>NC_045785.1:82043423-82353709 GCF_009873245.2 Balaenoptera musculus | reverse complement strand
CCAAGTGAAATGTAAGTAGAAATTACATTCCAATAAGGAATTTATTTTCAATTATCCTTTGTACAACCAAATAGCATACCTCAGTTGTTCTTGAAATAAAGATATAATCCAAAGAAAGATAAAATCCTTATTTAGGAAGGATGCTTAATGTCTGAAAATTTTTTAATGTTTTGATATTCAAGAAACTATATCATTTAAGAAACAGTTCTAGTATTTAGATGCAACTTCTGATTCAAATGATGTCTTTCTCCTCTTAAATGTTAATCATGTCATTGTTACCGCAGTTATCTTATTAGAGATTATACAACCAGACCAATGTTAGCAACTATTGATCCCATTTAACATGAGCCCATATTTATGTAAGATTTTACATACTCAAAAACTGTTGACAACTATTATTCTTCATTTTTCTCTTTAAAATGGGGATTTTAAGAATATGCAATTCAATTTTTTAAGTGTTGCTGAAGTGAGCTCCCACAACAAATGCATCCTTGCTCCTTGAACCACTGACTCCTATAACACATCTAAATAGCTTTATTTCACCATCTATAAGAGTGCTTCCCTTGCTTTTAAAAAAGATAAAACTCACTTTTCAGATAAGCCATGATCAAATGTAACATTTAATTCATAAGAAAATTTTTTGCAAATGGCCTGAACATTATGGACATTCAACAAGCCTGTCTAAAAAAAAAAAAGGAGGACATCTTTTCTAAGTGGCTTTTGTTTTTTAATCTACCAGTCACCAGAAATGAAAATCTGTCAATCACCCAAATCTGACCTAAATAAACAAATGGCAAAATTTCCTACAAGGTGCCTTTAAATTTAGTGGTCAATTATCAATGTAAGTTGTCAGATTTAATCTAATTTGGGGTACAGGTATATAATAGTTTGAAAACTATTATATTGTGCCAAAAGTAAAACTTTCTAATTTATATTTTTAAATTTAATGAAATGAATAAACACATTTCAATATTGTTTTTTTGATAGTATTGTAATAAACTCACAGTTACCTACAAGTAAATCCTCCAGATTTCCACTTATCCTTAATCGAACTTGTTCTCAAATTTATTAACAGCAGATAGCTAGGCACTTGCATTTTTAATATCCCATTTTGACATTATAACATATTCCTTTATAGAATATGAGAACTAAACTCACTCTATTTCCTATGGCTGAAAAGAAGTCTCTGAGACATTTAAAAACCTCTTCTACTACATGGGAATTCATAAAAGGCCAAACTGCAATAGTCTGAAAAAGACTCATTTGTTTTCCAAAAAATGAGAAACTACATAAGCACCGAATAATTTTTACATTAGGTCTTCACAATGCAGTTCCATTAATTTGTTTAAAACATATGTATAAAGGAACATCACACACATGCGCAAGCACACATGTGCACACACACACGATATTTAAGTTATTTGTGCTTTTATTCCCATTCATTAGTAGACAAGAAGAAAGCACTGACTCTCTAATGAAACTAGCAAGAAATCTTTCTTTCTTGCATTTTGGAAAATCTAATGATTCTTGTGATAAACTACAAAACAAAGTTATATGATCTTTTTAAAGAGTGTTAAGAAAAATCATTTTTGTTTAACTTTTCTTTTGTAAAAACATAAACTTTTGTTCTACCATGTAACTTTTAAAATGATGTTTAACTATAATTTCACTCTCTGTAACATGACAAAGACTCCACCCAATAACATTTAAGAACTTAATGAGTTACAGTTAACCACATTATTATTAAATTTTATGACATCAGAGGTACTGGCATGTGTTGGACTATGGATTAAATTATAAAAAGAAAAGACATACAAGGTAACATGTGGGGATGTACGTTACCACTTTGTTTCGAATTAAACAAAACAATGTTTTGTGATTATTTAATGTTGGCACAGTATATAGATCAGCACATAAGGCTTACCATCTTCACCGACCACTGAATAGTTCAATGGAAAACAGAAAGAAATGGTATATTATTCACATGAAACCATAATACAGAAGATGCAATAACTTATACTTGTTTTTACAATATTAAAATAAATCATGTACATTTCACAATCCAAACAATTATGCCAGAAAAACAATTTTAACCACACTTTTGGGAAAGTAAATTACTTGCAAAAAAATACATACACTGATGATAATGGGCAGATATTTTCCAAGTGCAACTGAAACTCAAAAGTAAATAGTAATCATTCTATCAGTAAACATGTATTTTCTTCTTTAAAAAACAATTTTTACATAAATGGATTTCACTTACATAGCTCTTCACTCTCAAAATACTAATATTTGAAAAGGTGAATATAAAAGATTTAATATTAGCCATTTTAAAGAAATATCATATGTAGTATTAAAGAATGGAATACTTTTCCCAATGCATTAAACAAAACACCATTATCTGAATTATTATACTTCAAAATACTGTTTTGAATTTAAATATACCATGGGTCAGTAAGGGTAACATTTCCACTTTAGTTTTAAGGTGCTATTTTTAATGTACGGACACATTAAAAAACACACTATTATCAAAATAATAATGAGTCACCCAGATTCAAGTTTCCCATACATATTTGCTAATGGACACAAACACATGGGTTGAATTTTGCTTTGAAGATATAGCTTCCATTTTTCAGTTTTCATTCTGAAATCCATGTGCTCGAAAAGCAACACTAAAAATACATAACTTCAATTTTTAGAAAACTGGTTAAAATTTATTCTTTCTGAAAATGTGACATGACATAGCACAGAGTCCTCTCATATTGTGAATATATATATGCGTATTTATATATCACCCACGTTCTATGAGTTACCAGGATTCTGCAACTGGCACTGCATTTGTCTGCCATCCACACTAAACACACGTGTATACATGCACATGCGTGCACACAAACACACTCACACACACGTTGTGACCCATAATACTCAGTAGAGCTTTGCAAAGTTCATCTTCATATCCATTTCATTTGTTTAGCGGCCTCTAAAATTTTTACTTGTCCCTATTTTCTAAGTCATGATGTTTTAGAGAATATGGAGGATGTCAGGTAGAATTTCACATAAAAAATATAGATTTTAACAAATAGTTGACAAAAATATCTACCCTTTATCTCTGATGAACTGGCCATATATATTAATGGTTACGATGATAAGAAAAGATGACATACGCTATCCATTATCTTTCCAAATTAAGCTTAACATTCTTTAGACTGTCAGTAGTTTCAGGGGACAAAAACCACAACTTATTTTGCTATGACAAAATTCCTGGTAAGAAGATTGGAAGGTTTAAATTTTAAAAAGGTATTTATGGTCTTCTATACATATTATTAAAACAAAATCATATAGATGATAAGAAACAAAATAGGCAAAGCATCTGAATTTATCTTTTATGATAATCTCCACCAGCTAAATTTCTAAGTGATACAAATTATTTTTTCAGTTTCTATATTAATAGTTTTAGAGAAAACAATAATATAATTATAACTGAAATATCAAATGCTTCAGTTTTTAGCTAACCTAGTTTTACTATCAATTAGAAAATAAATTCACAGTTCATTAACCTTAGATTTGGGGATATTAAAAACTCAAGTTCTTTGTAAAATATTAGAAATAAATTTTGTCTTTTTTTTAAGCAATTCATGTTCAATAGAGAAATACTATATTCTCATATGCAATTTTCATATCCCTATAACTAGAAAATTTCACATACCCACTATATCTTAATAAATACATAAGGGACCTAAAAAGGAAATCAGTCAGGCAATTCAAATTATTATGTGTATTTAATTTAAAGATAGGAAAATCCTGAGAGCTGTATTCTGGATAAATAAAAGCTTACAAAAATGACTCTAGAAGTCTATAACATCATGAATAATTTAAACAGAAAACATGGACTTGATACTTGATAAATATACTTCTAAAAAAAAAAAAAGGAGTACCCAGTAAGCTCCAATGAAGTAGTTATAGAGTAAAAATTATTCATTTTTTTATTAAGTAGTTAAGTTTGGGTGTGCACCATATATCTATTTAAGGTTAGATCTTGATGTCACAGAAGGAAATTATAAACCCTCGTCCCTCAGAGAAAGTCTACCAGTACCACCATCAAATTCAAAAACACTGGTCCAATACAACATTTCTCATATCCTTAAAGATACTGCAAACTATATACAACAGGTTTTCTTAAGAATGAAAGAAAAAGAAATTATAAATTTTTAGAAAAGCCAAAAGCAGGTACTTAGGAAAAATGATGTAACAAATATAACTCAAAACAAGAGTTTCTGCTTTGAATGGTACAACTCATCAGCTTTACGAAACCTTAAGACTTTTTAAGTTTAATGGACTTACATGGAAATCCATGTAAAAACACATAAACTGGCTTCTTAAAGCTTTTCTTCTTTTTCTATATTGAGAAAATTCTTAAGTGGAAGAAAACATAATTTTGAAATAGTATCTAGTAAACTACCAAATACCAATCAAAATAGAAAGAAACTTCTCAATGCCAAGGTAATAAACTTTACTTCCTGCTCTATTCTCCAATCTCTAGTTGGTTTGTCTGTCATATTTTCCATCATGCATACTGCTTTTTTCTTTGGCATGATAACTAATAATAAAAGTGGGACCATTTTGGCCTTCTGGAACTAGCCCCCCACCCCCCCGCCAAATGTACTAATATTTTAAATTAAAGCAATATGTGGAAATACGATAAATAATGACCCCGCAGATACTTTTAAGTTCTACGGTTATATAATTCTACCTATAGATTTATTCAATAACAATGAAGATGGCACATATTTAAGCTTCTCTCTCCAGGGCTCACAGTTCTAACTGCCTAAACTTTTTTCAAAGAATTGTATTTACTTCATATCCCTGTGACTATACTGTGTAGGGTACTGTAACTGGGCCTGGTAGACTCGATATGTAGGACACATACGTGATTACAAAAATATGGCTACTAGAAATTACTATTTGTAATTTCTCATGATTTATGCAAAAGCATAATATTTAATGAAGTCTAAGTCATCAAAGAGAAGAAAGATGGGAATTAATTCTACTCTCATAGTTCAGGCAATAGAAATCCCAAGTATGACTTCTTAAAGTCTTTTAAACAAGTGATAAGAGCTTTGAAAAGTGATAACAGGCACCTATGGTGCTTGTAGGTATAATACAGACTCATTCACAGGGACTTTACAAAATGTCATGAAATTAACCTATAATATCATTCATATACAGAATTAGGAAAGGTAGACACAAAGAAGTTCATGTCATTATAGGAAAAAAGGAAGTCCCCAGAAGAACATAATACACTAGGATATTTCTGTTGCATTACTGATACCAACTGTTTGTCATACTGTTTCAATGGAAATGTAAATAATAATGTAATCTTGACCTAAATTAACATATCTTGTCCACATGTGGCCAGAAGAGAAACCCAACTAAAGCAATTTGAAGATAGGGCTACAAACAGTGAGAAACACGCAGGCTAGACAGAGAAGGAAAAAGAAGAAAGAAATGAAAGGGAGAGAAGGAACAAAGGGCGAGAGGAAGGGAGGAGAAGCAGGAAAAGGGAAGGAAGAGAGAGGGATTGCAAGGAAGAGTGAGTCCAAGAGTGAGTGTATTGCTGTTAATGATTAGAGTTCTTATGACACTAATAGACTCTGAGTTCTCATCGGTGGGTTATCACACCTATGTTTTTTATATGTCCAAACAAATGCTCATACAAATCTCATAAATGTATCTAAATTATGAGCTATGAATATTACAAACACGGCCTTAAAATCAGATCATAAAAGAAATTAGCCTAACATAATGAAGTAACGCTAATTTATCAGTAGTGTAACAGTTGTTGCTAAGAAACAGTTTAATATTTGCTTTTTACTATTCTAAAACTTTTCATTTGCAGAGTACCTTTAGTTTTAAGTAAATGCCAAAGGCTAGCCTATTGAAAAAGAAAAGGAAATATTTGGTAAAAAATACTTCCTGTAACAATTACTCAATACAAATTCCATATAACCATTATTCAATAATATCTAGTATTTTTATAGGCTTTACAACTTACAAAGTATTTTCTAATATATTATCTTAATTGATCTACAATCTTGATATTTAACATGCCTATCTTTGATTTTTTATTTAACTATTGGAAATTGTGTTTTATGCTTCTGAAAGTAGGGCAATTAAAATTAAAATAGAACTTGATTCTTTTGGCCAACAAAATAATACTTTATAAATTCGCAGAGGTCATCATTAGGTGACAAATTATTACATGAGTAACTCCAGTGACAAATTACTGAAAGTCTTAAAAATGTAAATACATTACAAGACAATGGCGGACATATGACTTCACATAAACAACAACAACAAAAAAAATAGCTAATATGATTGTACCCAGCACCCTCTTTATAATACCATTCTTTTATGGGTGAGCATTTCAAATGTTATAAAGAGGAGTTGTTTTTAACTTGAGGGCAGCTATACTTAATTCTGTCATGTTTTAAACTACATATATATAGGAGAGAGCCTTATAATGAGGGTGGAGAGTATTAAAAGCCACACTACACACACAATAGGCCATCATGCATTTTAACCCATTATTAAACTTACCCCTCTTTTGAGACTTCTGAAAGAAGGAATTCTGGGCTTCCCTGTTTTTATTTCATTCATACAATAATGCACGGGCTCAATGGAGAATGTGAGAAACTGGGACCCATTAGGAGTACTGGATGTGAATAAACTAGTAGGGGTTAAGGGTGGGGACTGTGGCTAATATGGAAATAAAGAAAGGAATCAATAAGCCAAATGTGCATAGCTTTTTTTCCTAAATGAAAATTCTATTTTTGGCAACATACTTTTTACAAAATATATCTCAAATAAAGTTTTCTATAAAAATATTATAAGAAAGTTAACATAGCTTTGCCAAAACTGTCATTTTAAAAAGTCAAATTTACTTTTAAAAATGTACCACTTCATCACTTTTTTAGAGCTGAGAGACTGAAAATATAGAGTATACAAATTATAAGGTTAGAGAGAGCAATATGACCTAGACAAAAAAATTCTCTTCTGATTTCTAGAATATTAGCACCACCTAGTTAGTTATACTTAACCTATAATACTTGTCAGAGATAAAGGCAGCAGCTACAGTTAAAGTTATCTAAATAGTCAATGTCTATTAAAATAAAATATTAAAATTGTAACTGATTATCATAAATAGGCAAAATAATTTCATTACGTTGTGGCTTTCCTCTCAAAACTGTTTCTATTTCATCCCTGTTGCACCTCTTTTTTTAAAAAAATTTCAGTATTCCTTGTTTTTCTAAGCTCTCCTAGCTACTCTTATCTGACTTTAAAAAAAGTCTCACCTCTCAACTTCTCAATGGGACAACATTATGAAAAGCATGAATAAAGCTTGAGTTAATTATAATTGTGCTTTTAAAGATATTTACAGGTATATTATAATGAGTTAAATTTTATCTACATTCCTATGTCAAGATCAGAAAAATGAATTAAAATAATCATGTATACTTTAATAAATACAGAACATCAGATTAAAAGTACATATCTATTCTCCTACTGATTATGACACTTTATAGTCATTAAATTGATAAGAAGATTAAGCACGCATCTATTCCATTTGCTCACCTGCTGAGCTAAATTTATCTATCTAAAATAAACAGCACATCAAAAGATGGGTTTCAACAGGAGGTTAAGAGAGATTCTCTTAGTAAACTAGAGTTTTTTTTAAACTTCAAATAACACACGCATTGAGCCCTTCCCATTAAATATTCACACGGATGATAAAAATAACCTTATTAGTATGATCTATAAAACCTAATCTGACATTTTATTATTGCTGTGGTCAATCGTTCATTCCAACTGAGAACTGCAATTTTTGTGATCTTAGAGTCAGATCATAATGATTCTGAAAAAATTTGAACTGAAACTACATACAAATGAAATTTCAAAAGCATATAATTTAAGGGATGTTAACAAATTATTTAATATTTTTACTCATTTTTATATGGCAGTCAAATGTTAAATCCAAAAATAATTTTTACTATTAAGGTACAAAATTCTATGTTTCTACTAAGTGAAAAGTTAATTGAATCATTCAAATCAAAATATTTATTCTCTATTAATAGTAAACCATTAACCATTCAATACCTACATCATTTTAAATGACAAACTAAAACAAAATTATTAGCATAGAGGAATTTTATGACTTTTACCTTTGGCTTCTTTCCAAAGAGCCACAACTTGCCCTTGGCCTTTCCTACTGTGGTTTTGGCATCCACCTTCCCACTTTCCTGTTTGGATGCACTGATAGTCCCATCAGAAATGGTTCTATAAATATGCTGACTGTAATCTTCAAATGGAAAGTCTCCTGGAGGTTCAAATCCGGACTTAAAGGAGTCTACTACCATCTGAGAGTCCTATACACAAGAAACATGTTTTTTTTAAACCATTTCATTTGCTTATGATACCATATTAGCTTTCAAAAACCTTAATCTGTGTTAGAAAACAACAAATAAAAATTTAAAGAAATAATTCTACAATACTTATTAAAGATTTAAAGTGAATAATTTCTTCCTGTGAATATGTAATAAACCATAAATATTTTAATTCCTATAGAAAAATAATTTACAAACAAATTACTACTTTATTAATTTGTAATATTCATGGATGTTTTCACTCCATGGTTATTCTCAAGTAGAAATTCTAAGTTTTAAAGGAAAAGGGTTTTCTGTTTTACAGGATGTCTCCAAAGAAGGTGACCTATGGAACAGAGGAAAGGGCATCTAATTGTAAAAGAGGGTAAGAGACAAGTAGAAAGGCTTTCATTCACGCAACAGGGGAAAGGATAAATAAAATATATTAAAGACATACGAGGGAATGTTAACAGAGCAATGAAAAAAGATCTCACAAACAATACTGAGTGCAAAAAGTAACTCTGAAATAAAGTTTAGCACCATTTACCCAAAACTTTAAAACTCACGTAAGTATTATATATTGATTTTGGACATACATACCTCTATCTGAATGTTCTACTGACACCTTAAACTCATTATTTGCAAACAGAATACTTTATCTCTACAAACTCCTCCCCGACCCCTACCCTAACCACCTCTCCTCTTTTATTCCCTATTTCTGTTGGTAGTACATTTTGCCTACCATTTAGTCAAAAGTCATCCTTAGGTCATACCTTACTTTTTTTTTGTCACTAATGCCACCCCCACCAATCATCTGCTAAAGGGTAAGAAGAGGGAGAGAGGAGGAGGACCTAACTATAATTTGTAACCTTGGATGCAGCTATACCAAAATATAAATGTATGTTTGAATTCCCAAAGAACCCCAAAATCTTCTTTCCTTTCTTAAATTTAAGTCAGAATTCTGTTACAAGAAAGACCTTCACTCATATAAAACCAACTTGCTGTGAAGACTAAAATACGTAGTACATATTTGGCACTCCCCAAACACTGGTTCTCTTCTCTTCCTTTTCCCTCATATCCTCTTTTTCTGTTAACCTTAGCTTCTCAGTCACTAAATCAACATTTACTGAAAAATGACCAGGTACAAGACCTTTTCTAGACCTTAATCAAGATATAATGTGATTAGATTTATTTCTTCAAGAGGAGCAGGGCTTCTTGAAGGCAGTACCTTCTACTCATAATGCCCTCCTTCTTTTCTCATGAGCCATCATTCCATACACTACTCCAGCTTCAAAATGCAGCTCAAATGCCAACTCCTGTGGTTACAAGCAACTCTTACAACTCTAGATCTGACCATTTCCTTCTTTAAACTTTCACTAGACTAACAGTATCATACAGTTTGTAACATACAGTTCATAGGTTAGTTATACTCTTGGAGTAGAACTGAAAAATTAGTGGGGAAAGGAAAGAGAAGCATTAGAACTCTTTCCTTTTAAACAATTAGAATTTTAGTGTTTAGAATGATCCTTACAGCCCAAAGGAGTCTGGCAATAAGTTACTTCTACAGAATATAACTTAAAATCAACTAACCATCAATTACTTCCCCCCTTTCCCAATTCATTTCACTAACTTAAACCAAATATATTATTCAAATTAATTATAAAACACTTACTCTTCTTTCGTCAACTGATTTTGCTGCAAGAATCATTCCTTCCAAACACTTTGAAATGATAGGAATAACTTTGCGTTCTGAGTCTGCAAATCCTCTGTAACACTCACTGAGTTTAATAGTCCTTCGTTCATCCATTTCTTGTAGTTGCTAATTAGGAATTTTAAAAAAAAAGGAAAACTGAATTTGCTTTTCATTCTGAAGCAGCCCCCTTCCAAAAAAAAAAAAACCCACAAAGATTCTACCCTAACATTTACACTGTTGTAAATACCTTTTAACAAGTGCTACAGACTTAAAGTACTTAAAACTTGAGGCCTGTGAAGTAGCAAAAAAAAAAAACAAAAAAAAACAAGGCTTTTAGTATATCCTAAAACCAGGTGACAACAGTTTTCAAGACTTCTAAGGGACCCCCTACAGTCTACCAGCTCTCTGCCTCATACAACCTCCACCTTTCATTCTTCAGTCAGAGCAGTTATTGTTGTTTATGCTTCTAGGAAAAGTTTCATTTTAACACAGAATTTTGACACATTTTTTTTCCTTTTTAAGCAACTGGCATAAAATGTATACAAGTGTGAGCATTCTAAACCCTTAAGTTAGTTCAGAACATTTTGGTAAGATCTGAATGGACCAAGAATCCACACTTGACCGCATACCAATGGGTACCCAAACCTACCACATTCTACAGCTCAAAGTGACTATCGAAAGGTTGGAGACACAAGAGGAAAAACAAGAGGCCACAAGGTCAAAGTGATACATGTATGGAATCCCTACAATTCAAAAATTCATTGGCACATGCCACTAAGAATTATGCCAGGACACAATTATGCCAAATAACTTAAAGGCATTTTTTGACACTTCTTATTTGTCAACAGTGACCTTTCTTTCTCGTAGGAAGCAACTACACTGCTCAAGTCCCCTAGCTCCCAAAGCCTTCATACTACTTTTTTCCTCTTTACTTCCCAAAGCCTGGGAATTTATTTTGAGACCTGCATTTTCACAAAAGAACTGCGCCCAGCATCACAAAGTGGCAAGACTGCTCCATAGCAAAGCACAAACAAAAGGATCAAGCCCCAAAACACAGAAGAGCAGTGGATCTCCAAGTTAAGGTCTCCCCAGAATACGAAGGCATAGCTAGTAAGTTTAGAAAAGCACCACAGAGTGAGGACAGGCTGACAGACGCTCTGGATTAAATGACTGAAATCTGATACCCTCTCTAGTCCACCACCTCTCACTATGCTTCCTTTGTACTTGTAACTTGCTTCCAAGAAAAAAAAGGTGTATTTGGACTGACACTCTTTTCACAAAAGCTCTGCTCTCCCAGGTACTACTGTTCTCAACACTGTTTCACTAAATCCCTTTTCTCTAATTTCTCTTCTTTCTAGAATAGGCGGTAACATAATTTAACCTCCGGGGTCTTCACCTGAGGGCCGTTTGGCAATTAGTATCATCAAATGATGATGGATGGGATTTATAAGCCTGAATTACATTTATGATCTGGCAGCTAGGAAGATAAGCAGGCAAAAACCAGGCTAGCAAATGCATTTCTTAAGATTTATTTCTGCCATCTGGACTAATGCCAATGATTCTGTTATAGTATCAAAAAGCTACATCCAAATTCTAAGTGAGCAGACTACAATACACAATTCCAATGAATTCTCCCATCTCATAATACTTAATAATGTAGTATTAAAATTTATCTAGAAAATGTCATTGTTTTAGTGAACTGTGTAATATACTACTAATAAATCTGTAGAAAAATCTGTGATTTCAAAGTCAGAAAAAATCTACTTTTCACATCTATAATCATAAATTTCTTATCACCAATCTTGATGACTAGTGAATCTAGAAACATTCTGATTGATGCCTGAAATTTTAAAGTTTTACATTTAAAGACTAGCTCTTCCGTATCTAAAATTAGGTTAATTTCACATCTCTAAATTTTACCTTGTAAATCTGAGGAATCACTATGTAGAAATGTTTGTGCTGTTCTCCATTGAAGTTTTGTAATTGTGCAGCATATTCATTCTTATTTTCGTCAGCCATATGTGTACGTAGATTCAACTGCTGTTTAGCCTAGAGGCAAATTGGTCCAAATCATCACCAACGAAAAGACGAGCAACAAAATCACAGCTAATTCACTTTTCTAAAAGTTATACTAAAACGAGACTTTTTCTAACTACTGATATCACTTAAAAGTAAAGGAGAGGCTTACAGATCTTATGGCCAGTCTCCCTGTTGCAATATTCCCTTTCTCTTACTGCAATAATAAATCCTCTCCCTTACAATAATCCATTAAAATAAAGTTTCTCCTTAACAAATTCAGATTTCTTTAATTAAATAAATGACAACATTATGGTTTGAAATAGTAAGCTTTTAATCAGAAGAGAAAAAAAGCATCAGGAATAATTTAGACAGTTACAAAGTTAGCAGTAAAACATTTCTTTAAACATAATCCAGTTATATCCAACTCAGAACCACAGTGAAACCAAATAATAGTAAAAATGGGATTTGGGGATAATGTAATGCTTAACAATAATTTCTACCTCTATACAAATCCACAGGTACTTTACGGAATGCTTATTTAGAATATAGTTCTGTTCACTCAAGGAAGGTCTTACAGAAATGCTTTTTGAATGAGAACATTAGTACCATCTACTGATACATTGGTGAGAATATCAGAATACAAACAGCACAAATCTAGATTTATTGGAGGGGAATCTAAACAATTTTCTCAATTGTTATAAAGTAATAGAAAAAAACAAAATAAGAATTGAAAATTTTTCAGTGTTCCAAGCTATAAATCATGTTAGATGAGAGTGCTTTGAAAATTATATCAATAAAAGCACATTGTGAATACACTTCATTATTCTAATTCTAGTTTTTACAATTGTAATCCCTAACCTTCTAACAGTAGGTCTACAAGTTAGTTCTTCTGAACTCAGAAACAAACTGACCTACAGAAATACATGGTAGTCAAGATCTCAGATAAGTCCATAAAAATCCATTTAATCCACAGGGTACTTGAAAATTAAAATAAATAAGTACTATGAAAACTAAACACCATGGCCCAAAATATTTCTACAGAAAAATACACTTCAAGTTCTAACCTGGGATCATAAGTACACATTCATTCACTCCTTTCCCTTTTCTCCCTCCTCTCACAAACTATGATGGAATAAAAGGATTCCAAAATATCCCCTACCCACAATGGTTCTTTCAGGGGAAGCTCCTCATGTTCCAAGTCACTGGCTGTGGTTCCCAAGGCCTGGGAGAAAGGCTCCAGCAGGTTATGTAAGAGAATAAGGCTAGAAGCTAAAACAATTGACACCTTCCCTGGCATATTCTGGGCTTCACATCTACTGCCTTTCCTTTCTTTCTTTTTATATTTCATTAAATTTTTTAAAATTTTAATTGTGGCAAAATATACAATACACATAACATAAAATTTACCATCTTAATCATTTTTAAGTGTACAGTTTGATAGTGTTATGTATATTCATGGTTTTGTGCAACTGACTTCCTTTTCTTTAGGAAGATACAGTAGTCGGCCTGCTCCCTCTTCACCTGTTTTTTTTTGCTTTTTTTTTAAACTCTCATAAGTAGTTACTTGAAACTATGTTCCCTTCCCTTCCTGGTCACTTAAAACAGAATTCCTCTACTCTCTGGTATCTAAAGTAAAACCTCAAAGTTTTCCTAATTCTCTAATAATTAAAGGGGTTGCAAACAAATAAGAATAAAAAAGGAAGATATAAACATTAAAATTCTGAACTAGTTAGATGAAACTAACTAGTAGACATGTTATATTTAGATTTCAAGATGTCTAACCTGTCTCTAAAGATATCTTTATAGACAAAATGAGTAAGTTAAAAATGAGAGTCCAGTTAAGGAGTTCGCCTAACTTGCCTAGTACATAAACTATGTATTCAATTGATGTTTGATAATAAGTCAACGGAGTTCTTAAGGAGTCAATGTCAACCAGCAAGGAAGTTTCCCATATATAAAATAGTGATGTTTGCAAGTGTTGTGGTCCACACTTTTATCAAGTAATGATAACACATTATGTGTATGACATGATGCCTGGAAGGAAATTAATATAGTGGATGATCAAAATCAGGATCCAAAAATCTTAACAGCAGGATCGAATCTAATAATTGATACAGATGTAGCATATACATTTAAAAGACCAACAGTACATGTTCTGTCTGAGACACATATTCTTATACCATACCATATGTGAAAAGACATGGGGATTTCAGTTAACCATAAACTCAATGAGAGTCAAGCCAAACAATGTGGTTGCCCAAAAAGTTGACATACATTTAGGGTATAATTAACATAAATTTAGTGTTCAAAACAAAGGAGGTAATCAAACTCAGAACTGTTCAGACTTAACTATACCCAATTTGAGGTAACAAAGAATACTGGTTAATTAAATGGTATCCAAAGGAAAGTAGTAACTTGAAGATATCTGAAAAGTAACTTGAAGGTATTTCATATGTGCAATAGTTGAAGAAACACAATAGTTCATCTAGGGGTAGAGAATCTGCTACAAATATCTAAAAACCTATTTTGAGAAAAATATAGATTTGTTATTTTTCTAGTACCTCAAGGAAACTAAAGCTGAACAGGGAGACAAGTGGGGTCAATATAAGGAAATGGTAATTTTTTTTAAAAAAATGAACAGACTATTTTAAGACTCTATATTCCCAATAACAGGGAACTTACTATATCATAAGAGATATGTTATTAAAAATAGGGTAGACAAGATAAACGTCATCATAAGTTATACTAGAAGAACTTTAAGGTAACTGTAACCTGAAATGTATATGATTTGGGGTTTTTTTAAAAACTGGTAAAGAAAATGGAAGGTAGAAAATAAATTATTCCTTTCTTCTTGCTTTTTCTTGTTCTGATGCTATAGGAAATTACAAAATTCTAAGGAGAAAATATAGTAATGTTGGGCCTTTGTATATACAAAAACATGTAGTAAGGTTCATCTATTTTTCAAAATCCCAACATTTCAGCACTATCACTGTGTCAAATGTCCTAAGATAAAGAGCATACAGCAGGGGAGAAGGAGAAGCTAAGCAGCAACAGTTACAGGGCTGATCCTACCAACAGTAATGTTACAGAACATCTGGCCCAGAATCAGTCAGTGAATGACAAGAGAGAATTCAGTTTTCCAAAATGAATGACTGAATTAATCAAATAATAAACAAATAGTTGATATCACATTTCTGACAGTTTTATCATGTTTTCCCTTCTGTATAATTGGGAAGCACACTATCCAGCCTCTATGTGCATACCCCATCAACATACCTTAGACTTTCTATCTTATTTTTAAATAGGATAGAAGCTCATTCCTAATAGCAACTATGTCTTTCCTATACACTCAAAATGCAGTTGACATTAATATATTAATTTTATTCTAATTACTTTCTCAGACCAATATGTGTAAAGTAGGCAAATATTTGTGTATCTTAGATTTAGATGTAGTGTATCTCTTGAGGAAACTAATACCAACACAAATATTGTAACTACTCTCCATATGCAAGTAATAATATTTTGATATTAAAGTCAGTTTGGATTATTTCTTACCTTTTCAACATCTGCCTTGGTTGCATTAGTATCATTATCCAATCTTTCGTAACTCTGTTGTGCCTTCTCTGCCTCTCTACATTCTCTTTCAAATTTCTTTTTACTCTGTTAAAAAAAATTAAAATGCTGAAAAATAAAATTAGATTTATCTCATTTAGAAGTTAACAAATAATACTAAAATTTATATGGAATCATAAAAGACCCAGAATTGCCAAAGCAATCCTGAGGAAAAAGAACAAAGCTGGAGGCATAACACTTCTAGATGTCAGACAGTTTGTTTGGTGTTTTTTGTTTGGTTTTTATATGTTTGGTTGATTGGTTTTGGTGTTTGCTTGTTTTCTTTTCTTTTCTTTGTTTTTTTTTTTTTGATGGAATCCCAATGTAGCTTAGAATGTGGAAACATCCCTCCAAAGTGGTTTTGTGTTGTTTCTTCCAAGTGTCCCAGGAATACCATCTGCCCAGAATGGCCTCTAAAATTTTTTTAATTTAATTCAAATTACTATGAATTTGCAAAACCTATTCACAACTGAGCATGTGATATATTTACTTTCCTACTTTTTTATCCTGAAGTTAATGTCTTTTTCTTAATAATTTGCTTTAGTTTTCAATGTACTTTTCTCTAATTCAACCCTAGTGTCCCCAGTTCTTTACATCTCTCCTCAGTTAATTCAAACATGTTCAGAATTCTATCAATTTTATCTTCTTAATGAAATCAAGAACCCAGAGGTTTGTAACCTGTTAAAATTTGAACTGGTTACCAAACTAGGCCTGCTGAATAACTGTTACCTTGGGATTTCCCTTCACCATTTCCTGGGGATTCCTTTCAATTCTCCCTTAATTCGAATCTATTTCCTAGTTCCACACCTGCCCCTTTCTTGGTTCATTTCTCTATTTTGCTAGAACACATTCAGCAGTAGCTTCCTAAAAGAAGCTTCCTAAAAGAGATAATTGTTTAAATCTCATGACTGAAAATGCCTTTCTATCTATTTTAATTGATAAAATTTGTCCAGGTATGAAACTCTGAGTAGGAAATCTTCTTTCTTCAGAAATGTAAAAGTACTACTCCACTGTCTTCTGGCTTCCTGATCCTATTCTGATCCCTGATCCTTTGCATAAAATATGTTTATTTTGTTTTGTTTTTTCTCTCTGGAGGTTGGTAGGATCTTCTCTCTCTCCTAACTGTTCTAAAATTTCATGAAGATATGTCTTGCTGTGAATCCACTGTGCTGAGCACCTGGAAAATTCTCTCCATCTGGAAACTTATGTCTTTCTGTTCTGGGGAAATCTTCTTGAATTAATTTTGCCTATCCATTTTCTATGTTTTCTCTTTTTTAAGATGCTTATTATCTTGAAAATGAACCTATAGGATGAGTCCCTCTAATTCTCTTATATTTTCTCTCATATTTTCAATCTCTGTCATTTTGCTCTACTTTGAGAGATATCTTCAATTTCATTCTTTCTAGCGAGCTTTTCATTTCTGCTACCATAAAGTTCTTTTTTGTTCTTTATACGTTCCTTTCTTTAGAGTATCTTGTTCCTATTTCATGGATGTAATAACTTCTCTATTCCCTATGAAAATGTTAATAATAGTTCTGGGTTTTGCTTGTTTTTGCTTTTTAATTTCTATTTCCTTTCACAGTCACTGTTTCTTCAAAGTTGCTTTTTTTTCTGCATACTAACTTTTCTGCATACTCTGGTGTTTACATTAGATGTTTTCTTTAAACGTCTGGGGATACCTGCCTATCTGCTCTTATTTTAAAAGCTAATTGGATTATGGCCTTTTCCTCTACAGTGATAAGGCCAGGCAGTTTCCTTGGAGAAAGCATGGTGCCTGTATCTTTAAGTCTTTCCTCTCAAACTAATTAAATTCCACAGAGGAGACTCTTCCAACTTCTTGTCTGGAAAATATATGCCTTGCTACCTGTATTCTGAGAATTACTCAGAAGAAAGCACAGGATGTCAACATTTTCTATTTACCTAACCAGTTACAATGTCAATTTCTTGTCTTGAGGATTACAAAACTATTCAGATAGTGCAAACCTCATAACTACAAGGTCAAAAGGTTTAAGTTTCTCCTACTCCTTGACCTTCAGATAGAGACAAGGTTCTTCTCTACCTCCCTTGGCCAGTGGGCAGAGTTCCTGCCACCTTTCACTAAAGGTTTAGTCCTTCAAAGAGTCAAACTTTATACAGGGATTTCAGTTCCAACTCTCCAAACATACAGAGCTAAAACCTAAACTTTGTCAGTGTGTGAGTACTAAACCCCAAGCCCTTAGCAAGGTCCTGTAAACCATACCCCAAAACCTCTAGAACCACTTTTCAAATGCCACTGTATCAGCTCACACAACTATTGCTCTGGCTTTTAGTTTACCCTTAGTTTCCAGCAGTTAGAAATTTCCCTTTCTTTCAGGTAGCTATGCTAAGAGTTTAAAATACAATAAAAAATATTTTAGCTTTTATATCTAGGTATTTGTAGCCAAAAGTTGTCTGAGTTAGTTCAGTTTGCCTTATACCTAGAACCAGACATACCTGTAACTTACATCAAATAAATGTACTCAGAAATTTCTTATAAAAAATTTAAAATGTACTTGCTATTTTGATTAGTATGAGATACGTAAAATTTATTCAAAGCATAAATATATCTGAATATACATAATATACGGAATGTCACTTTCCTGTGAAGATTAAAATTCAATTTCCACATTTAATTCTCTGAAACTCAGTTCAGAGCTGTGTTTTCAAACTGAACAGCTATAGCTACTAATTTTGGTGTAATCTGAGGCAACTCATATACAAAAATACTTTTATATTAAGTGTCTTATTGTTTGTGAAAAAAATCTACCTACTAATTTCCTTGCAACAGCAAAAGAATCATGAGTACAGTAATATTAAAAATACTCCTTCCCTGAAAGATATTATATCATTATACAATACAGGGATATACTCCAGAAAAGATTCTCCTTTCTTCATTCTTTGTGTCGCAGACTAATCAACGGCCACATCTACTCCCCTATTCTTTCTCAGAAGAGCCCACCTCCCTGTATGGAGGCTGAAAACAGCTGATAACTTGCTTTACCAGCCTTCCCACAGCTGGGGCATGGTCAAATAATCTAATCCTGTCAAAGGCACCCATGAAGAATTCTGCTGGGGTTTTCTGGGAAAGCTTTCCTTCCCTGATAAGAGGAAACAGAAGAGAAATGTTCCCTCTCTCCTGCTTCTGCATGCAGCTGAATGAGGATGTGGTGCTTGGCTGCTTAAATCAACTGTTGACCATAAAGGGACAAGCCTGAGGGAAAAGGCCATGGTCAAGACAGCAACGTGGACAGACAGAAAAAGCAGCCTTGGTGACATCATTGAGCTAGCTACTGACCAACTCTGGAACTGACCTGTTTCTGAGCTTTGTTCTTATAAACTCATATGATCTGTTACTTGGAACCACCTATCTGATAGACCTGGCATTTCTGATGCTTCAATCTTCTCAATCTCTGACCATTCCTTCAAAATCTTCTTCACAGGCTACTGTCTTCTGCGCTCAACTTAAATGTCAGTGGGGCCTATTTTGTTTATCCTGGGTTAATAACTGTCTTTAAAATGTTTTTTTCTCAATGTTCAATACTCTGTCACTAATTCAATCTTTCTCTCCTAGTTCTTTAAATATCCTCTCAATTATTGCAAACATGTTAGGAATTTTACAATTTCATTTTCTTGGTTAGACATGAAGACATGGGACTATAAAAGGGATCCTGCACATATTTCTACATATTACACAGAAATTATATTTGTGTTTCTTTCTCACTAGACTGCAGGCTCCACAAAAACAAGACCATATCATATTTGCTTTTGTACCAGACTCAATACGTTACAGACTCAATAAACATGAGTTGAGCTGAACTCACCTTTATTTCACAATATTGTTAACGCCTTAAAGAAATCTCTCCTACATTTTTTGACGCTTCTTTCTTATGACCCTTATGACTTTTCCTTAATAACTAACAATTGTTCTAAAGGTAAGTCAGCACATATCAACAGGAATGATTTGTGTCAACTCAAGTTTTTAAAGGAACCAATAACTCATGAGTGTAGGAGTCTGTTATTTTGTGCAAATGAAAGACACACATACATACACATTCATTGGGTGGCAGATACTAAGGATGCTAGTTAAGGCAATTTAAAATTTAATAAATGTAAACACTCCCTAGAAGTCTTTCTGAAACCAATTAGAAAGAAAATCAAAACAAAAATGAAAACAGACTATTAATATACCTAAGAATTCTCAATTAGTACTGGTGATTAGAATCTTACATCAGTGACAGTTATATAGTAGAAATTTAATCTAAGCTTTTAATCCGTGTCTTTAAAAAAGAAAGAAAAAAAGCTGAAAACTGTACACGTACATGCATACTTTTTTTTTAATCTCAAACTTGTCCTTTTTCCAACAACCACAAGCTAAATTGATTAACATGAAAAACTCCCTTCAGCATAATTTTCAAGGAATACAGTATCCATCATAAAAATATGCAGGGAAAGAGTAAACTGCTTGCTAACATGAGGGTTCAAGAAAGAATATTAACCTTATACGACAGCACATCATTTGGCAGAAAGTTTTAAGTAAAGATAAAATGTTCCATGTAAACATCTTGGTTTTCAAATGACTGTATGCCAGGATATTTAAGAAAAACCACATTAATAAGTACCTTTGGAAAGTTTTTAAAGTAAATAATTATTATGCTTTTATAATTTTGCCCTATAAAGTACTTTATTTCCTACAGTGAGACAGTCTATGACCAGCAGCCCAGTACTAGAAACACTCAATTATAGAATCACTGAACTGGAAGAAACATTTCATTATAATCTAGTCCACTGTCTTCATTTTTCATTTGCTAAAACTGAAGTCAAGAAAAAATCAGGTGCTAAGGAAAAGGCAGAACTAGAATCTAGTTTTTCTTAGTCTCAGTCACATGGTCTTCTAAGATATCAATATTTCCTTATTACTTCTATCCTCTATCAATATTTTATAGTAACAACGGCAAAGTCAAAAAGAATCTTCCTAAATGTTTACAATTATTTGAAGATTATAGAATTGGTACAAGTACAGAACCATGTAAAAAAAAAGGAAAACAGACAAAATGGTCTCATATTCTCTATTTACACCAATGTCAAATTATAAATAATACTAAATTGAGAAATATTAAACTCAAATAGATATGAAGCATAAGAGCATTTAGAGCTAAATGCTACAAAATTTTATGTTAAACATGAAAACACTATAACTCACATTATCCATCTGCTTCCAGCACATGTCAAGGTATTGCTGAGCTTTTCGTCCCTCTTGAAGATGCTGAAGATCATAACAACAACCAAAAAAACAAACAAAACAAATTTTTAAATTCCAATTAAATACCAATTAAAGCCTAAAGTCCCCAAAAGGCTTTTCACTTAATTTTTTTTCAAGGTACTAATTATGTAAACTTTATCAAGACTTAGGAAGAGATTATTAGTAAAGCAAAAATTCTCTAAAATGCATTTTATAGACTATTATTTAAATACTTTAAATATAATCTTTAAGACAGATATAATCTCTTGGAAAATACATGATTATCTAAATAGGGGTTGACAAAGTTTTCTATAAAGGGTCAAATAAACATTTTAGGCTTTGCAAACCACACGGTCTCTGTCTCTGTTACAAATATTCAACTCTGCTAATATAATGCAAAAGCAGCCACACGCAATATATACGTGAATGAGTGTGCGCCTGTTCCAATAAAACTTTACAGTCACTAAAATTTGAATTTCATATAATTTTCATATGTCATAAAATATTCTTTTTTTCATTTGCTTTTCAACTATCTAAAAATGTAAAAACCGTTCTTAGCTCATGGTAACTAGGAAACAAAAACAGGCAGTAAGCTAGATTTGTCCCACTGGCTGGAGTTTACCAAACCTCAGTCTTAAATCCAAAAGGATCACAAATTAGCAAGAATGTCTTGAGATAATTTTAGCTAGAAGAAATTTAGAGAAATAGAAAACCAGTTTATGCTGTATGACTATACATTATTTTAAAAAGCAAAGTAATTACTTCATTTCTGTGAAAATATTTCATATACTATAACAACTGTATAAAAATGATAAGAATTACCATTTTTCTTTCAGTTTTCAGATCATGAGCATATCTCATTAATTCACCATAAACTCTGTGCGCCATTTCTTCTGCTACTACTTCTCGCTGTCCTGCATAGTCATTTAACTCGTTAAGGATGTTAAAAAAGGCTATACACGAAGTAAACCTGACAAAAACATATTAAAAATGGTAAAAATGGTGAAATTTATTTTTACTTTCATTATAAATGTTTTTGTGAGGTATAGATTGAGCCTGATACTTAACAAATTTTAACATATTCAACCTAAATCTCAGCTACTAGCTCTAAATTAACTTTGTATGAAAAGAATCCTACTTAAGCTCAAGTTGTACATGTTTATATATCTTCGGGTAGTCTTAATTTATAAATAAAAGGATATTTGGGGTCAAAAAATACTACTACTACTACCTGCAGGCTCTTTTAGCATACTGGAATCTCTTAAGTTGCCAATTAACTGGCCTGAGCTTGGGAATGAACTTGGTTGGATTCCTAGGCTTGGCAGCTGAACCTATTACAGAGATGATATGCTTGCTCTAGAGGACAGAACCTGCCAATTATACCACTCAAATGCATCTCGATGGGTGATCTACAGAACAATTTTGCTATCAGCTCTGGACACAGCCGCCTGTATGCCTGCCCACATCCTGAATGCAAGTGAAGTGCTGCTATGGTTGGCACCACAGAGGGGTAAGAAGGGGCAAAAATAAGGGTAAAAAATAATGTGTGTGTGTGGAGGGAAGGAGAGAAACAAAGAGAATCACTGTATTAAAATGTATAGATCTACTTGAATACACTGCCAGAACACTCTTACATAAGCTGAAGGTGGACAGCTCAGCTAGGACTCCATTAACACTAAACCTGAGAATCCTCTAACAACTGACAATTACATACAAAGTTGTTTTAAGTTTAGTCTCCTTTTGTTTCTGCATTTTACAACTATCCATGTATCCCCGTTTAAGAATGCCAAAAAGCTCATAGGCAGTTCCTAACCTTTTATTCAGAGTTCCAAAATTACCCTGAAAACCTTATTCCTTTTCATTACCCCTTTAAACCAACCAGCCAAATTGTTTTACTAACTGTAAAAGTAAAAGCAAGAATCTAACAAGCTGACAGCTACAAAATAAAGTATGGAAAAAATACCCTTCTCTTCTGGAGACTACATCATTCAAGTGGAGTCCCAGTCCACCTATTACTTAGAAATCACACTTCAACTATTCTAAAAAGCTATTATCAAGCCCACTGAAGTATGCAACCTCGTAAGAAAAAATAGTAGTTTCCTCTTTCATAAACATTATGATTTTTTATTACAATAAACTTTTTAAAATCTTTATAAAAAGCTAATAGCATAATATTTATTTTACTAAATAACAAAAATATAGGTCTTCTTTTAAATTTCAATATGCAACAGTAAATAGGTATATAATTTACCTTGGCTCTTCATCTTTGGTGGAACGTTTGGGACAGTACTTCTTAACCAGATTTCTATAGGAAGAAGATTTTTTAAAATTTACTAAAAATACTATTGTTGAAATTCAAATACTCTAAAAGTTTCCAATTTCATTAAATCAAGAATTTAATGATGTAAAACAATTAAGACAGCAACATGATCATCTATTACCATCGTAATAGACAATCATTACTTACATTTTCTCCTTAAAATACTGATTCCTGTAGAAAAAATGTTATTTCTATGTTTATACGAGTGTAATAGTAACAATTTGGTTGATTATGCTATCAAACTAAAAAGAATTAAGAGGAAGAATAAAAGAAACAAAGTACTCGGTATATGAAACAAAGTACTCAGTATATGAAACTGAGTTATGGCAGAAAGACACGTATTTCAAGGAAATACTCTCATTTTGTTTTGTAAATCAGGGATTATAATACTAACTAAGGTAAAATGTAAACAGATGCGGACTCACTACAGGATAAAAGAACAGTTCATCAGTATCCTCTGTAACTCTACTTTTATATGAAAATCACTATGTGATCCTTAACCTTCTCTTTTTTTAGGCAAATGAATTAATTCCAAATTGTAACTTTCTCTGCCTGTATCTATGTCCATTCTTGACAGTCTCGGACTAGAATGCTACCTCATTTCATCTTTGCAAAATCAGAGGCAGACAAGCACATGGACTCTGGAGTCAAACTGGACTACGTGGGTTTTGTGTGGCATCTGTGTGACCTTGGGCAATTTACTCACACTCTTTGTGCCCAGTTTTCTGTAAATGGTGATACACAGTACCTCTAACCCATAAGGTTATGAGAATTAACGTAGATAATATTTGTAAAGCATTAACCACAGTCCTTTATACCACGCTCCTGAAAATATGATTCATGGACTGACCAGTAAAGGTCCACAGACTCTTCGTTACCTATCCCACAACAAGCTAAGTACAAAAGTTGAGAGTAGTTTTATAAATGTTGAATCTAACAGTAAAAAAAAAGTAGGGCCCGTATTTCATGTCTCTTTTTTATGTCATTTTGTCTAGCATTAAATTTTTATTGTATTTTATAAAAGCATCAGTAGAAACTTTAAAAGAAACTAGTCCATCATGACAAATAATTTGAGATGTACTGGTTTAAACTATAATATCCATGGAAATCAGCAATTATGAGGTAACTGATTAACTTATTATGGTTATAACCACAGTCTCCAACCTACAAATGGGTTGCATTCTGGAAATTACTTTTAAAGTCAGTGATTTTCAACCATGAGTCCATGAATTACTTTAAATAAAAACAAGTCAAACTTGGGCGAAGAACATTCCAAAGAGCAAGTAGTTTCAAATCTAAACATAATTTTGTATATCAACATTTTAAGCATTGTTTAGAGTTATAGGCTATAATTGACATTTGTCGTCTATGCCTACCTGCATCACTCAGGTGATGCTTTTTTATTCTGTAACAGTTTGTGGCAGACATATTTCTGCTCATCAAAGAACCCTATTATTTCACACATTTTCCAGCACACTTGCAGTTAGGCAGAACCATGTGGCTAATTCTGTATAATGGGCTGTAAGCTCTGTGTCTGTACCAAGCTAAAGCATTATAGCTCATGCATAAACGTCTGGGCTTCTTCATTTCCTGATGAAGCAACTGTGGAGGCTTCATGTTAAGATCAAGATGAAAACAGTATGGATTCTTGAGTTACCACATGGACTACTAGAGTTATCACCTAGCCTTGTGACTGACTTTGCATGAGCAAGAAATAGGCTTTTGCTGCGTAAAGCCCCTGAGATTTGGGAGTTATTATTCTAGTACAGCCTAGAATAACCTAAACTACAGCTCCTCTATTGTCATGTCTACGTAATTGTGGTGGGTTGGTCACATATAACAGTCCAGGAACACTTATTTGATCCAGGCCCATTAATCCAGGCCAAAGTCAATGCTAAAATTTCCATTAAAATTCTTGGTAAGATACGTTCTTTTTCTTTTTTTTAATTTTTATTTTATATTGGAGTATAGTTGATTAACAATGTTGTGTTAGTTTCAGGTGTACAGCAAAGTGATTCAGTTATACATATACATGTATCTATTCTTTTTCAAATTCTTTTCCCATTTAGGTTATTACAGAATACTGAGCAGAGTTCCCTGTGCTGTAAGTAGGCCCTTGTTGTTCATCAATATGTTCTCTTTATGCTGAAGCTAAGTTGATAGGACACAATCCTGGAGCCTCCACATGTAAAGAGCCTACTTGGGTATTAAATCAACAGAAAGGATAACAAAACCAAGAGAAAAAGAGAGAAATTCTTACTTTTCTGAGTACCCAGATCCCTAAACTTTTCAGTCAAATAAGCCATAAATTCCTTTCTTTGCTTAAACCAATATGACTTGGGCTTCTGACACTTCAAAGAATTATGACTACTACCACAGACATTAACACAAAAGTCTTAACATACTCATAGCTTAAACACAGCATAAACAACGCTAATTTGAACTCTAGCTTCTGGGAGGAAGAGCACATATATCACAAGAGGGAAGGGGAAGAAGAAGAAAGTAATATTACTTTTACCTTTTGAGCATGCACAGTTAATCCTCAGCAATTTTTTAAAATCTGTCTTGCCTCTCTTATGTAAAAGTCACCCATCTATGGGAGACTCTTCCCAAGCCCCAGTAAAGCTCTCAGAAACCAGATACAAGCCACTAAGACTCCATCCAAGCCTACCCTGCCACTAGAAAAACTACAGCATGGTCCAAAATGTTCTTGTATTCCACTAAATCAAAATTTCTATTCTAGGAAAACATATGCCCTAGAAGAAGACACAACAAATTATTAATAGTACTCATTTCTAGGGAGAGGGACTGGGAAGTGACTCAAATTTAAATGTGTTACAGTGATCATATACTGTTTTTTTAATTTAAAAAAAAATTAATGATAAAAGCATACCAGAAGAATTTATCCCCTCAAATCAGCTGATCTCAATTGGGCCTTCTAAGAAAACAGTCTGAAGTCAGCAAAAATACACACCAAGGTGTGACTGGTTACTAAGTCCCACAAATCCTTGCTTTGAATTTTTAACATAATATGCTTATTAGGTCAAATAAATCTCTGGCTTGTCTTAAACATGTAAGTGTAAAACAGGCAGGTTCCTCCTAAACTAAAAATATTTTAGGCAATTCATCTCTCTCAAGAAATCTGCCCTTAGAACCCTCTTGCACTGTTGGTGGGAATGTAAATTGATACAGCCACTATGGAGAACAGTATGGAGGTTCCTTAAAAAACTAAAAATAGAACTACCATATGACTCAGCAATCCCAGTACTGGGCATATACCCTGAGAAAACCATAATTCACAAAGAGTCATGTACCACAATGTTCACTGCAGCTCTATTTACAATAGCCAGGACATGGAAGCAACCTAAGTGTCCATCTACAGATGAATGGATAAGGAAGATGTGGCACATATATACAATGGAATATTACTCAGCCATAAAAAGAAACAAAATTGAGTTATTTGTAGTGAGGTGGATGGACCTAGAGTCTGTCATACAGAGTGAAGTCAGAAAGAGAAAAACAAATACCACATGCTAACACATATACATGGAATCTAAAAAAAAAAAAAAAAAGGTTCTGAAGAACCTAGGGGCAGGACAGGAATAAAGATGCAGACGTAGAGAATGGACTTGAGGACACGGGGAGGGGGAAGGGTAAGCTGGGATGAAGTGAGAGAGTGGCAGGGACATATATACACTACCAAATGTAAAATAGATAGCTAGTGGGAAGCAGCCACATAGCACAGGGAGATCAGCTCGGTGCTTTGTGTCCACCTAGAGGGGTGGGATAGGGAGGGTGGGAGGGAGACGCAAGAGGGAGGAGATATGGGGATATATGTATATGTATACCTGATTCACTTTGTTATAAAGCACAAACTAACACACCACTGTAAAGCAGTTATACTCCAATAAAGATGTTAAAAAAAAAAAAGAAATCTGCCCTTAGAACCCTCTTACACTGTTGGTGGGAATGTAATTGGTACAGCCACTATGGAGAACAGTATGGAGGTTCCTTAAGAAACTAAAAATAGAGTTACCATATGATCCAGCAATCCCACTCCTAGGCATATACCGGAGAAAAACATGGTTCAAAAGGATACATGCACCCCAGTGTTCATTGCAGCACTGTTTACAACAGCCAAGACATGGAAGCAACCTAAATATCCATTGACAGATTAGTGGATAAAGAACATGTGGTACATATATACAATGGAATATTACTCAGCCATTAAAAAGAATGAAATAATGCCAGTTGCAGCAACATGGATGGACCTGGAGATTATCATACTAAGTGAAGTAAATCAGACAGAGAAAGACAAATATCATATGATATTGCTTATATGCAGAATCTAAAAAAAAGATACAAATGAACTTACTTACAAAACAGAAACAGACTCACAGACTTAAAGAACAAACTTATAGTTATCTGGGGTGGGGGAGGGGAAGGGGGAGTGGGAGGGATAGACTGGGAGTTTGGGATTGACATGTACACACTGCTATATTGAAAATAAATACCCAACAAGACCTACTGTCTCAGCTCAGTACTCTGTAATAACCTAAATAGAAAAAGAATTTGAAAAAGAATAGATACATGTATATGTATAACAGAATCACTTTGCTGTACATCTGAAGCTAACACAACATTGTTAATCAACTATACTCCAATATAAAATAAATATTAAAAAAAAAAGAAAGAAAAGAAATCTGCCCTTAGTGTCAGTTTCCCTAGGCTACTGTTTTTGAAAAAATTTTCCTCTCTTCTAAGACCAGAGATTCTCCAAGTAACCAATTATGATAGTAGTTTTTATATGTAAGACATGTTTTGAATAGCATGTTATGAATCAGGAATTAATTAAAACCAAGTTTTATACAGATACAATACATATTATAGAAATTATAATAGATATCATAGATAAGCTGATACTTTGTTTTGATGTGTGTGTTTCATCCATGTTTTCTAAGAACCTTAGGATCATGCACTATGGATACAGAGGAATTAACACTCTTCCTTCAGTAGCCTGAGAAGGCTTCTAAATGTAATGGGTTTCTCCAAATATTATAGTATTCTCTATATATCCTAATTATATATGTGATATTAAATATATCATACTACTTAATTTATATTTAAATTGCTGATTTTAATATTTTTTACCCATTCTAGTTTTGTCATGTTTATATTTGAGTTTTAGTGAAAATTATAAAGTATTCCAAATAATTTCTCAAAACTTTAATTCACTTTTATTTTAACTACATTTTACAGTTAAATGATGAGGTACAAGATACCTCAAAAAATTTTAAGCAGAAAATCACCTCTATACGTTTTCAATCTTTCAACATTTGAGAGGCTCTGAGTTCTAATTACTGTTTAACAGGTGATCAATACCATATTTATTTGTAAAATGGGACACAAATCATACTATGGCAGAAGGGTAGTATTAGATATCTGAGACTGACTAGTATCCCTTTTCTTAATTGCCATCCCTATATCTAACAGTTACCATGTTTAGGAATTACCAGATTAAGACAAATGACCCTATTTGTGGGCCTCAGTTAAGTGATCCAGAGATAGAAAACTGAATCTAGGGCCAAAGAGTTCTCTTACTGGAATTTTTAAGTGTTCGGACCTGATACAGCTTTGAGATCAGTACGAGAGCTGAATCTGAGACATAAAACTGAATGATGGTGAGTATATTTCCTGCCATGTGGAGAAAAAAGGCCAGTCTGCACTGAAAGAATGAAGCCAACACATAAAAAGAAGCCCAAAAAGGAGCGGGGAAGGCGGGGCGCGGAGGGACGGACGGAAGGAAGGGAGGGAGGGAGGGAGGGAGGAAGGAAGGAAGACAACAAAGGTCTCTGGCTCTCCGGCTTTGTTTCAGATCCTGACTTTTTTTTCCCCTGTGACCTAGCTGCATCCCAGGACTTCCAGCAGCTGAACTGTTCAACCTCTTCTTGAACTCAAGTTAAAAAATCAAATCAATAAAAGATATCAATAAATATCTCTTCTCATTTACCATTAAACTGAAACTAGCTCACTGGGGTTTCCAACACTTACAGACACAAATCTTTCCTCATATAGTAGAAAACTGAATGTAAAAGATATCCACATACAAAAGAATGAAGCTACACCCCTACCTTACAACCATATAAAAACATTAACTCAAAATGGGTCAAAGATCTAAACATAAGAGCTAAAACTATAAAACTCTTAGAAGAAAACATAGGGAAAAGCTTTACAACATTGGATTTGGCAATGATTTCTTGGATATGACACCAAAAGCACAGACAACAAATGAAAAAATAGATAAACCAAACATCAAAATTTAAAACTTTTGTGCATCAAAGGCCACGATCAACAGAGTGAAAAGGCAACTGTGGAATGGCAGAAAGGATCTGCAAGTCATGTATCAGATAAGAGGTTACAATCCAGACTGTATAGAGAACACCTAAAACGCAATAATAAAAAAACAAATAATCCAATCTAAAAAATCAGCAAAGAACTTGAATAGCATTTCTCCAAAGATATGCAAATGGCCAGCAAGCATATGAAAAAATACTCAGTGTCACTAATCATTAGGGAAGTGCAAATCAGAGCCACAATGAGATTTCTTACACCCATTAGAATGGCTACTGTCAAGAAAAAAGAAAGAAAGAAAACACCCAGAAAACATTAAGCGTTGGCAAGGATGTGGAGAAATTAGAACCCTTGTGCATTGCTGGTAGAGATGCAAAATAGATCAGCCACTGCAGAAAATAGTATGGTAGTCCTCAAAAAAATTAAACATAGAATTACCATAAGATCTAGCAATTCCTCTTCTAGGTACATAGCCAAAGAATTTAAAGTAGGGACTCAGATATTTGGACACCATGTTCATAAAATCATTACTCACAATATGGAAAAGGTGGAAAAACCCCAAATGTTCACCAACAGATGAATGGATAAACAAAGTGTGGTATTATCCATACAATGGAATAATATTCAACCTTAAAAAGGAAGGAAATTCTGATACATTTCCCAACATGGATAAACCCTAACAACATTATGCTAAGTAAAATAAACCAGTCAAAAAAAAACAAACAAATACTGTACGATTTCACTTATGTAGTACCTAGAGTAGTCAATTTCACAGACACATAAAGTATTAATAGAATTGCCAGAGCCTAGAGGAAGGGGAAAATGAGGAGTTGTTTAATAAGCAGAGTTTCAGTTTTTCAGGATGAGTAAGTTCTAGGAATTGGTCACAGAGCAGTACGAATATACTTAATATACATATTTGTATTTCAGCTTAAGATACAGCTGAAATACACACTTAAAAATGATTATGAGAGTAAATTTCACATTAGGTACATCTTACCACAATTTTTAAAAACTGAATGTAAAAAAAGTGATTACTACAAGTAGTATTAGACAAATTCTGAATACTGTATTTGTTTTTTTAAGGGACATGCTTCATTCTCATTATACCTCTACTGGTGGTAAATGGTGAAATAGGCTGATAACAAGAAGAAATAAGAGGACTTAAGTATTTATGCCTGAAAGACCTAGGAGAAGAAAAACCAAACAAGCTTCAATGGATGTGAAGGTAAACAAAGTATCTCACTTCTTAAAAATGCCAGTTCCTAATTTTGTTTGATCTTTAGCATGTCAAGGATACACAGTACCTAAAATGTGAAGGGGACTATGCATTTATGGTATCAGCTTCATAGTCTATACCCAAAGAATATATTCAACAATTCATTGCTATTTAGGATGTGATAGGCATAACAACGTGATCTCTAATCAACTGCAAATCTTCCAGAAGAATATTTTCAGGCATGTTCAAGACAGAAAAAGGGGAAAATTACTTTATTGCTCAATTTAGACTGAGGAAGGAGCAGACTGGTACAGACTTAAGTATTACACTTTTCAGAGAAATTTTGTTCTGCAAGTTGATAACTTCTGTTTTCCTTCTAAATATTAGATTCTTAAAGCAGAACTATATAACACAGTCCTAGCTTCAAGTCAGCAGCTTAATCTATCTGATTTGCCTATATTTTAAACCTATAGGATGATGAAATAAACATTGTCTCATTTTAGACACTCCTACACAATTCAAATGGCTAAACAAATAACTTAGAAATAAAACTATTAAAGGCGTTATGAAAGAGCTAAGAGATTAAGTGATCTATATAGCCAACATTATTGACAACCTTCGTATTTCTTTATAGTTGTTTAAACAAGATCTTTAAATCCTTTTCACTGGAAAGCTCACTATCGAAATGTTTACCACGACTGGGTTGAACTTATTTTCTTTCTTAAGAGCTTTATGTTTTACTTGTTAGGTTCTGCTTCATTTTTTAAGAAAACAGTTTAATATAAAAATCAGGAATAGGCTTCATGATTCTTGTTAAGGTGATGAGCTTGAATTTCTTGACTAGTAAAGCAGAAGAGTTCATTGAATCATTCCACAAAAGTTTACTGTTGTATGCTTACTACAGGGCAAGTACTCTACAGGTCTTAGAAATACAACAACAAAGATCAACAAACTCTTGTGAAGATTAAATGAGATCTCAGCCTACATAAACTGAAAATGACAAACAACCCTACTGCTGCAAATGTAGGTTAGTAGTCTGGTGGATAATTAAGTTGGAGGTTGGGGGCATCTTTTAGGTATAACAGAATGAATTGAGATAAAATTAGAGCTCCATGGCACACAAAAAGTACAAGGATAGGAGCAGAAAAAATGCCAATGATCAAAAAACAAACAGCTAGAAAGCTGAAAAAATAAATAAATTTTAAAAAAATTTTAAAAAACAAATAAAAACAAACAAAAAACCCAAACAGCTAAAATATTGTAACGATAAGTATATGAAGTCCAAATCAAACATAACAAGAAAATATAGTTATATTACATTAAAAAAAGGTTCTCCAATTGTCATGCTATTTCCTCTCCTCTGATAAACCACCAGAAGAAAATAGCTAATAGAGTTATGGAGAATATTAAAGGAAAGAAGCAGAGAGAACTAACATTATGCTATCCCTAGCTCCAATTTATAATAGGTTATAGGAATAATAAAAGTAAAAAGTATTTATCTTAAATTCTCATAATTACATTTTTAAACTTCCTAATGACAAGTACACTTTCTTAAAAGGAAGGACTTCTAAAATGTTAACCTTTTATTTTAACCTGTTCTTATCTTTATGGAAAAAGATACAACTAGCCCTAAATTTATGAAGTACATAATTTAATTTATATTTAATTAAATTTCTATAATTTAATTGTTTATAATTAATTGTTACATTATAAATAGATGTGTTAGTTGGAAAGAGTATGTTATGTAGTTTTTAGATAATTTATTATTGTCCCTAGTAAAATACCTTAGAAACCCAAAGATGTCTCAATGGCACTAGGTACTGGTGATAGAAAAAAATCCTCTTCAATGAGAACCAGTCATTCTCCCCATGCTGAGAGGCAGCACCAAGTACTCAGACTCTGCAGCCAGATTTGAGCCAGCTAGCTCTTTCTTCACCTCTCTGTAACTCAGTTTCTTAATGTATAAAGTAATACCAACATCTCACTGGGTTTTTATGAAAATGAAATATAAGATGTGATACAAGCACTGAGAATAGTGCTGTCACATTAAATGCTATGTTAAGTGTTAAGTAAATACCAAAAAGTGCTTGTTCTGTGCCAGGGACTATTGTAGAAGTTAGGAATAAGCACTGCACAGAACAAACAAGAATCTTTTTCCTTTGTGGAGTTTATCTTTTATTAGGGAGACTATTTTCTAGAATTAAGAGGCAAAAATTATTTAGCCAGTAAGTCATCTGGATACAGGCACCTAGATATGTACCAGGCAGGCTCAGGAACTACCAGAGACTGACAAGAATGAAAGAGTTCCCACAAGATCTAACTCTATGAAGAAAATTAATATAGGGAATAGTTCCTCCTGCTTGTATCCAGATGCCACTCTTAGGGTTTACTACATTAAGCAGTTTGATCAAAAACTCAGGGGAGGCCAAAGAGTCACAAGTTAAACAATGGCCAACCAAAGAATAAAAGTAATCTCTACTTTCCACAAGTCAGTACAAAGATGAGCTCCCTAGGTTCTTCGGAGACTAAACAGTGACATAGGAATAGAAAATTCTGATAAAGAGACATGAGAAAATAAAGACTAAATAGAAAATAGAAACTGGTTTTATTTTCATTATTCTATATCTAAGCCTATTCTAAATATTCGGGACAGCTCTTAGTAGAGCAATCTCTTCACATTGATGTATATGACATAAACTCTAGTATGGATAGAAAGCAGTACACGGTCAAAGGTTCACCATATAGTCAGAGATCCTAATTTCTAAACTAAACTGAAACACAGGTCATTCAATTATTTATGCATTCAACTTACATTCACTCAGCTCTAGAGGTACCAGCTATATTGCCAGGGTTGGCAAGGTACAGAAATAAAAATAAGATCCAAGAAATTTGGAGAGATTTCTGTTCTGGTTAAGGTAAGAGTAAGTTTTAGGCTTCCCGTTGTCCAATCTATTTCTCTTCCAGTACCACACTGTCATGTTTGAGCCAAAAAGGAATGATCTGGGGTGGAAGTAGGGGAATATAATTTCATGCAGCAATCTCTATGATAGAATTTAATGCTGTAATTATTTTTACTAGAAAAAAATGATATATACTATCATGTATATAGAGCTTCTTTTTTTCACTTTAGAAAACTTAGTCAATCTCTGTCATACAAATACAATATTATAAATTTATTAGAAGAATGACTGATTTCAGTTTTTTATCTCCACAAACAAAAAACATTCTACCAAGTGATTCAAAATCACCACTTACTATCCATCAAAATGGACATGGTTCAATTGTTTTTTGGGTTTTTTTTTTTATACAGCAGGTTCTTATTAGTTATCCATTTTATACATATTAGTGTATACATGTTAATCCCAATCTCCCAATTCATCACACCACCAGCAACCCCCCCCCCTGCCACTTTCCCCCCTTGGTGTCCATACGTTTGTTCTCTAGGTCTGTGTCTCTATTTCTGCCCTGCAAACCGGTTCATCTGTACCATTTTTCTAGGTTCCACATATATGCGTTCATATACGATATTTGTTTTTCTCTTTCTGACTTACTTCACTCTGTATGAGTCTCTAGATCCATCCACGTCTCTACAAATGACCCAATTTTGTTCCTAAATGGCTGAGTAATATTCCACTATATATATGTACATCTTCTTTACCCATTCATCTGTCGATGGGCTCAACTGTTTATAACTATGTCTCCAAACATGATTAGATGCTTTATTTTTTTTTTAAATTCCTGTCCTCAAACCACTACCAAAAATGAAGCAATACCAAACTAAAATAAAGTTAAACCAAAGCCATCAAAAGAGACAAACAGAAGACAGAGAATAAACTGGGAGTGCCAAAATTATACAGCAAATTAAATTTATGCAAATAAAAAATATATATTTACAAAAAATATATTGCAAAATTTAATCCTGCAATATATTTGAAATGTAAATGTTTAACATTCTGAATATAGTTGTTATTCAGGAGACAAAAGATCTGCCTCACTATGAAAAGAAACTGTCCTCTGCAGTAGCAAAAACAGGAGGGAGTCAACCAAAAGAATTTTTCCCATTAAAGAAGAGGAAATAAACAAGGCACACTTCTTCCCTTTGGACAAAACAGATACTATGAAGAGTAGCTGATAATCCAGTCATTTACTAAGCATTCATCCAAAGCAGCAAATCTCAATGTAGAGAAAGGGAAGGGAGTTGATGGTTTTCAAGTTACACAAGCCTCCTCCCAACTCTTCCTTACTGGAATTCCTCAACACCTTCCAATAATCCTGCTCTTGCTGAGAATCACTGCAAGTGAGAGCCATTGTTAGGATGACAATGTACTAAATTTCTTTAGTCTGCTGGGACAGAAAAAAGATGCAAATCACTTAACCTGAGCATCTGTACATGACAAAACCTACTTTCTCACTACAAAAATTATATTTTCATATCAGGGAATTGTGGGTTCTAGCCACTCCTGCTTCAAAGAAGTGGTGTTAAAATCTCTTTTTGCAAGTTAAGTGAAAATTATAACCGTTATTATCAGTCACAACACAGAAAGGCAAACAAGTTTGCCATTTGATTATAGTCCTGTTACTCTGGTAAAACCTTGGCCATCCTGAAACCCTTGAGGCCCAAGTTATTCTGGACAATTAAACATTGCAGATTGCTGAAGGTTTACCTTATAAATTACCAATTTTTATTCTATAATTTGTGATAGGATTCTTTTGAAATATACCATCTTCTTTGCTTAAGATTACACAATTGTTGAAAAGACTTCAATAATTTAAAAATACAAGTAAAAAGTGTAAGTTCCTTCCCTTCTCATCCCCCCACTCTCATTCCTCAGAGGTAACCAGTGTAAAACAATTTGGGGTGTATGCTTTTAGACCTCTTCAGAATACATACAAATTTTACACATAGCTATATACTCAAGCTCCAGTAAGCAAGGAGGTCTTGCTGTACATTCAGTTCTGCAACTTGCTTTTTACACTGACAGACTGAGTAGCCTTTTAAATATGCTGCTACACCTGACTTTTTCAAATTGCATATTCCACAGTATTTTTCATCATTCCCTTACTGACAGGTACCTTTAGGCTGGAAACAATTTTTTCATCTGCTGTTTGCAATCTTTTAATCTTTTCTTTATTATTTGTCACTTCACACTGCCATCACATCACTGTATTGTCTGTAGCATTTCTTTTCTTCACTTCTATTGTACTTAGAAACCAGAAAACTTAATGTGCTAGAGTTGAGATCAAATTATAAAGTAAATGAGGGAAATTTTTCATTGTTTACACACGAATACATTTTTTTATTGTTATTTTAACTTTTCAGAGGTCCTTAACGCTTCCAGATTCCTGAACGGTAAAGTTCCCAAGTCAAAACTTTTGGACCGGTAAAATATCATCACAATTATTATTAATATACTAGTAGGTTCCCTGTTTATATTTTCATACGGAAATTCCTTTGTTTAAAAAAAACATAGGAAGCAAATGGATCATGAAATTAGCATGATGCTACTATTTCAATAGATGTCATAATAGTAGTATGTATATCATTATAAACGTAAGTAACCTATTCCTCATACTAGTCTATTTCATCCCTACACCCAGTCAGCTCCTTGCATAAACTGCTACAAATGGTGGACATATGTGGTTTATCACTCAAATATCCCCCTTCCTTCTGTGATCTACTACCTTAAATTTCTTTTGGGCACCTATCCCTCCCCCCACCATTAGCTATAAATCAATCTAATATTCTCATTTCGGTGAATTGTTCAGGATAAGCACATAATCTAACCAGGGTCAGCAAGACAAAAGGAGACTTTTGCTGAGATTTCTGGAGAAAAGAAGCTGATACACGCTTGTACTCTGCTCTCCTTCCATCTTCTTCCTCTCCCTTCTTTCACTTTCTTCTTTCCCCCTTTCCTTCCCTCTCTCCTTGCCCAAATGCACAAAAGAGAAGACCATCATTCTTCCCCAGGATGTGGGGGTATGAAGATATGAAATCTAGAGCTATGGGGGTAAAAAGGATGGTATTGAATGAAATCTGAGGATAAAAGCAACAAGGGGAAGCAGAGCCAAGAAATGGAGCCTAGACACATTTGACCCATTAGTCAAAATATGCCTAAACTTTTTACTTATGTGTGCCTTGTGGGTTGGATTTTTCTGTCACTATGCAATATAAAGAATCCTAACCCCTACAGCTAGAATCTTATATTGTTGTCTAGTCTTCAGGCTTCAAACACCATTTTTATTGAATAAGTTGCAGCAAAACTACTTGTCAGGTTGTGGTCTAACGACGATTTTCTGCTTGAACAATACTTAAGATAAATTCCATTTAAGATTAAAATTTTCCCTTTAAAACTTTTATTTCCTAACACATATTCCAAAATCACTTTCATCAGTAATACCTATCTATCTATCTCTTTATTTATGGCCGCGTTGGGTCTTCGTTGCTGCGCGTGGATTTTCTCTAGTTGCGGAGAGCGGGGGCTACTCTTCGTTGTGGTTCACGGGCTTCTCATTGTGGTGGCTTCTCGTGTTGCAGAGCACAGGCTCTAGGTACGCAGGCATCAGTAGTTGTGGCTCGCAAGCTCTAGAGCACAGGCTCAGTAGTTGTGGCACACGGGCTTAGTTGCTCCACAGCATGCGGGATCTTCCCGGACCAGGGATCGAATCAGTGTCCCCTGCACTGGCAGGCGGATTCTTAACCACTGCACCACCAGGAAGTCCCTGTATATCTAGTTTTTGACAGAAACTCAGCTCATCACACTCACTTTCTAAAAGTCTTCAAAACTCTAAAGAAATGAGAAACTGGAGAACTCTTCAACACTTTGCAAAGATTACTAATGCAAAAAGTTACAGGGGAATAAAACTGTAAAGCACTGAATTAATACCCAGGTATTTCTTTTTCCTGGAATTTTGCTTCCTGATTTTATGACTTTAAGTATCTTTCTGGAATAAAAGCTACTCATGATCTAGCTAGCCAATATTCCTTCTGATACTAGGCAATGATTTAATTAAATGAGTCATTAAAACAAACCAGTTACCTAATTCAATCTAACTCTGATGAAAAACACAGAATTTAACCTCTGGTATATAACATTTATCTAATATCCAACTATTTAAACATGTAATTTCATTTCTGAGAACTGAAAAAAAAATGTAACTTACCTCAATTGTTTTGCATAGTTCTGTTCAATTTCTATCCTCTCTTTAACAAATTTGGCGTATCTTTCCAAGAAGTCAATTCCCCATTGTGTATGCTTGTCTAAGCTGTCGAACTGATCCTAGAAAAGGAAGGTAAAACCACACTGAAAAGTCTAAAATTTTATCCACAAATATTTTAACCAGCTTCTGATATCTGTCCAGGCAATGAGGTATGAAAAGAGAAACTTAGGCTCTTCTGCTGGTCCCCACCAATCTCATCCTTTAAGGCCTAGACAGAAATAGGTTCTTCAGCATAAATCATGCTATTTTTATGCCTGAATATCTTTACACATGTGGTTGCCCCTGGCTGCAACACTCTCCACAGATCATCTCCTTTCAATTAACTCTTTATTCCTCCTTTGAGATTCAGTTGAGGCACTATGTCCTACAGAAAATGAGGCGCCATGTCCTACAGAAAATGGCCCTAAAATCTCAGACTGGGCTAAGTGGTCTTTCTCTAGCTCCCCAAGGCTCCCTATAAATTACTGTCTTATTCACTTGCAATACTATATTGAGAGCAGGAGCCATGTATTATTCTACTCTGAACTCCTAAGGCACAAGCACTATGCCCGGCACCACAGCAGGCTCTCAGTGAAGAATAATTTGAACAGAATCAAATAAACCTGGGTTCAAATTCTGGACTCTGCATGTTTACCATATGTTTTGACCTTGGGCAAGTTACCAAGGCTCTTTATACTCTTTCCATCTTAAAATGGGAGTCCCATCACCCACCTCAGTAGGATTATACTGATGTCATAAAGTGTTATACACATAAAGATCACTGTCCTGAAAGGCTCTTTGCCTTCAAAAGATATTCCCTTCTACCTGTTGCCTGAAAAACCATTATTTCCTATTCTTCAAGAATAATCTCCAAATTGGCTAATAACTTGGTGCTCTCTACATCTCCCATATCAAAAATCTGTAATTCTAGCAAAATATTCAGATATCATCCCTTTCTATATCTCTAGTTGTTTTATCTTTCCAAATCATCCATGGTTTAATCACATGTGTTATTTACAAATGAATCATCTCAAAATCTTTGCCTTTTATCTCTTTCCCTACCTTAAATCATTATAAAATTCTACCTATAAAGGTAAAGTCTATCTAAACAGCAGAGATAGAATTCATCTAGCTATCATAGTTTGGTATTACTACTCTAATTCTATTCTTTCATGCAACTTTTTCATTATTATTTGGCTACCAAAGTAGATTTGAAAACAGCAAGAGAGGCACTGCTCAGTAAACTTAATTGGTGTATTAGTAATATTTCCCATTATAAATTGGAATTCTATTTCAAATTGAAAAACTCTCAACAACAACAAAACATTCCAGAAAAAGAATAGTCTGAAGCTGAAACAATCATCCTTCATTTTCCAAAATGCTTCAAAGGCTTCTTCCCATCATCCTCTTCATCAAATTTTATATTAAACTTCCTTTATCTTCTAGATGAAATCTCCAAAAATTTTTATTATATACCCTAATCAGTAAAAATTCTGAACAAATACCCCTATATGTATATTTATCTATAAATTATATATATACTATTCTATTATGTTATTATGAAATCCACAAAAATAGAAATTTTAAAAAGAAATGAAAATGAAAATGAAACATTATTTTAAATAGCTTTTTAAAACTTATTTAACAAACAAACAAAAGCCCTGGGGCCATAACTTTTTAAAATATTAACAACAATTTTAGTGAGAGCAATGAATTCAGCAAGCTTCATTACTTCTAAAATCTTGGTTTAATACTTAATGGCAAAGCAATCTGAAAGCCTTGGTTCTAAACTGGAACATTTAGATTTAGTGGTTGTCACAGCTGGGGAAACAAATGACACTTCACAAAGATATAAAGATAAAAAGGTCTAAATGGAAAAAGTCCACTGTTGACTATACTTTCCAATTCCTTTTTATGCAAAAATTTGGCTTAATCAGAAAACACTGCATCTTTATATTTTAACAATAATTTCAGTGGCGTTTTAAACTCTGCTGAAACTGACTGTAATATGATTTTATGTGTCAATTTGGCTGGGCCACACTGCCCAGATATTTGGTCAAATATTATCGGATGTTTCTGTGAAGGTGTTTTTGGATGAGATAATATTTAAATTGCTTAATTTGGAATATGTAAAGCACATTACCCTTCATAATGTGGGTGGGCCTCATTCAATCAGTTAAACGACTTACTAGAACAAAAACTGACCTACCCCCTTCAAGAAAAATGCTGCCAGTAGGCTGCCAACAGACTGCCTTTGGGCTAGAACTGCAACTCTTCCCTGGGCCTACCTCGCAGAATTTGGACTTGTCAAGCCTCCAAAATCATGTGACCCAATTACTTATAAATCAATCTCTCTCTCTGTCTCCCCCCCTCCCCCCCCGCCACACACATCCTTGGTTCACACTGACTTTAAAACAAGCAATAAATTTCTTTTAATGTTTTAAGTGTGCAGATACAGTAGTTGCAGGTGACAAACATCATTTTCAGCAACAAAATTCTACAATGATAGATGCATTTCCAAACATTCATCATCAAAATTCTTTTTCCGTAGCTCAAGTTTCTTTGGAAAAGCAACTATACATTCACTATTAAAGTTTCCCTTTTATCTTGAAAAACCAGATTACATTTTCTCAAAAGTACCTGCTAGGAAAGCATATTACTAACAGCCACTTATTAAACATCAACACATTAGAAACAACAGGAGATGAATAGCAAACCTGTGTGAAACGAAGTTTTTCAATAGTCCCTCCCCATTTCATTTGGAAATACTGTAAAAAGTCTACTATATTTCAAAGGTATTGTTTTTATAAAATTAACCATAATAAAAATATGCTGTAATATTCTGTGGACTTCTCTCTTTAATTTCCTTTGCTTACCTATAAATGATGAAGTGAATAAATTGCAACCATATCTCAATTTCCTTTTTAAAGGAAATTATTAATGCATTGCTTTATCAGTGGTTATTACATGGTTTTTTCATAAAACACTGTTCAAGTCACTTCCTGTTGAGAATAAATCTTCAACACATCTTTCCTTTAGTGGTTCACAAAAACAGTACTTCAAAATATAATTCACTATCAAACCAGTATCTAGCAAACGTTGTAAGCTGAGATATTAGAAATATGTGTACTATAATAAACTGTATAGCAAATTTTCAGCATATAATTTTTCCTAAAATATATTGCTTTACTCAGCAAACAGTATTTGTTGAGATCATTAGTTAGTCACCATGTTGTTTTACACATATCACCACTTTTACCACAAAAGGAAAAGTAAGGACATTTCTAAATAGCATGCTTTTTTTTTTTTTTTCCACACCACGATGTTGTGGGATCTTAGTTCCCCGACCAGGCACTGAACCTGGGCCCTGGGAGTGAAAGTGCAGAGTCCTAAACACTGGACACCAGGGAATTCCCAGCATGCTGTCTTTTACCATTAAGTTTGAAATTTCAAGAGGATTCCAGTCAGTCAGGTTCACTGCAGCATTATTCATAATAACCAAAAGTTGGAAACCACATGTCCATTAACAGATGAATGGATAAACAAAATGTAGTGTATACATACAATGGAATATTACTCAGCCTTAAAAGGATACTCTGACACATGCTACAAAACGGATGAATCTTGAAGATATTACGCTAAGTGAAATAATCTAGACACAAAAGGACAACTACTGAATGACCTCATTTATGTGAAGTACCTAAAGCAGTCAAATGCATATAGACAGAAAGTAGAAGGTGGTTGGTTCCCAGGGGCTAAGGGTAGGGAAGAATGGGGAGTTACTGTTTAATGGGTAGTTTCCATTTGGGAAGATGAAAAAAGTTCTGGAGACAGATGGTGGTGATGACTGCACAACACTGGGAATATACTTAAAGCCAACGAACTGTACACTTGAAACAGTAAACGTAATGTTACCTATATTTTACTACAATGAAAAATATTTGTCAACAAATTCAATGAAATTTAGTACAGTCTTCATTGGTTATCACATGATTTTAAGCATCACTTTTAAAAAAGAGCAGAGGTCAGGGTGGCCAAGGTGCCAGAGTAGGAAGGCCCTGAGCTCACCTCCTCCCAAGGGCACACCAAAATTACAACTATTTACAGAGCAACTATTGATGAGAAAGACCAAAAGACTAGCAGAAAAGATCTACCACTAAAGATATAAAGAAGGAGCCATAATAAGACAGGTAGGAGGAGCAGAGATGCATTACAGTCAAGACCCATAGCCCCAAGTGGACCCACTTGGATATATAGGAGGATAATTACAACTGCAGAAGTTCTGGCCAAGGAGCCCCACATTGGGATCCCCAGCCCAGGTGTCCTGCACCAGAAAGACAAGCATCCAGAACGTTTGGCTTTGAAGGCCAGTGGGGCTTACTTTCAGAGAGCCAGAGAGCTGAAGGAAATAGGGAAACATCCACTCTTAAAGGATGCACACAAAATCTCACACATTCCAGGACCCAAGGCAGAAGCAGTAATTTGAAAGGAGCCCAGGTCAGAACCTACTGTTAATGTTAGAGAGACTCCTAGAGGGGTAGGAGGCAACTGGAGCTCACCCTAGGGACATAGACAATGGCAGCAGCAATTTAGCGGAGCTCGTTCTACCATGAAGACATTGGTGCTGGCAAGTGCCATTTTGAATCCTCCCTCTAGCTTATTAGCAGGGACCCAACCCTGCCCAACACCCTCTCAGCACCAGTACTGGGATGCTTCACACCAAGCAGCCAGCCAGGCAGGGATACAGTCCCACCTAACAGCAGGCTGACACCAGCCCCGAGAAACCTTGGACCCAGCCCCAAACACAAGAAGGCCAGCACCAACTTTGCAACACTCCAGATCCTGCAGCCAGCCATGTCAGGAACAGTCCCCACACACCAGCAGGCAGACAATAGATCCAGAACCCCAGCCCTGCAACCACCCACGTGAGAAGCTAGCTCCACCCACCAGTGGGCCAGCACTAGCCCAGGGACCACCCAGGGCTCTGCAGCCAGAAGCCTCATTATCCAGCTCCACCCACCAGTGGTCGGCAGTCTCTGCACAAGGCAGGGCCTGGCAACCAACCAGACCAAAGGCAAACCATGCCTACCAGACCACCCACAGTTGTCAGCCCACCAAAACAGAGGGACCCACACAGCCCATATAGTGGCTACCACTGGAGCATACAGCTCTGGTGACCAGAGGAAAGTGTGCTGCTGGGATGCATTGAATGTATCCTACAAAAGGCCACTTCTCCAAGGTCAGGAAGTGTAAGCAACTTACCAAACACATAGAAATAAAAACAGTAAGTTAGGCAAAATGAGGCAAGAGAGGAGTATGTTCTAAATGAAAAAACGAGATAAAACCCCAGAAAAAGAACTAACTGAGGTTGAAATACACAATCTAGCTAATAGAGTTCAAGGTAACTATCACAATGATGTTCAAAGAAGCTGGAATAATAATGGACAAAGAGAATGAGAAGTTAGAAGTTCTAACAAAGACTTAAAAAATATAAAGAAGAATCAGAGATAAAGAATTCACTAACTAAAAAATATACTACAAGGAAACAACAGTAGATTAGATGATACAGAGGAATGGATCAGCGAGCTAGAGGACAGAGCAGTGGAAATCACTGAAGCTGAAGAGAAAAACAAACAAAAAAAAAGAATAAAAACAAATGAGGACAATTTAAAAGACCTCTGGAACAACATCAAACACACTAACATTTGCATTAAAGGAGTCCCAGAAGGAGAAACAAAAGCGAGAAAGTGGCAGAGAACACATCTGAAGACACAATAGCTAAAAACATCCCTAACCTGGGAAAGGAAACAGACATCCAGGTCCAGGAAGCACAAGAGGATTAACCCAAAGAGGACCACTCCAAGACACACTATAATTAAAACAGCAAAACATAAAGATAAAGAGAGAATATTAAAAGCAGAAAGGAAAAAGCAACAAGTTATGTACAAGGGAACTCCCATGAGGCTATCAGCTGACTTTTCAGGAAACACTCTGCAGGCCAGAAAGAAGTGGTACAATATACTTAAAGTGATGAAAGGAAAAAACCTACAACGAAGAATACTCTACCCAGCAAGACTTTCATTCAAATTTGTTGGGAAATCAAAAGTTTTACAGATAAGCAAAAGCTAAAGGAGTTTAGCACCACCAAACCAGCTTTACAAGAAGTGTGAATGGGACTTCTCTAAGTGAAAAAGAAAAGGCCACAACAAGAAATATAAAAATTATGAGAGGAAAAATATCATTGGCAAAGGCAAATATAAAGTAAGAGTACAAATAAATAAATAAATAAATAAAGTAAGGGTATTAAATCAACCACATATAAAGCTAATAAGAAGGTTAAAGACAAAGAAGTAAAATCATCTATATCCACAATAAGTAATTAAGGAATACACAAAACAAAAAGATGTAATAAACGATGTCAAAACAGTAAACGTTGTGGGGATAGGGGGAGTAAAAATGCAGAGTTGTTAAAATGCATTCAAACTTAAGAGATCAGCAATGTAAAATAATCATATACATATATATACACACACAGATTTCTACATGTAAACCTCACAGTAACCATAAACCAAAAATCTACAATAGATACACACACAAAAAAGAAAAAGGAATCCAAATATAATATTAAAGACAGTCTTCAAATCAGAAGGGAAGAGAGCAAAAGAAGAAGATAGGAACAAAGAAAGAACTACAAAAACAACCAACAAAATGGCAGTAAGTACATACCTATCAATAATTACTTTAGTGAGAGAGTGGCATGGACATATATACACTACCAAACGTAAAATAGATAGCTAGTGGGAAGCAGCCACATAGCACAGGGAGATCAGCTCGGTGCTTTGTGACCACCTAGAGGGGTGGAATAGGGAGGGTGGGAGGGAGGGAGACAAAAGAGGGAAGAGATATGGGAACATATGCATATGTATAACTGATTCACTTTGTTATAAAGCAGAAACTAACACACCATTGTAAAGCAATTATACTCCAATAAAGATGTTAAAAAAAAATAATAATAATTACTTTAAATATAAATGGACTAACTGCTCCAATTAAAAGACTCAGAGTGGCTGAATGGATACAAAAACAAGACCCATATACATGCTGCCAACAAGAGACTCACTTCAGATCTAAACACACACACAGATCAAAAGTGAGACGATGAAAAAGGTACTGCATATAAATGGAAATCAAAACAAAATCAGAGAAGCAATATTACATCAGACAAAACAGACATTAACACAGAGACTATAACAAAAGACAAGGATATTACTTAATGACCAAGGGATCAATCCAAGAAGACATAACAATTGTAAATATATACGCACCCAACATAAGAGCATCTAAGTACATAAAGTAAATATTAACAGACATAAAGGGAGAAATTGACAATAACACAATAATAGTAGGGGACTTTGACACCCCAATTACATCAAAGGACAAACACTGAGACAGAAAGTCAATAAGGAAACACTGGACTTAAATGATACATTAGACCAGATGGATTTAATTGATATATGGAGAACATTCCATCTGAAAGTAGCAGAATACACATTCTTTTCAAGTGCACATGGAACATTCTCCAGAATAGATCACATGCTAGGCTTCAGGACAACTCTATAAATTTAAGAAGATTAAAATCTTATCAAAAATCTTTTCCAACTACAACACTATGAGACTAGACATCAACTATAAGAAAAACACTGCAAAAACCACAAACACGTGGAGGCTAAACAATATGCTACTAAACAACCAATGGATCACTGAAGAAATAAAAAAAAGAAATAAAAAAAATACCTGTAGAAAAATGAAAATGAAAACACGACGATCCAAAACCTACAGGATGCAGCAAAAGCAGTTCTAAGAGGGAAGTTTATAGCAATACAAGCCAACCTCAGGAAACAAGAAAAATCTCAAATAAATAACCTAACCTTACACCCAAAGGAACTAGAAAAATAAGAACAAATACAACCCAAAGTTAGTAGAAAGAAAGAAATCATGAAGACCAGAACAGAAATAAATAAAACAGACTTAAAAAAAAAATCAACGAAACTAAGAGCTGATTCCTTAAAATGAAAAATAAGCCACTAACCAGACCTATGAAGAAAAAAAAGAGAGAGAGAGGGGGCCCAAATCAACAAAATCAGAAATGATGAACAGATTTCTAGGTACGTACAATCTCCCAAGACTGAACCAGGAAGAAATAGAACTATCAACAGACCAATTACCAATAATGAAATTGAATCAGTAAACAAAAAACTCCCAGCAAACGAAACTCCAGGACCAGATGGTGTCACAGACAAATTCTACCAAACATTTAGAGAAGACTTAACACCTATCCTTCTCAACCTGTTCAAAAAACTACAGAGAAGGAACACTTCTGAACTCATTCCATGAGGCCACCATCACCCCGATACCAAACCCCCAGACAAAAATATCACAGAAGAAGAATATTAGAGGCCAATATCACAGATGAACACAGATGCAAAAATCCTTAAAAATATATTATCAAACCAAATTCAACAAGACATTAAAAGTATCATACACCATGATCAAGTGGGATTTATCCCAGGGATGCAAAGATGGTTCAATATCCACAAATCAATCCATGTGATACACCATATTAACAATCTCAAGAATAAAAAAATCACATGATCATCTCAATAGATACAGAAAAGGCTTCTGACAAAGTTCAACATCCATTTATGATAAAAACTCTCAACAAAGTGGTATAGAGCAAAAGACATCTCAACGTAATAAAGGCCATATATGACAAGTCCACAGCTAACACACACTCAATGGTGTTCCTCTAAGATCAGGAACAAGACAAGGATGCCTACTCTCATCACTTTTATTCAACACAGTATTGGAAGTCCTAGACACAATCAGACAAGAGAAAGAAATAAAAGGAATCCAAACTGGAAGGAAGATGTAAAACTATCACTGTCTTCAGATGACATGATACTATACATAGAAAATCCTAAAGACAGCACCAAAAAACCACTAGATCTAATTAATGAATTCGGTAAAGATGGAGAATACAACATAAATACACAGGAATCTATTGCAATTCTATACACCAACAACAAACTATCAGAGAGAGTAATTAAGAAAACAATCCATTTACAACTGCACCAGAAAGAATAAAATACCTAGGAATAACTCTAACTAAGGAGGTAAAAGACCTTAACTCATAAAAGTGTAAGACACTTATGAAAGAAATTGAAGAAAACACAAACAAATGGGGAAGATATACCATGCTCATTGATAGGAAGAATTAATACTGTTCAAATGCCCATACTACACAAGGAAATCTACAGATTCAATGCCAGGCCTATCAAAATACCAATGGCATTTTTTTTTTCACAGAACTATAACAAACAATTCTAAAATTTGTATGGAAACATAATAACTCCCATATAGCCAAAACAATCCTGAGAAAGAAGAACAACGCTAGAGGTACCATGCTCCCTGGCTTCAAAGTATACTATGGAACTACAGTAATCAAAACAGTATGGTAGGGACGTTCCTGGTGGCACAGTGGTTAAGAATCTGCCTGCCAATGTAGGGGACATGGGTTCGAGCCCTGGTCCAGGAAGATCCCACATGCTGCAGAGCAACTAAGCTTGTGTACCACAACTACTGAGCCTGCACTCTTGAGCCTGTGTGCCACAACTACTGAAGCCCACGCGCCTAGAGCCCGTGCTCCGCAACAAGAAGCCACCACAATGAGAAGCCCGCACACCGCAACAAAGAGTAGCCCCACTTGCCACAACTAGAGAAAGCCTGCACGCAGCAACAAAGACCCAACACAGCCATAAATAAATAAATAAATAGATAAATTTATTTATTTATTTTTTAAAAAACAGTATGGTTCTGGCACAAAAACAGACACAGATCAATGAAACAGAACAAACAGTCCAGACAGAAACCCACCCTTTAATGGTCAATTAATCTTTGATAAAGATGGCAAGAACATACAATGAAGAAAAGACAGTCTCTTTGATAAATGGTGTTGGGAAAACTGGACAGCTACATGCAAAAAGTCAAACTGGAGTACTCTCTCATACCATGCACAAAAATTAATTCAAAATGGATAAAAGACTTAAATGTAAGACCTGAAACCATAAGGCTTCGAGAGGAAAACACAAGCAGTAAGCTCTTTTACATCAGTCTTAGTGATATTTTTTTTTTTTGGATATGTCTCCTCAGGGAAGGGAAACAAAAGCAAAAATAAAACAACTGGGACTACATCAAACTAAAAAGCTTTTGCACAGCAAAGTAAACTATCAACAAAATGAAAGAACCACCTACTGAATGGGAGAAGATATTTGCAAACAATATATTAAATAAGGGATTAATATCCAACATATAGAAAGAACTCATACAACTTAAGATCAAAAAAACAAACAACCCGGTTTTACAAAAAGGGCAGAGGATCTGAATAAACATTTTTCCAAAGAAGACATACAGATGGCCAACAGGCACACAAAAAGATGCTCAACATCACTAATCATCAGGGAAATGCAAATTAAAACCACAATGAGCTATCACCTCACACTTGTCAGAATGGCTATTATCAAAAAGACAACAGGGGCTTCCCTGGTGGCGCAGTGGTTGAGAATCTGCCTGCCAATGCAGGGGACACGGGTTCGAGCCCTGGTCTGGGAAGATCCCACATGCCGCAAAGCAACTAGGCCCGTGAGCCACAACTACTGAGCCTGCGCGTCTGGAGCTTGTGCTCCGCAACAGGAGAGGCCGTGACAGTGAGAGGCCCGTGCACCACGATGAAGAGTGGCCCCTGCTTGCCGCAACTAGAGAAAGCCCTTGCACAGAAACGAAGACCCAACACAGCCAAAAATAAAAAATATAAATAAATAAAAATTAAAAAAAAAAAAAAGACAACAAATAACAAGTGCTGGTGAGGATATAAAGGGATTCCTTGTGCACTACTGGTGGGGATGTGAACTGGTTCAGCCACTGTATAACAGTATGGAAATTTCTCAAAAAACTAAAAATAGAACTACCATACGATATAGCAATTCCACTCCTGGGTATTTACCTGAAGAAAACAAAAACACTGATTAGAAAAGACATATGCACCACTATGTTCACTGCACCATTATTTACAATAGCCAAGACGTGGAAGCAACCTAAGTGCCCATCAATAGATGAATGGATAAAGAAGATTTGGCATACATATACAATGGAATATTACTCAGCCATAAGAAAAAATGAATGAAATTTTGCAATTTGTGACAACATGGATAGACCTAAACAGTATTATGCTAAGTGAAATAAGTCAGACAAAGACAAATACTGTATGATTTCACTTATGAGTGGAATCTAAAACAAAACAATGAACAAGCATAACAAAACAGAAACAGACTCAAAGATACAGAGAACAAACAGGTGGTTGCCAGATGGGAGGGGGATGGGGGCAGGAAAGAAACAGGTGAGGGAGATTAAGAGGTACAAACTTTCAGTTGCCAAATACATTAATCATGGGGATGAAATGTACAGTGTCGGGAATATAGTCAATAACTATGTGATATCTTTGTGTGGTGACATGTTGTAACTAGACTTACTGCGATCATTTTGAAGGGTAGGGAAATATCAAATCACTATGTTGTGCAACAGGAACTAACATAGAGCTGTAGGTCAATAATACTTCAAAACAAAACAAATTCATAGAAAAAGAGATCAGATTTGTGGTTACCAGAGGGGGAGTTGGGGGAATTGAATGAAGGCAGTCAAAAGGCACAAAATTCCCTTGTAAGATAAATAATTACTAAGGAATGTAATGTACAACATGACAAATATAATTAACACTGCTGTGTATTACATATGAAAATTGTTAAAAGAACAAATCTTAAGAGTTCTCATCCCAAAGAAAAAAATGTTTTATATTTCTTTAATTTCATACCTGTATGAGATGATGGATGTTCAATAAACTTGTGATAATGATGTGACTTACATACATCATTAAATGATTATCACAAGTCAAATCAATATGCTGTATATCTTAAACTTATACAGTGCTGTGTATCAATTATATCTCAATAAAACGAAAAAAATGCAGACGTCATAATCTGGATTCTTATTTTTCAAACTCCCGATAATTATGATGGCTTCACATTATCAGTATCTGATATCAAAAGATACAAAATACATTCAGGGCAAGTTTCATGACGAACACGAACAGATTAGTGGCCATATTTCAAATAATCTTCTCAATAATCTCTGGGAGGGAGGCCACCTCTAGTCCACATGATTATATAACCACTGTGTAATATGGAAGAACAAATATGACTCCATATTGGATCTGTTTCTTTTACTTTAACCTTTGTATTCTATCGATTGCTTTTACTGCAAATTAAGAATGTTGCTTATAACCTGAATTATACAGGATAGCCCATTCTCAAGGCTAGTCTGACCTTTCAAGGTATGACACTTTTCTATTCATGTAGCGATAAAAAGTTGCAGAACAGAGAATAACATTTATCTTGTTGGAGGTTTATAGGAACATTGTGACTGGACCTACATAGACAGCTGCAAGAACAAAGGATCCGGCACCAAGAAGTTTGCAGCAACCAATCACTGTCCCTCCCCTTTCAGTATAAAAGAAGCCTGAATTCTAACTGTGGTAAGATGGTTCTTTGGGACACTAGTCCACCATCTTCTTGGTCTGCTGGTTTCCTGAATGAAGTCACTATTCCTTGCCCCAACAATTCACCTCTCGATTGACGGGCCTGTCGCCTGTCATGAGGTGAACAGCATGAGCTTGGACTTGGTAACAACTGTATTTTCTTTTCTAATAAACATTGTTTATATTTTTTCTCAAACACATTAACACGAGAAACATCAGTTTTGCCATTTCTTACCGTTTGCCTATGATCACATTACAGTATTCTATTTAATCCATGGTTTGTTTGTATAAAATGTTAAGTCAGCAGACAAGACTGCAGTGTCAATTCATACTTAAAATACAAGTAAAGTGCTGTTTCTTATATTTTAGATAACATATATAAATAGAAGCTCTAAGCTCTTTTCTCCCTATCTCAGTGGATCATCTTGTGTTCTACTTTGAAGACTCCTCCTTTAAAGTATGCATTAACATCTGATCTTTATCAAGTCCTCCTTACCCTACTGATATGGTCTTACTGTTTTTCTGTTATTTTCCCCTTCTCTTGTATCCACATAGAATTCCAGTATTCTATTTTTTATTTTATTTTATTTTATTTATGGCTGTGTTGGGTCTTCGTTTCTGTGCGAGGGCTTTCTCTAGTTGTGGCAAGAGGGGGCCACTCTTCATCGCAGTGCACGGGCCTCTCACTGTCGCGGTCTCTCGTCACGGAGCACAGGCTCCAGACGCGCAGGCTCAGTAATTGTGGCTCACAGGCCTAGCTGCTCTGCGGCATGTGGGATCTTCCCAGACCAGGGCTCGAACCCATGTCCCCTGCATTGGCAGGCAGATTCTCAACCACTGCGCCACCACGGAAGCCCTCCAGTTTTCTATTTAAGTTAATCACCTTCCAAATTAAATTTAGAATACACTGTGCCAAATTTACATATTCCCCTAAGTCTATTTCAAGCTCTTTCAGGTTTCCCAAAGAAAAATTAAATTATCTAAAGGATTTGGGGGACTTCCCTGGTGGTCCAGTGGTTAAGACTCCGCTTCCACTGCAGGAGGCACAGGTTCCATACCTGGTCGGGCAAACTAAGATCCTACATGCCGCAGAAAAAAAAAAGAATTTGGTATCTGAGATCTGTGTCAGACTATTTAAGAAGTTTTAATGTCATTCCTATTTTCTCCAATACTGAAAACACTCATACTATAATTCAACTGGACAGAACCTTGGGCTATATCTATATATTAACCCTCTAAAAGGTATTTTTAGAGTTGCTCACCATAACAAACATATAAAAGCTAAACTATTCAGAATACTGAGAAAGTACGGTCAAATTTTATTTTTCAGTTAGTGAAGGTTAAGTTACAAGCTATAAAATCTCTTTGGATACAATTCTTAATTTTTAATGTTGATTTTGAAAATGTTCAAAAATATCACTGGAGAACTGAACAAACAAAAGATATTAGAGAAGCCCAATAATTAATTATATTTGACTGAGCTTTACATATTTTTAAGTAAACAGATCCCCAATAAAAGCCAACTAAAAGCATAGCAATCAGCATTAAAAGGTAGCATAGGACTTCCCTGGTGGCACAGTAGTTAAGAATCCACCTGCCAATGCAGGGGACATGGGTTCGATCTCTGGTCCGGGAAGATCCTACATGCTGTGGAGCAATTAAACCCACACGCCACAACTACTGAGCCTGCGCTCTAGAGCCCGTGAGCCACAACTACTGAAGCCCGTGCATCTAGAGCCCATGCTCTGCAACAAGAGAAGCCACCACAATGAGAAGCTTCCACTCACCGCAACTAGAGAAAGCCTGCATGCAGCAACGAAGACCCAACACAGCCAAAAATAAATAAATTAATTAATTAAAAATAAATAAATAAAAGGCAGCATAAAAGCAAGATATACATGTTTGAATACAAGCGAAACAAAGTTCTCTGCTTTGTAAACACTTGGGGGGGAAAATGTGACTTGAAAAAAAGTGCCTCTAAAAAACAGAAGTCTTGAAATAGAAAAATTTAAATATTATCATACTATATAGCCCTGTTATAAATTACTTTTTGCCTCAAATTGTAAATCCACAAACTGTAAATAAGACTTTATGTCAAATATAGATTTAATGTCATACCATTCAATACAGAAGAAACATTTTTTATTTTAAGAAAAATTTTATTTAATCCATTGAACAACATATCTGGGTTTTCAACTAGATGTTTTAATTACAATACATTAAGAAACAATAGAAGTGTGACAACCTCTAAACATTCAAAAGTGAGTGATTAATATCTTAAAAGGAAGTGAGAAGAGAAACTAACTTAGCATTATTCATATAAATAATAAAAAGGCAAAGTAAATAGTAAGAGATCCAAACAAGATTCTTGCTTGAAATGTTAAAATATTCAGTGAACAAATGTCCATTTTAAATTCTGTAACTTTACTAGATATTTTACATTTTTCTAAGCAGGACTCAAAGCAGACCAATTTTGAAATTCCAAGGTGGGGGGGGGAACACCACTCTAAAGTTGGTCTCATTACTCTGAATCCAAGGCACAACGTTCGATAACAAAGTACAAGTTTACTTTTCATTTTTATATACCAGTTTGCAAACAATCATTCAAATAGCATCATTTGTTTCTTTTGGAAATTAAGCCCTTGTCGGTTGCATCATTTGCAAATATTTTCTCCCAGTCTGTAGGCTGTCTTTTCATTTTGTTTCTGGTTTCCTTTGATGTGCAAAAGCTTATAAGTTTGATTAGCTCCCATTTGTTTATTTTTGCTTTTATTTCTATTGCCTTGGGAGACTGACCTAAGAAAACACTGCTACAAACCATGTATGTCAGAGAATGTTTTGCCTATGTTCTCTTCTAGGAGTTTTATGGTGTCTTGTTTTAAGACATACATGGTAGCAATGTTTTTGAGTTTATTTTTGTGTATGGTGTGAGGGTGTGTTCTAGCTTCATTGATTTACATGTGGCTGTCCAACTTGCTGAAGAGACTGTCTTTTCCCCATTGTATATTCTTCCCTCCTTTGTCAAAGATTAATTGCCCATAGGTGTGTGGATTTATTTCTGGGTTCTCTATTCTGTTCCACTGATCCAAATGTCTGTTTTTGTACCAATACCACACTTTTTGTTTTTTACTTTTTATTTTATATTGAAGTATAGTTGATTAACAATGTTGTGTTAGTTTCAGGGGTACAGCAAAGTCACTCAGTTATACATATACATGTATCTATTCTTTTCCCATTCAGGTTATTACAGATATTGAGCAGAGTTCCCTGTGCTATACAGTAGGTCCTTGTTGGTTATCTATTTTAAATATAGCAGTGGGAACATGTCAATCCCAAACTCCCAATCCATCCCTCCTGTTCTGATTACTTACTGTAGCATTGTAGTATTAAGTCTGGGAGGATTATGCTTCCAGCTTTGTTCTTTTTCTTCAGGACTGCTTTGGCAATTCTGGGTCTTTTATGATTCCATATAAAATTTAGGATTATTTGTTCTAGTTCTGTGACAAATGTCACGGGTATTTTGATAGGTATTGCATTAAATCTGTAGATTGCTTTGGGCAGTACAGCCATTTGAACAATATTAATTCTTCCAATCCAAGAGCATGGGATATCTTTCCATTTCTTTGACTCATCTTCAATTTCCTTTATGAATGTTTTGTAGTTCTCAGCATATAAGTCTTTCACCTCCTTGGTGAAGTTTATTCCTAAGTATTTTTTTTGGATGTGATTTTAAAAGGGATTGTTTGTTTACATTCCTTTTCTGATATTTCATTGTTAGTGTGAAGAAGTGCAACCAATTTCTGTATGTTAACCTTGTATCCTGCTACCTTGCTGAATTCATTTATCAGTTCTAGTAGTTTTTGTGTGGAGTCTTTAGGGTTTTCTATATACAGTATCATGTCATCTTCATATAGTGACAATTTTACCTCTTCCCTACCAATTTGAATACCTTTTATTTCTTTTTCTTGTCTGACTGCTGTGGCTAGGACTTCCAATACTATGTTTAAGCGGTGAAAGTGGGCATCCTTATCTTGTTCTAGATTTTAGTAGGAAGGCTTTCAGCTTTTCACCATTGAGTATTATATTGGCTGTGGGTTTGTCATAAATAGTTTTTATTACATTGAGATATGTTCCCTCTATACAGCTCCTACAGTTCAATAACAAAAAACAAACAACCCAATTGAAAAATGGGCAGAAGACCTAAACAGACATTTCTCCAAAGACATACAGATGGCCAATAGGCACATGAAAATTAGCTCAACATCGTTAATTATTAGAGAAATGCAAATCAAAACTACAATGAGGTACCACCTCACACCAGTCGGAATGGCCTTCATTAAAAAGTCTACAAATAAATGCTGGAGAGGGTGTGGAGAAAAGGGAACCCTCCTACACTATTGGTGGGAATGTAAATTGGTGCAGCCACTATGGAAAATAGTACAGAGGTTCCTCAAAAAACTAAAAATAGAGTTGCCATATGATCCAGCAATCCCACTCCTGGGCATATATCCAGACAAAACTATAAGTCAAAAAGATACATGCACCCCTATGTTCATAGCAGCACTATTCACATTAGCTAAGACATGGAAGCAAACTAAATATCCATCAACAGGTGAATGGATAAGAAGATGTGGTATATATACACAATGGAATACTACTCAGCCATTAAAAAGAATGAAATAATGCCATTTGCAGCAACATGGATGGACCTAGAGATTATCATACTAGTGAAGTAAGTCAGAAAGAGAAAAACAAATACCATGTGGTATCACTTATATGTGGAATCTAAAATGTGACACAAATGAACATATCTATGAGACAAAAACAGACTCACAGATATAGAGAACAGACTTGTGGTTGCCAAGGGAGAGGAGGGTGGAGGAGGGAAGGGTGGGGAGTTTGGAATTAGCAGATGCAAACTATATATATATCCTATATATAGGACGGATAAACAACAAGGTCCTACTGTATAGCATAGGGAACTATATTCAATATCCTATGATAAACCATAATGGAAAAGAATATGAAAAATATATATATGCATAACTGAGCCACTTTGCTGTACAGCAGAAATTAAACACAACATTGTAAATCAACTATACTTCAATAAAATTTTAAAGAATTAAAAATAAAAAAGCAGAGAAACAAACAAAAAACAAATAGCTTCATTTGTTCATAATGATTTTAGTATTTTTATGGAATTCAATGACTTAATAAATGTTAAAACCAGAAAAGATAACAAAGTGAACTTCATCACACAGCCCAGCACATACAAGGCACTTACTCCCTGATTGAATAACCATTCTATTTATATATACTTTTGAATTTACAAAGTGTCTTCACATATATTACCAAATATCACCTACAAAACTCTATTGATAAGGCATTTTACAAATGAGAAAACCAAGTTTCTGAAATTAAGGACATCAACCTTTGACTCCAATCTCATTTTCTTTCTACTACAACATGCTATTATTTGATAAATAAGTATATAGTAATTAATGTTTATTAGTAAATAATGGTCCCAGACCCTTCATTTTATAAATATGGAAGCTGATGCCCTGAATGCTTACCTGATTTGCTCATAGATGACTAGCAACCAAAATGGGATGGCACTAGATAATCTTTTTAAATCACTGCCAGTTTTGTTTTGTTTTTAATTTCATTTATTTATTTATATTTATTTTTGGCTGTGTTGGGTCTTCGTTTATGTGCAAGGGCTTTCTCTAGTTGCAGCAAGCGGGGGCCACTCTTCATCGCGGTGCGCGGGCCTCTCACTGTCGCGGCCTCTCTTGTTGCGGAGCACAAGCTCCAGACGCGCAGGCTCAGTAGTTGTGGCTCACGGGCCTAGTTGCTTTGCGGCATGTGGGATCTTCCCAGACCAGGGCTCGAACCCGTGTCCCCTGCATTGGCAGGCAGATTCTCAACCACTGCGCCACCAGGGAAGCCCCCCACTGCCAGTTTGATATTCTTAGTATCCAAATGAATAACTGTTACAAATAGTGTTATTTAAAATGATGCATTACTTTCACCAGGAGCGAAATATAAGACTGAAAAAACTTTTTGATCACTGGGGAGCTTTGATAAAAGGAACAAATTAAAAATCTCAAAGTTAGAAACTGTCTAATACAAACACACACTGAATGCCATAACCACTCTTTACAACATTCCTGATAAGAAGTCGTTCAGCCTTTCTTTAGTGGTCTTACCATTAGTGAGTAAAACAACTTGGAACCATGACAGAAGATGGCTGGAGATGAAGGAATGACTTCTACTACCACGAAATAAAGTACAAAGTACAAAGCTCTTAAATAAAAAAATAAGAATCAGAATCCTAAGGCTTTAGGCCTTCAAAGGTAATACCTACCAATCCCTTCGTACATCTCCCTGCTCCATGCCAGCAAATATTTTGGACTATGGAAAATGTTGGGGAAAGACGAACTAAAGAATTAAGCATTATTCTGAAACCACCTATGGATTAGAAATAAGTAAGAATATTAAGTCATCAAAATAGGCAACTTATCCTCACTTTGCTATTCTTTCCACTTTCAGCACTGCTCTTATTTCTAGGATTTGTTCTGGATTACTATAGCCACTTCCAACTTCTTCCATTTCCTTGCCTTAATCATCCCCTTACTTCCTTTTCCAAAACATTCTTTCTTTCCACAGCTTCTGTGAAATGTATCTCTCCATCAGAGGTGTGCCGGGATTAAATGTTACCATTTCATATTTAAACTCAAGAAAGCTCTTGTTTCCTTCAGGCGTTGTCTTTTAATTTTGTAAAATGGTTAAAGTTATTTTACCCTATTCATTTGGGAACAAAAGGAAAACACTAAATTAAAGCTGGCATCAACACCAACTTAAATGTCCACACAATTCAGCATAAATCAAATGAATTATATGCTGCGCCAAGATTCTATTGAATAGTAATAAGGGTGGTAATAAATTCTATATTTACTCAATCTTCTTACTTTTATCTATATAATGATATACTTAATGTAGTTTAAATAAAAAGAACTATTTTATGTATCACAAAATATTGTAATTTTTTTAGAAGTCACTACTAAATATTCAATCCTTGTTTCTCTAATTACTTTGACACAGCCTTGCATCCAAATGAAGTCCCAGTGAAGTGCTTTCAGTAAAGCACCAAGGGTCACAACTGTTTAAAAAAACTTTCTTCACTAAAAAGCAGAATAATGACTTTGCTGTCCTAGTTTGGGCTTACTCTATGGCTCCAATTTTCTGCCAAAGTTTCTCCAGCACTTCTGAATACCAAAGTACTACCAAAAACATTTTTAAGATCTAACACAACTGATTTTTCTCATTCTTTGATTCATAAGGGACTGTGGAAATTTCTTCTTTTTGTTTAAGTCTCATGGCACTGACAAGTCAATTTACAACTGAGGGTCAACAACATCTACCCCTAAAGTAAATTGATGAATATTCTTAGTTTTTAAAAATCAACTTAATTATTTGGATTTATTTTGTGGTTTTGTTTTGTTTTTTAAAAGATAGATGCAAACTTATATATTTGAGAAATTCACATGATACCTTTTAATTTTTACTTACATTTTTAAATTAAATTTTAAATTAAGCTCTTAGTGAAGTGACTTCAAATCTATCCAGGTGATCCTTCCAACATCCCTCTACATATTTTTTACTTCTCTTCACAAACATTCTCCTCTGCTACCTCAGGAACTCACTCCAATAGTCATCTCCATTGTCATTAGCCATGCCCCTCTCCTCCCAATAAATTTCAAGAATCTCATTCTCAGCTGGCCCTGCCAACTCAGTATCTCTAGTACTCCAAGGCCTATAATTTTCACTCCCCGCTAAAGACCTCAATCCATTGATTCTGACACATTATTACTATTCCTCACCCCACTCCTGTCTTCATTTCCATCTTCACAGCTTGGATTCCATAAGCCATCATTATAATCACTCCTTGCAAAGAGCCTCACTGTCCTTGCCCTCTCTCACTTTGTCAAATTTCAACCCTAGTTTTATATTCAACTCTTCATCAACCCTTTCACACCCCACTGAAGAAAGGTGAAAAAAAGAAAAAGAAATAATCTTGCTAACTGGTCATACTTTGAAATCTGTGCCTATTAACTTAATAGGCTTTAATGCTACCTAGCCTGAAGTGATTCACTATGCAATTACCCTAGCCAACTATCTTGAACCTTGTTCCTTCACTTTAAACTTAGACCATCACCTATCCATCTCACTCTCAGCTAATAATCTTGTTTCTTACCTCACTAAAGAGAAGCACTCAGAACATATTTCCTCATTCTCCAACTCTATTTTTACCACAAACACTTATGTGTTTTTATTCTGCCTTCCTGCCTATATTACTTTGGATAACAGTCGTACCCTTACTGCTTCTGCTTACCTAAAGAACTAATACAGTTTCAGGTTTAGTTGTTAAAATGTTTAAGACCTTGAGCCTGCATATGCTTGATGTATTCCAGGAAGAGCTAGAAGCTGAATAAGCAAGCTATGCTGAATGAGCAGGAGGAAGAGGAGTTGAAATGGAGGTGTGAGGGGTCAGAATGCAGATCACACATGCCTTATCTTCCACCATAAGGACTTGGCTTTAAGCTGGAGTAAGATGAAAACACACTGCATGGTCCTGACATAAGCCTGACAGGTTTTTTAACAGATCACTCTGGCTTCTGTTGATAAAAATTGCTTCAAAGCAAGGGAGACTTTTGGGGAAGGCTACTGCAATAATCCAGACCAGAGATCAGGCTGGCTTAGTCCAGGGTGGAAGAAGCAGAGTGGTGTGAAATGGTAAGATTTTGGATATATTCTGAAGGCAGTATCAACAAAATATTCTGATGTTCTGAGTGTGGGCTGTGAAAGAGAGACATCAGTTCTGAGCACCATGAACTAGAAGGATACAGTGCTTTGAACTAAACTGGGGTAATTTAAGTGAACAAGTTTGGTCAAAGGGAAGACAAATATTTTGGTTTCAGACAGTTATGTATAAGATATCCTTAGGCATCCAGGTGGATATGTTGAGTAGGTGGTTAAATACATGCCTGGAATTCAACAGAAGTGGTCTTCCCAAAGATATATGGTAAAACATGATCCTGGATGCAATCTCAATTAAGCTCTGTTGCACACCAACAATCAGAAGTCAAGGAATTGAGGAGGAACCAGCAAAGGACATTGAGAAGGAATGAATGACCAGTGAGCTAAGAGTAAAATCAGAAAAGTTTGGTATCTTGGAAGCCAAATGAATAATGTATTATTTCAAGGAGGAGGAAGTGATCTACTCTGTCAAGTGCTACTCAAAGTAAGATGAGGACTGAAAACTGACCATCAGGATTTAGCAATATGCAGACCACTGACAACCATAACAAGAGCAGTTTTATTGAAGTAGTGAGGGCAGAAGTCTGACTAAAACGGGTTTAAAAAGGTTAGGAAGAAAGAGATTAGAGACAGTGAATACAGACACCACTTCCAATGAATTCTGCTTTTAAGGAGAGAAGAGATATGGGATGACAGCTAAACAAAGAAGTGTGGTTAAGTGTGGGTGGATTTTAGATGGAAGAAACAATATGATTGTATGCTAATGGAAATAATACAAAAGAAAGGAAAACTGATAATATAGAAGAAAGAGAAGAACTGGAGCAATGAGTACTGAGTAGGTAAGGGTAGATGCATGCATAAGTGAAGGGACTAACCTTTGCTAAAAGCATGAACAGTTATAGTAATCGGAGAGAAGGCAGAGTAAATGGACTCAGGTTTAGGCAGCTTGGTGGCAGTAGCTTGTGGAAAATTCTCTTGTGATCAGTTCTATCCTTTTCAGTAAAATAGGAGGCAAGGTCATTACTTTAGAATAAGGATATAATAGGTATTAGAGATTTGAAGGGGAAAAAAAGAGCACCTCTCCCTCTTTTGCATTCATAATTTAAATCAATAAGCATCAAATATATATAAACAAATATATATATATGACAACACAAAAATATTACAATTCTTCAACTTCCCCTCCAAGTATGGTTTATAAATGAATACCAAATGTCCTTAATTAATAGAGCCATGTCTTTTAAAGGCAATGATTTAGCAGGTCATAATAGATTCCACACAAAGAATAAAAAATAACTTATAAAAAGATGGTGCTGCGGTTATGAGAATATTGCTCTCAGATTTCTAACCACAGGGAGCTAGCTGACCAGGGCCCCAGCTGCCAGGCTTCCCACCACCAGCTGTTCCCACATAATGAAGAAGGCAGGGATACAAAGAAAGATCTGGTTGAGGGAGACCAAGGACTCTTCCAACAGATGAATTTGGCTCAAGAACTCCTTGACAACTTTGTCAAACTCTCCTTAGAACTTCACTGCAGCCTAAGATACTTCTACTCAATCTTCCTTCCTTCCCCCACCTCTTCCTCCTTTAGGGTCAGACTTGCATCCTGGTCTTATGGCTCTCTCAGTCTCATTTGGCTCCCTCTCCATTTCCTCTCACATGCATTTCTTGCAGGTTAAATCCCATTTGGGAGGTTGCTTCTCAGAGAACCTAAATTAATACAGATGAAATTTCTTTAAATGCAACAAATTTAAATCTTTGGGAACAAAACCCTTGTCTCTGAAAATCAAAAGGGTACTTTTACATCATGTTTCTAGTAAGGCTAACAAACATAAAAATCACTGAATAAAAACAAAGCCTCTAGAGAGAGGTTATACAAATTTGAATACAATGTGTTTCCTGTCCCCTGCCCTGCTCTTGTTCTCAAGAAACAGCAAGCTAAAGTCCTTCAGAGTAAGGTACAAAGTGACTGAACACAAGATCATTTGGAACCTTCTCACTTTAGTGAAAAGTCAGTTCAGTACAATTTTTCACTAGTTCAGTACATTTTCACAAACTTTACACTACTTTCTATGTGACTAAAATTTTTGGATCTCACTTGTCACATTATGGCAGGGTTTTATTGAATATGCTTTAAAAAAAAGAATTTGATGTCAAGGCTAGAGTTCTGTTTGCATTCATAATTTAAATCAATAAGCATCAAATATATATAAATATATATTATATAGATTGTTTATATATATAAATATAAACAAGTATATATATATTGTTTATATATATAAATATAAACAAATATATATATGACAACACAAAAATATTATATTTATATTTATTTTTGGCTGTGTTGGGTCTTCGTTTCTGTGCTAGGACTTTCTCTAGTTGCGGCAAGCGGGGGCCACTCTTCATCGCGGTGCGTGGGCCTCTCACTGTCGCGGGCCTCTCTCTGTCGCGTGTAAAGTTATCTTTTAATTCATTAAAAATAAGCTAAAGCTCTGAAATCAAAAAATTAAACTTGCTATTCAAAGTTATCTGCTCTTTTATAAAGTAGAAATAGTTAGTAAGTGGATATATAATTCCAAATATGAAGCTACAAAGAAAAAAAGACATTTCTAAACAGTGCTGTTATACAGTTACTGCATTTGATTAGTTAGGTCGATTAGGTCAACAAATGCCCAAGACATTCTTCTTTTTTAAAAAACTTTTAAACTGAAGATGTTTTACTGATTCCCTTCAATATCATTTTTAAATTGTAATAACATATACATAACATAAAATTTATCATCTTAACTATTTTCAGGTGTGCAGTTCAGTGGCATTAAGTACATTCACACTGTTGTACAACCATCACCACTATCAATCTCCAGAACTCTTTTCATCTTGCAAAAATGAAATTCTGTACCTATTAAACAGTAACTCCCCCTTCTCCCCTCCCTTCAGCTCCTGGCAACCATCATTCTATACTGTCCCTATGATTCTGACTACTCTGGGCCCCTCATATAAGTGAAATCATACAGATATTTGTCTTTTGTGACTGGGTTATTTCACTTAGCATAATGTCCTCAAGGTTCTTCCAAATGGTAGCACGAATCAAAATGTCCTTTCTAAGGCTGAATAATATATTCTATTGTAAGTATATAGTACCATTTTGCTTATCTTTTCATCTGTCAATGGACACTTGTGTTGCTTCTACCTTCCAGCTATTGTGAATAATGTTGCCATGAACAAAGATGTACAAATATCTCTTCAAGACCCTGCTTTCAATTCTTTTGGGTCTATACCAAATGAAATTGCTGAATCATACAGTAATTCTATGGCTAATTTTTGAGGAACCACCATATTGTTTTTTCCCCAGCGGCTGGAACATTTTACATTCCCATCCACAGTACACAAAGGTTCCAATTTCTCCACATTCTTGCCAACAATTGTTTTCTGTTTTTTTTTAATACAGCCATCCGAAAGGGTGTAAAGTGATGTCTCACTGTGGTTTAGATTTTCATTTCCCTAATGATTAGTAATACTGAATATCCTGTCATGTGCTTATTGGCCAATCGTATATCTTCTTTGAACAAATGTCTATTCAAGTGCTTTGCCCACTTCTTATAGGGTTGTTTAGGTTTTTCTGTTGTTGTTGACTTGAAAGAGTTACTTATATATTCTGGATATTAATCCCTATTCATATATATGATTTACAAATATTTTCTCCCATTCTGTGGGTTGCCTTTTCACTATGTTGATAGTGTTCTTTAATGCACAAAACTTTTATGAAGTCCAAATCTGAAGTCCAATTTATCTATTTTCTCTTTTGTTATCTGTGCTTTTCGTATCACATCCAAGAAATCACTGCCAAATCTAATGTCATGAAACTTTCCCATGTTTTCTTCTAAGACTTTTTATAATTTTAGCTTCTATTACATTTAGATCTTGATTCATGTTCATTCTGAGTTAATTTTTGTACATGCTGTATTATTTTGTATGTGGATATCCAGTTTCCCCAGCTGAAAACGTCCCACTGAATGGAGTTGGCACCTTTGTTGAAAATAATTTGATCATGCATGTGAGGGTTTATTCTGGACTTTCTATTCCATTCCATCAGTCTTTATGCCTGTATTCCAGTACCATACTGCAGCTTTGTAATAAGCCTTAAAATCAGTAAATGTGAAGTCTTCAATTATGTTCTTCTTTTTCAAGATTATTTTGGCTATTTGGTGTCCCTTGAGAACTCATATGAATTTTAGAATTGATTTTTCTATTCTGCAAAAAATTTCATGGGGATTTTGACAGAGATTGCATTGAATCTGTAAAATGCTTTGGATAGTATGGACATCTTAACAATATTAAGTGTTCCAGTCTATATACAGGGACATCTTTTATTTATTTGTGTCTTGTTTAATTTCTTTCAGCAATGTTTTATAGTTTTCGGTGGATAACTCTTCCACCTCCTTGGTTATTTATTCCTAGGTATTTTATTCTTCTTGATGCTATTATAAATGGAATAGTTTTCTTAATTTCCTTTCAAATTGTTCATTGTTAGTGTGTAGAAACCCAACTGCTTTGGGAGTGCTGATTCTGTACCCTATAATTTTGCTGAATTTGTTTATATTAGTTCTACAAGTTTTTTGTGCAATATTTAGTGATTCTTACATATAAGATCATGTCATCTGTGAACAGAGATAATTTTACTTATTCTGATCAGATGTGGATATCTTTTATTTCCTTTCTTGAATAATTGCTCTGGCTCAAACTCCCAATACTACGCTGAATAGAAGTAATGAAAGCAGGTATCCTTGTGTTGTTCCTGTTCTTAGAGGGAAAACTTTCAATCTTTCACCACTGAGTATGATGTTAGCTATGGGCAAACAGATAAATTTTAAACTGAGTCCTGAAAAATAGGTAGGATATGGACACCTAGAAACAGGAGAAGAAGGCATTCCAGGAAGAAGGAACTATATTCAAAAGCAGAAAAAAAGAAAAGAAAGTAATTTTCAAAACTTCTGTTAAAATCAGCCACAATCAAAATGGAAAGTATCACCTAGGTCTATACTGTTCATTTTCCAAGAAATAACAGAAGTGGCTACCAAAAATAGGTAAAATTCTCTATATCTTTGTTAACCAAATTATATGATACAGAAATCCTGTGTTGCCAATCTACAAATTCTACTGAACAAGATGGATTAGTAACTAGTGCTAAAACCAAAAACAAAACAAAACAAAAAAAAACCCTGTGAGATGCAACAGCATGAACTCTTCTTACTCTTAGCAAATGCCCTTCTAAGTTAAATATAGAGAGCATCTTTTTTTTAAAGTAACCACCTCATTAGAACAAAAAAATCTGGTTAATTTCTGAAATAGTTTTACTGTGAGCACATAGAAAGCAAGTGATGTGGTTCTTGGGTAAGTCGCACTTGAACGGTTTTTATTTTAAGCTACAAATTTCTAAAATACAGGTTACGTAGATAGATAGCTTGATATACAATATTTTCAGAAAGGTGACAAAATTTTAAAATTCTTATTCCATATCTTCTAAAATAACTGAATTCACTAGAGTTCTCTTTTCTATGAATACTCAAATATAAAGCATAGTTTAGGCAGTGTACTTTTTTCAATTATATATTTTTCTTTTTTATTGCAAAATATACAATACATGCAAAGAGTGTATGCAATGAATATGTACAGTTTCTACTACAAAAATATTTGTTTTCAGTATTTATTTCATTTAATACTAAAATACTAATTTTAATACCAGTATTTCTTTATTTTGGCATTTACTTCATTTAATATTAAAACATCAGTTTTAATCGCAGTATTTTAAAGTGTTCGGAATCCAGTAACTCCTTTAAAAAAAAAAAAAAGTGAAACTAAAGCATTTAAAATATAGATTATAAATACATTTCTGCAAATATAAAATTAAATATATTACAAAATGGCAACTACAAACATAAATTTATAAAATGTGAAACATACATGGTTATTTTAACATAAACTAGCATAAGTAATAAAATATTCTAAAATGAACTAAACAGTATATACACTGATAACCATTAATTATAAAACATGAAAATGAAATTTCATTTGACCTTTTTTTAACATAACCTTTCAGTGAAAGATCCAATAGCATCATTTTTATTGTGCATATTCTTATGCAAAGTATTCTAGCTGCTGATACATTTTCTATGTGAAGAGAGCAGTGAGGAGAAAGCTACAAGCTAACACTACATATTTTCCTCTGATGCTTTAGTCTTCAAATAATCTCATCTGCATAACTTTTAAGAAAATCTTTTTAACAGACTTTTGTTTTCTTTTTAAAAGGGACTAAAATCTTTTTTACTGATAGGGAGCTACAGTTTTTACTTCAAAAAAGCATTTTTGGTTTGGTTTTTATCTCCTTAATTTCATCATGTAGAGATGGGAGGTTCCAACAGCTACTATATCATTTTCAGTGCTTTCATGTTTATATTCTACTTATTCAGAAAGTCTTTGAATTAAATTACAATTATTCTTGCCACAGAGCTATACTTTATCAATTATTTTTTTCTTCCTCTTGGAAATTGTGGAGTTGACCCTTGCTCAATCTGAAATTCTAATGTAGAGTATGTAACTAGCTGGGAACATCTCAAGATGCAAATGATTCCAAGAAAACTGCATTAATACCAGCAAAAATAGTGCTACATCAGTGCGTTAAAATAGCACGTGGGGGACTTCCCTGGTGGTCCAGTGGTTAAGAATCCGCCTTCCAATGCAGGGGACGTGGGTTCGATCCCTGGTCGGGGAACTAAGATCCCACATGCCACAGGGCAACTAAGCCCACGCCACAACTAGAGAGCCCAAGCACCGCAACTAGAGAAGCTCGCACACCACAGTGAAGAGACCACACGCCACAACGAAGACCCAGCGCAGCCAAAAAAAAAGCACATGGTATATCAGACCAAATATCAATACTGCAATAACTATGCACAAATAGTATGTTAATGTTTTCTGTGTTCACTTAAAGCATTTATTCAGCTTTTAGTAAACTATAAGCTCTATATGCAGGATCTTTTTATAATTCTCTGTATCTCCCACCTAGCCCAGTATCATCTACTAGCTCTTGATCTCTGAGCCAAAGCTGTAAAACTGGAGTAATTACATGACTCTAAAGTGAGAACATTAAATGAAATGTAAATAAAGCATTCAACACAGTGCTTAGAACTGGTGGCTATTATTATTCATTCATTTAATTCAACAACTGAATGAGTGTTGAGCTTGCCATTAGGGGTACAATATGAGTAAAAATATACTTAGTGGGAAGAAGAGTTATTAATCAAATAATCACAATTTCTCTTTGATTTCATTGGCCGGTACTCCCAGAATAATATTAAATACAGTAGTGATGTTAACAAATGTGGTCAGATTTGTACATCTGAACCTGGACAAACATACAGGTTTTATGTCTTCAAGCAAACTGAATAAAGAATGCTGGGTTTATAAAAAATTAGATTACAGTATAATTGTTCTCTGTAAGGAGTCCTTTAAAATAGTATGCATTCTTAGCACAACTAAACTGATTTTACTGATCCAAAATAAATTTACATACTATTAGAACATATCTGTTGTGTGAAGCAAGGTCTGACGCAAGCTTTACACCTGTATATTATCTAACATCTTCCTTGTTTAATTATATAATTTCTGATAACACAATGGCATCCATATTGATGATCTATCTTCCTACCTGTCCCTCTCATTTCACAGTTCTTTTTAATTTGGGGATCCTACAGATTTTCATTTCTGTTTCACATTAGTCTCTCTATGTTCAGTACTACTTCCCAAATCTCAAACTTGAGCCCAGGGTAATTCAGTGGTTACTTAAGATTAAAGCAGGAACTACAGTTTGGGATAAACAGCTTTAAATCTAGTTTTCCTTATGTTATACTGTTTTGGCCTGGCTCAGATTCTCTGGTCATCTACTTTCATTGTTGTCCTTGCTACCTACTATCCTGGACCACTTCCTGCCACTTTTCCTCTGCCCTCACACCAATAATGCAGCTGACATATTAGCCTTTGTACTGAGACCAGAGAATATGATTAGCAAAACGGAGAGTCAAGAGCAGACACAGTCTTGCAAATTATAATATTCAATATACAGAATGGATAAACAACAAGGTCCTACTGTACAGCACATGGAACTATATTCAATATCCTGTGGTAAACCATAACGGACAAGAAAAAAAAATATATATATATATATCACTTTGCTATACAACAGAAATTAACACAACATTGTAAATCAGCTATACTTCAATAAAATTTTAAAAAGTAAAAATAAAAATCAGAGCCCAATTTGAAAAAAAAAAGAGTAGAGACAGTCTTTACGTACATGCATTCATATTTTTAACATGAAAATCTCTAGAACAGTGCTAACCATCCCTTTGCATTTTCTCTCTTTGATTTCTTGGCTTTCTTTCCCTCAGGCTCATTTTCCTTTTTACTCTAGTCTCTTTCCCTTTCCTCTGTTTGAGACTCTTAATCTACCCCAGGAATGCAATGTAAGTGTGAAATCTAATCATAGGCCCTTCTGGCCAGAAGGGACTTCAAAGACCAGCCTCTTTATTTACAGATGAGGAAACTGAAGCCTAGAGATTAAACTATTTGCCCAAGGTAACAGAGCTGAGTAACAGAGCTGAATCAAAGATCCAAATGTCTTAATTACTTTCTCCTGTTCTGCTCCTTCAAATCAGTACACTTAGTTAAGTAAATGCTCTCAAACTGTATTTATTATTTACAGAGCAAATGGACTTCCTGGCTTTAATCTAACCTAAAGAGATACTTAGTTGTTGGCATATTCATGGCAATAACTCCAAAGAGTGACCTCATGCTACTCTTAGCATAACTATGGTCTAAATACTGACACAATATAGTTACATCTATATATGCTCTATTATATTTTGGAAGAAGCTGAACTGGCTCAGAAAGAAATTTTATGGTTTATTTTCATAAGTAGTACTGGAAAATCTTAATATTTAGAATTAAGTAGTTATATAATAGCTAATGTTAGTATTAAAGTAGATTTTTATATGATAGGAAAATATTCCATATTAATCTAATCAGAGGAGTATCTAAGCTGCAAAAGCAAGAATATTCAGAAAATATGTACATAACAGCTGTTCTTTATTCTTTCTTACATGTAATGTAATTATAACATTGATGAGAGGCACTGAGTAAAGGGAAATGGTCAAGTAAGTGAATTATTCGCTTGCACATTAACATAAATTAGGCACTATTAATAACACTATTTTAATTTTACATGGCCAACTTTGTCCTTTTCATATCAATTCTATGTGATTTTTATTTCAACCTCAAAAACTAGTTTGTGAGCAAAACAACTTTGTCCTTTTCATATCAATTCTATGTGATTTTTATTTCAACCTCAAAAACTAGTTTGTGAGCAGGTAAGGTAGCTGTTACTAGCTTTCATTTCCAATACTGTGCATAGTACTTTGCATGAATACATAATTTCAGACTTTTTAAAAGAAATGCATGTTAAGACTGATTCTTTTTCACTCCTAAAACAGCACTGGAGTAAACCTTGTACTGCATAAAGATTACTTACAAATATTATAACTATGAAATAAGTTTTAAAGAAGACTATTAGAATTCTTACTAGACCTTTAATGTCTACAACAAAATGACTGTCAACAGAAAAAGAATGGCTTCTATTTGCTAAAGTGAAATAAATCATAATATTATGATAATATTGAAATAAATCATATATTTAGAATAACAATTAAAAGATAAACTAGGAGAAAAGTAACCACATGCAGGAAGTTTAGCAACTAAGAAGAGACATAAATAAGGCAAAAAAATTTCAGGTTAGCACTGTGTTTTTCTAGTAGATTTGTAGTGAAATGGAATAGACTGAAATTTTACATATAGACCAACACTTTTCATTTTTTGTCTTTCTTAAATTTATTTCCCTGTCTACTTCCAAAAAGGATTGAGGAGAATGACCAACATTTATACAGAATTAGACTGTTTATTCACAGATGGGAAGAAAATATAAAAATATATTACAAAGGTATTATTTGTAAAAATGTAATACAAAGGTATTAGTATAAATGGACAGCAGTCTGTTACTTTTTGCTATATTCCCAGCTCAGAAGTAAAATCTGACGCCAACAAGTTAGCCAATCTAGAAGAAATGAACAAATCCCTAGAATCATACAACCTTCCAAGAGTGACAGGAATAGAAAATCTGAATAGACCAATCACTAGTACAGAGGTTGAAACAGTAATCAAAAAGCTCCCCGCAAAGAACAGTCCAGGACCAAAAAACAGCTTTACAGATGAATTCTATCAAACATTCTAAGAAGATCTAATACTCTACCATCTCAAACTATTCCAAAAAATTAAAGAGAAGGGAACACTTCTAAACTCATTTAATGAGGCTAGCATTACCATGATACCAAAATTAGATAAGGATGCTACCAGAAAATTACAGGCCAACATCCCTATGAACATGAATGCAAAAATCCTGAATAAAATATTAGCAAACTGAATTCAACAATATGTTAAAAGGCCCATACACCATGACCAAGTGGGATTTATTCCAGGGACACAAGGATGACTCAATATGCACAAATCAATCAATATGATATGCCACATTAACAAAATGAAAGACAAAAATCATATGAGCCTCTCAATAGATGCAGAAAAGGCATTTGACAAGATGCAACACCTATTTATGATAAAAACTCTCAATAAGGTGGGTAAGAAGGGGGACTTCCCTGGTGGTGCAGTGGTTAAGAATCCACCTGCCAATGCAGGGGACATGGGTTCAAGCCCCGCTCCAGGAAGATCCCACATGCCACGGAGCAACTAAGCCCATGCACCACAAGCACTGAGCCTGCACTCTAGAGCCCGTAAGCCACAACTACTGAACCCGTGTGCCACAACTACTGAAGCTCACGCGCCCAGAGCCCATGCTCTGCAACAAAAGAAGCCATCACAATGAGAAGCCCGTGCACCACAATGAAGAGTAGCACCCACTCGCCGCAACTACAGAAAGCCCGCACACAGCAACGAAGACCCAACACAGCCATAAATAAATAAATAAATAATTTTTTAAAAAACCCTTATTAAAAAAAAAAGTGGGTAAGAAGGGATGTACCTCAACATAATAAAGGCCATATATGACAAACGTACAGGTAACATCATACTCAATGGTAAAAAAAAAAAAAACCAAGTTATCCCTCTAAGAACAGGAACAAGACAAGGATGCCCACTCTCACCACTCCTATTCAACACAGTATTGGAAGTCCTAGCCAGAGCAATTAGGTAAGATAAAATAAAAGGTCTCCAATTGGAAAAGAAAAAGTAAAAGTGTTACTATGTGCAGATAACATGGTTTTATATATAGAAAACCCTAAGAACTCCACCAAAAAAACTATTAGAAATAATAAATGAATACAATAAACTTGCAGGATACAAAATCAATATACAATACAAAAATGTGTTGTATTTCTATATGCTAACAATAAGCCACCAGAAAGAAAAATTAAGAATATAATCCTCAACAAAAAGAATAAAATACATAGGAATAAATTTAACAAAGGAGGTGAAAAACCTGTATACTAAAAAACTATAAGACAGTGTTAAAAGAAATTGAAGAAAACACAAATAAATGGAAAAACAGTCTGTGCTCATGGGCTGGAAGAATTAACATTGTCAAATGTTATTATCTAAAGCAAGTCTACAGATTCAGTGCAATCCCTATCAAAATCTCAAGGTATTTTTCCACAGAAATAGAACAAAACATTCTAAAATTTATGTGAAACCACAAAAGACCCTGAATAGCAAAAGCAATCCTAAGAAAAAAGAACAAAGCTGGAGGTATCACACGCCCTGCTTTCAAACTATACTACAAAGCCACGGTAATCAAAACAGCATGGTACTGGCAGAAGAACAAATACATAGATCAATAGAATAGAACTGACAGCCCAGCAATAAACCCACACATATAACAGCAATAAATGTACAACAAAGGAGCAAAGAACATACAGTGGAGAAAGGATAGTCTCTTCAATAAATGGTGTTGGGAAAACTGAACAACCACATGCAAAAAAATGAAACTAGACCACTATCTCACACCAGACACAAAAATTAACTCAAAATGGATTAAAGACTTGAACCTAAGACCTGAAACCATAAAGTTTCTAGAAGAAAGCATAAGCAATATGCTCTTTGACATCAGTCTAAGCAATATCTTTCTATATATGTCTCCTCAGGCAAGGGAAACAAAAGCAAAAATAAACAAATGGGATTATATCAAACTAAAAAGTTTCTGCACAGCAAAGGAAACCATCAATAAAAGGAAAAAACCTACAGAATGGGAGAAGATATTTGCAAATGATATATCCAATTAAGGGGTTAATATCCAAATATATAAAGACCTCATACACTAAACAACAAAAATACAAACAACCTGATTAAAAAATGGGCAGAGGAGCTAAACAGACATTTTTCCAAAGAAGACATACAGATGGCCAACAGGCACATAAAAAGATGCCCAACATCACTAATTATTAGGGAAATGCAAATAAAAACCACAATGAGAAAAAAAAACCCCACTATGAAATATCATCTCAGCCCTGTCACAATGGCTATTAACAAAAAGACAAGAAATAACAGGTGTTGGTGAGGATACAGAGAAGACAACTCTGATGAACGTATACTGGTGTAGCCACTATGGAAGACACAGTATGGAGATGTTTCAAAAAATTAAGAACAGAGAAGCTAACACAACATTGTAAAGCAATTATACTCCAATAAAGATGTTTAAAAACAAAAAAAGCTGCTTAAAAATGAAGTATGTTCTAGAGTCACAACTACACAGAAAAAAAAAAAAATTAAGAACAGAGCTACCATACGTTCCAGCTATCCCACTCTGGGTATTTATACAAAGAATATAAAAACACTAATCCGAAAAGATATTTGCACCCCCATGTTGTTCACTGCAGCATTATTTACAACAGCCAAGATATGGAAACAACCTAACTGCCCATCAATGGATGAACAGATAAAGAAGATGTGGTATATATATACAATGGAATACTACTCAACCATAAAAAAGATGAAATCTTGCCATTTGGAACAACATGGATGGATCTTGAGGTACTATGCTAAGTGAAATAAGTCAGACAGAGAAAGACAAATACTATAAGATTTCACTCATCTGTGAAATATAAAAAACTAATAAAAAAAAACAAAATAAAGGAACAAACCAAACAAATTAAATATGTAGAGGGACTTTCCTGGTGGTCCAGTGGTAAAGAATCTGCCTTCCAATGCAAGGGACGTTCGTTCAATCCCTGGTCAGGGAACTAAGATTCCACATGCCGCGGGGCAACTAAGCCCACAAGCCATAACTACTGAGCCCGCGTGCCTCATCTAGAGAGCCTGCGTGCCACAAGCTACAGAGCCCACGTGCTCTGGAGCCCACGTGCCACAACTAGAGAGAGAAAACCAGCACGCCACAACTAGAGAGAAACCCGAGTGCTGCAACAAAGATCCCGTGTACCGCAACTAAGACCCGACACAGCCAAAAAATAAAAAATAAAATAAATATTTTAAAAAAACATATGCAGATACAAAGAACAGAGTAGTGGTTACCAGAGGGGAAGGGGGGAGGGTGAAAAGGATAAAGTGGGTCAACTGAATGGTGACAACGGAAAATAAAGTTTGGGTGGTGAGCACAATGCATGGTATACAAAAGTAGAAATATAGTGTTATACACATGAAACGTTATAAATCAATGCTGCCTCAATAAAAATTAAAAATTAAAAAAAGAACTATTGTCTACTTTGAACCTCAATTTCTCTTGAATTTTACTATGCCTTCATTTTAGCATAGGAATTAAATTAATTACATGCTTATAAGTGTGACTCATAAATTGGTTAAAATTTTGGACTACTGTTATTTTATCCCCCAATTAATGGGCTATTCGTTTCCTTAATTTTCGCTCTTAAATATTCTTAAACATTTCAAGTATCAATACTGTTTTCCTTTCTGATGGCGTTAATGCCAAATGACTATTGATAGGCTGGCAGTAGTAATAAAGACTGGGTCTGAAGTTCAGTAAAATATTCAGGGAGTAGTACCCGACAAATGGCTCCCTGCGATTTTTTAGCCAAAAGAAAAAAAAAAATGGCAACATTGACATCTGAGGCCTAACTGCTTATAAAGAAATTAAGAAGTCTGTTTCACAATATAGTGGGACACCTACAACAAAAGGAGGGAAGTTTCAGCTGTTTGTTAGTTATGCACCTCTTCCACTGCAGCATTTACCTGAAGGGTTTCCATGGTAACACAAGTAAGATTAATAATATCATGCATTGGAAGAAGTGATCAAGATTATGGATTTAAAAAAAAAAGATTTTTTTTTCACAGGCATTATTTGCTCTTGTGCTAATTGGAAGATTTGAAATACAGTGTGGAAACTTTATTATGTGGAAACTTGTTGAAGAGATTTAATAAGCTGCTTCCTTAAATTAGCAGGTTTTAGAATTTAAAGACCCTGAGAGACCCAACTTGTAAAGTGCCCCTAGGGTCATCAGTAAGAAAGTATAAAGACACCTGAAGGGAAGTACATTCCAGTGCCCAAAGTGTGGAGGAATCTTATATGCATTATCTCATTTAATCTTCCACCCACAACTCTGTGACATTGGTGGTATTATCCTTATTTTATATAGAGAGAAATGAGTTCTCAGAGGTTAAGTGATTTATGAGGGGTACAGAGTGTCTTTCCATTTGACATTTCAGGAAAAAGACAAAAGCGTTATTGATTTGTCCAAGGTATTTAAATTCAGGCTGGTGCATGGAGCAAGTGGCTACTACAGATTTACTCATTTCTCCTTGCTAAACTGTCCTGAGTTCAGTAAAATCATAAACTGTGAAGAACTGCAGTGCTCTGGAGGGAAAATAAAAAGATTTAGGAAAGTTACAAATTTTGATGTATGAATCAATGGCTGCCTTTTGGAAAGCAAACCTCAGGATTTATCTGAATCACCAAGCATCTTTCCTGTCATCGTGACTGCATGAATTAAAGAAAACCTGAGCCAAAATTAAACTCCCCATTAGAAGAAATATTACTTCTGAGATTTTTGGAAATAGCTACATAAATCTCAGCACTCCCCAGGAACTTCTGAATGACTAAATTCTGTGTAATATTTGTGTCTACTTGGCTTGGAAAAAGCATATTCTCTATCATAAAATTGCTAAAATAAAAGCTGAAAGATGCAATATCTAAATCGCAGCATGGATTTGGGCCCTAAACATAATGCTGTAATTCTTGATAACAGTTAAACCTATGAAGAGTATTGAGGGGCTCTCACTTTTCTATGAATATAGTTGATTGCCTTCTTACTGCTTTTTTTTGTTATTGTTGTTTTTGGTGGGTTTTCTGTTTGTTTGTTTTTTGTTTTTTTACAGTAGGTCCTTGTTGGTTATCTATTACTGCTTTTTAAACCTACCAAATATTCATTTGACTTACAGTCTAATGTTTATCATTGTTATCAATAAAAAATTAATGACCTGTATACATTAATTTTTTAACATGAAGTTCCCACAGTTGGAAGACTTGAATGCCCCAAAGTAGAGACACTTAACCAAGTGTCCAGGTTACAAAGTATAGGGCATAATTCTGAGGCTATCTGGGGTGGAAAGCAGGAAGAGTGAACAGCCAACTGAAACTGGCGAAACTGGCCCTAGGGGAAACTGCCTGGGTGTCTTACTTGACCAGGCAGTTGAGTAGTCTAAGGCAAGGGGTTCCTGAACTTTTGAATTTCATGGACCAGTATAATTTCATATTAGATTTTAGAGACTGACAAAAGATTGTCAACCTTGTATCTGTTGTAACATGTTTACTTTAACAAATAAAATACATAAATTAGTGCCTCTACTCACCATCATTTTATAAAAGAAACAATTTAATACCCCCCAAGAGAAGATATAATCTCAGAATAAGACAGTCCTTTAAATTAGTATGATTAATAGCTTACTTTTTTAATCACCATGTAGTACTTATTTTTCTCATTTTTTGCAATATTAGTGAAACATTTGTTATGGGACCAGCATTTAAGAATCAACAGTCCAAAGCAAAGATTCCCTAACACTGATCCTCAAATAAGAAGTACCTAGGGTGCTTTAAAGGTAATGAATTTTGGGCCTCATCCCAGACCTACTGAATCAATCTCTGGGGTAAGGTGTCCAGGAATTTTGAGCTACAGTTGGGTTTGGGGACACTGGTCCACAGTATATATAAACTTAAGTATGATTTAGGCATTCTTGGTAACAGGAATGTCCAGTCTAGTCCATCTGGGCAACAAAAGTTCCAGACAGAAATCCTTTTGAGAAATCAAGTGGAGTGGTGCTTGGGGCTCAGGTACCTGTTTATCTGGCAGATTTACTAAGAATAGTACATCTCACTTCAAGGAGTGAGGTCTACTAAGAACAGCAGGATGCCAGGAGCTTGAATGTTGGCAGGGACTAGGAAAGGGTAGTAAGGCCAGTTCTCCAGGGGGATTAAAATACTAAACACAAGCAAGATATTGCGAATAAACTACGGCAAAAACCTAGGTTTTTAACTGGAACCACCATGATATATAGAGTGTTGTTACTTATATGAGTTACTAACTATTGCAGTAAGTCCCAGGTTTGTAGAATGTGATTTATTTTAAGCCCTGTGATTTTAAAGCTCTATAAGGATTAGCTAAGGAAGTGTTTGACACAGTGTTTGTGCATATTAAATGCTCAATAAAAATGTGTTGAATAAAGTCAATTTTTACTTTTAAACATTTTTTAAAACTCTATTTTTCTTCCACGCCTAGAAATGATTTTGAGGTTCTGGGAAATGTACACAATTAAAAATAGGATAGGGTGATAGGTTTAATATATCACACTCATAATTTCAGCATAGGAACCTTGCCCGTGTTGAAAGAAACATTCAGAACAAAAGTAAGTAATACACACAGCTCTTTCTCAGTTATCAAAAGCTGTAGAAGGAAGCAATATTGTTTATGATTTTTTTTAAGTCCCTAATATTTGACTCTGGAACACAGTTAACATCAAGTTTTTATGGCAGATTTACTTTCCAAATATTTTGTTCAGCTGGTATCTAGAGTAATGTGTATTTTTTCAGGTTATATATACCTGTTTATTTGGGGAGATCTGGCTGGCAGATGAAGGTTAATCCAGGATTGAACATTTGCCACCAGCAGTGTCTGCAGGAGACAGAGCAGCAGAGTAGTCTAGAGTTCAGATCCTGAAGCCAGACCATCTGAATTTGAATTCCAATCCCACCTCTTACTGACTCTCGGATCTTTCTCAAACTACTTAATCTCTGTGGCTAACTTTACTCATCTGTAAAGTAAGGGATAATAATAATAACTTATCTTGTAGGGTTTTTTATGAAAAGTAAATGAACATGTGTAAACCATATATGTATATAAGTGTTCAATATGTCAGTTACTTTTACTAATTTGGAACGATCAATACTGTCTGTAGTTTTACAGAATCTTTAGGCTTTTTTTTTTTACCTGAATAAGAATTTTTTTAATTCTCATGAACATATAACATATTCAATGATGTAACAAACAAGTTGTGTCAAACTTTGAATACATCAAAAATCCTGATCTTATTTTAAACAAACTTTGAAAGATTCTTTTTTTAAAAGATGGCATGTACCCCAACTCTAAGTCAACTTATACATGCTACCAGACAAAATTAACAGTAGGAAATGCAAGCTGCCATGGCTTTGAACATCTGTATGAGTTCTTACTAGATATGCCAAAATGCAAAGCATTGACTAACCTGAGAACCTGTTGACTTTCAACTTTCCAAAGGAGCTTTGTGTTGTTCCACGGTATAGATTTTTTAGGAAGAATGATTGTCCTTCCTTGAGACTATAGATACAGATTATAAATTAAATCATCCAGTGATTTTCATTTTTTTGTGGCTAAATATCAGATTTTTTTATTTTCATATCTTTGTAAAACCAGAATAGTTTCTATTTGCAGACTAGTATTTGAATATTGTCAAATATTTGAAAAAATATTGTCAAATTTTTTAATTATAAGCAAATCAAGTTACCTTTTTCTGACTCCTACTTCTGTTCTTGCTAATGTCAAGGTATAATATAGAAGCTATAAAAGTACAGAAACTACAGAGAAACTTCATCTCCTAATAGCAAATAGGTTAGTATTAGATGCTGACCAATCTTGTGGCTTTAACTGAGCACAGAAAAAGATTCATTCAGGGTAGCTAAGAAAGACTATTGCTCAGTCATTACATATGTGTATGTATACACTTTCTTTGAAGAACTTCCGATTTTTTTTTAATTACAAAAACTAAATGCACAGGTTTAATGCTTTAAGAAGGAACTCCTAGCAGATTTCCTTGAGAATACACTGTCTTCACTCATTTCAAGTCAGTAAAAATCTATCTGGGCCTGCTATCATATTAGAGGTATATTCATCCAGTTCACTTAAAATGATTTAAATTCATAAAAATTAAGCTTGTATCCAAATTTTCATTAAGATTTAAAGACCAATCTGTTTATATACACGTAGATATATGCCAGACTTGATAGATACACAATTTTTACTAGTTAAAAAACAATCGATCTACGATACAATTCTCAACCGGGGTCAATTTTGACCCCTCCCCACCCAAGGGACATTTGGCAATGTCTGGAGACATTTTTGGATGTCACAACCGGGAGAGGAGAAAGGGGGAACTGCTACTAGTATCTAGTGGACAGAGGCCAAAGATGCTGCTAAACCTCTTAGAATACACAGCTCCCCCTCCACCTCAACAAAGAAATAGCCAACCCAAATGTCTATGGAGCCATGGTGGGAAAACCCAAATCTACCCTTCTTCTAGAAGAGACTAGAAGCCCAGACATTATTTTAAACTACTTAAAAGAACAGGAATGCTCTGAAGAACTGACCTGTGTGGGAAGAGAAAGTAAGAGAAGCAGTTGTGCCTTCTATGAGCCCTCACAGATGTAAAAGACACATACATAATCAAGACGAAGCCAAGAGTTTTAAGATAGACTTTTTAAAGGATGAAAATGGGGGTGATGAGATTCTGGGTAAGATGCTAAAGAGGAATGACAGCAGCCAAAACTTGGAACTGGAAATGAGCACTGAATGTTGAGAACCATTAGTGAGAGAGACACTTGACCTCCATGATGAATATTTTTGGTATGAGCAAACAGAATCTTAGAATTAAACAATTTCAAAACTGTAAGATATTCAGAGGTACTATTTAATGTTTCTGCCTCAAGATAAAAGAGATGAGAGGGGAGGGTGTTAAAAACAAGACAACAAGCTCAAAACGGAGTTCCTTATGCTAGGCCCCAAGTCACCAAACCAAGACTTCACTTACAATTTCAGACTACCCCAGAAATGGAATCTTAAACCAGTCAATCAGGAACTGCCTGATCAGCACGAGTTATATAATCTGCTTGATAGACCCCTGACATCACCTAAGGAAAGTAACTTTGCAATAACCAATTCACTTTTTTGCCTAATATAACTTACTTGTTCCCATTCCCTTTTACCTATAAAAGTCTCATTTTGTACAGCTCCTTGGAGCTCCTTTCTATCTTCTAGGCTGAATGCTGCCTGATTCATTAATCGTTGAATAAAGCCAGCAAGATCTTTAAATTTTACTCAGTTTTTTAACAGAGGAAAGAATTATTTGGATTCCCAGGCATTCTATAATGAATTGAATTAAAAGTAACCTTAATACAGTTAGCACTTTGTAGGAAGTCTGATTAGTTAGTAACCGCTGGGGAGAGCCAAACTAGTTACCTCTTTTCATGAGAGTCTTAGAATAAGTGAGTCAATGAGAAATAAGTCCCCATTCTGATATAACATCAAGGGGGCGAGGATCAGTAGTGAGTAGTCTCATTTAGTCATTTATAATAATCACTCCCTTGCAAGCACCCTTAACTCTTTTGTCCTTCTCTCACTTTGATGTACTTTTGATAAAACCCCAACCCTGGGAACTAGACAATATCCAGTTGTCTAGCTCCTCCATAGGACCATATCCAGTCAGCTAAATGTGACTGGAGGATAAACAGCCATTCGTACTGCTTGGTGTCACCTTTAAATTTTTGATCACAAACCTCATGAGGGCCTTCAGGTTACCTTTCAATCCCATTACATTTTCCTGGTCTGTTCACTCTCCTACTCTTCACAATGACTATTTGCCACTTCTTCTTTCTCATGAAACCTCTAGTACCATCTTTCCTTTCCTCATTCTCAGCTGTTAATCTAGATTCCTTTTTTTCACTGGGAAAGTTGATAATTACCTATAATTATAGGTATACAATTATAGATAACTATAGATAATTACCTCATCTTCGCATCATTAAACTATCAGCCTGTACTCTGCCTTCTCTGTTCCACTGGTCCCTGCTCCTAAGATCAATTCCTTCATTTGTGCACTGATCCCATGCCATTTCTTAAGTACATTGCTTCTGAAATTATACCCTCTCCTGTATCATCATTTTCTCTTTCCTCTACATCTTTCTCATTCCCAAACATATAATATATCTTGTAACATCATTCACGTTAAAAAAAAAAAAAAAAAAAGGCAAAAACCAAGAAAGTCCCTTACTCCATGCCCTCATATAGCTCCATTACTCTGCTTCCTTTCTTAGCAGTTCTTCCAAATAGTTGTTTTGTGTACTTGCTGTTTCTACTTCTCACACTTCCCACTTACTTCTTCTCACCCCCAAATGCTTTACTGTGTATTTTCTACAAACAACATTCTCCTACATAACAAAAATGTAACCATCAAAATCAGAAAATTAACACTGATACAATACTACCACCTAACTCTCAGACCCTATTCAAGTTTTCTCAACTGGTCCAACTATGTCCTTTACAACAATAGCATCAAGTCTAGAACGATGTTACAATTATTGTCACGTTCCTTTAGTCTCCTTCTATCTACAACAGTTCCTCAGTCTTCCCTTATCTTTCATGACTTTGACACTTTTGAAGGTTCTGAGCCAGTTATTTTATTGAATGACCATTGATTTGAGTTTGTCTAATCTTTCCCTATGATTCAAATTATGCATCTTTGGCTGGAAATGATGGAGTATCCTTCTCATTGCATCCAATCAGGTGGCAAATGACTTTAATTAGTCCCATTACTTGTGATGCTACCTGATCACTTGATTAAGGGGATAAATGCCAGGCCTTTCCTGTATAAAGTTACTTTTTACCTTTGCAATTAACTTTGAAACTATAAACTATTTTTTCCTCATCAAACTTTCAATTTATTCATTTATTCATTTATATCAGCATGAACTCATGGGTTCCTATTTTACTCCATGGACTATCATTCATAACCATCATTATTTATTTTGATGTTCAAATTGTCCCATAGTTGGTCAGTGGGAGCCCCTTTAAGCTGACATCTGTTTTTGACATATCCTCATCATTCTTTGAACACTTTCTCACTTTCTAACACAAGATTCTTCAGGCTCGTCTTCTACCTTCCCTGTCCCAGCCCTGGAAAGAGCTATTTTTCCAAGGAACTCTGGTTCCTTTTAGTGGAGAAAGATATTCAGAAGCCAAGAGTTGAATTTCATTGATTGCTATAGGTTTATCACTACTCCAAGGCCCTCTCAATGAACAGACCTTGAATACATGTACACACACATACACATAGGTAGACAGATACAGACAGACATATACACACATTTACCTCTTTATCTATCTAGTATATTGAAAACCTTGAGTTCACGCCAATTACCTCCAATTCCAATCTAACACCACCAACATCCTTTCAATATTTGTAATTCCCTTCTGCAAAGTGAAAAACCTGGTTCCCTTTATCCTTAATATATTTATTTACTCATTTAAATAATCCCTAATATGTAACCAATCTCCCTTTGTTACTGCCACTACTCCCCACCTAGATATCTTCCTGACTGTACTCAGCCTTCACATCCTTGTTAGACTGATGCCACCATCCCCTTCCCTCAGATTCTATTTTATATCCCCCATCTATCACTTCCCTGCTTATCCCTAAATGAAAGGATTCTTAATTCATATAGTTTGCTTATTCTAGAACCAAAGTGAATTTGAGTGTGTTACAGATAGGCATTTTAAAAAATAAAGTTTCTCACAATTAAATAATTAGGAAGTCTGTGTCTATATGGTACTTAGAACTATAGAAAAGATTAGAATAAAGAAACAAAAGGTAGAATATTAAAAATGATGTTAATGTCTTATTACAACTTCCAGCTTTCTAGGATAAAAATGTTTTAACCACAAAATGCATTAATTCAGGATATGGGCGCATATGGATGTCTGAAACAGAAATACGGATTTTTCAAACTAGACCAAAGTATTTCTTTTCTGCCCATCTGCCTTTATTGATCGGGAAGCCTATGATTCTCAATTTTACCATGAGTTATCTCTTCCTTTAAATTCACTTATATTTACATTTTGAGCATTTTTCCTTTACTTCCATATCTTAGAAGCAATAATAGCTTTGTACTGTAATTTATTTTTGTGTTAAGAGTATTTAAAGGTTTAGGGCTTCCCTGGCAGCGCAGTGGTTAAGAATCCGCCTGCCAATGCAAGGTACACAGGTTCGAGCCCTGGGCCGGGAAGATCCCACATGCCGCGGAGCAACTAAGCCCGTGCGCCACAACTACTGAGCCTGTGCTCTAGAGCCCACGAGCCACAACTACTAAAGCCTACGTGCCTAGAGTCCATGCTCCACAACAAAAGAAACCACTGCAATGAGAAGCCTGCACACCGCAACGAAGAGCAGCCCCCACTTGCTGCAACTAGAGAAAGCCCGCACGCACAGCAACTAAGACCTAACGCAGCCAAACTAAATAATAAAATAAAATTTTTTTTAAAAAAAGAGTATTTAAAGGTCTAATAAGAACGAGAAGATCTTTATAGCTTCAAGTACACCAAGAAGTTTATAGAATGAATACATACAACTTATTATTTTGTAGATTAACATCTTTTCACATTTTTAAAATACAAATCTTGGTTGGTAGTAACATAAGTAAATCTAAACGGGTTTTATCTGCCTCATAATTTTTATTCCAACAGATAATTCAGCAATTATTGCTTATAAAAAACATATAGTAAGGCAGTATATTGCCATATTTATACATGTGTTTCAGACTCACTTTTCTGCTCATTTTTCACTTTATTCACCCAGGACACACTCACTTTGTATAATAGTAAACCACCTACTTCTCTGCATTTTCCCTATCATCACGCTACACCAAGCTACAATTACCTTTCTTAGAATACTTTAGTAGTTTCTTAACTGGTCTCTTCAAGTTTCTAGTCATCCTCTAATTCATTTTTCAATTGTAGCTACAGTGATCTTTTCAAAATACAAAAAGTTATCATGTCAGATAATACAGTACAATTGTTAAGAGCACTGATTCTGGAGCCAAGCTACCTGGATTCAAATCTAGACTCTGCCATTTATTATCTGTGTCACCTTTGACAAACCACCTAACCTCTCTGCCTCAGTTTCCTCATCTGTAGAATGGACAACATGTGATTCTTAAATGATTATAAGGATTAAATGAACTAACAATGTAAGTGCTCTGTGAATGGCAGTCTACCTCATCAACCTCAACCACATCTTTACCTGTATTTTATTGTTCTAGCCATTCTGGAAGGTTTTTGTTTTGTTTTGTTTTTCCCATTTGAGAAAAGGGCCACACGCCCTGACGTTTGAGGGCCTTTGCACAGCTACAGCCTCTATCTGAACTTACCCTTCTGCTCTCTCACATACACTTGTTGCCTATTAGATCCTAATCATTTTTCAGATCTCTGTCAACATCTCTTCCACAGGCAGACCCTCCCTAGTGCCAGGTTAGGTTTTTATGTCACTATCACCTTAAAGAATATTGCTCCTTTCAGTCATAGTACTTACTGCTTTGGATGACTATTTGCCTAACAGCTATCCTTTCCACCATGCCTGTTTTTGCTCACATTATGTGCTTAGCTCAACACTCAATCATTTGTTCAATTAAATAAATGAATAATAACTGACACCTGTGCCAGGCATTGTGTGGCAGGCTCTTTTTTTTTTTTATTTTTTGGCTGTGTTGGGTCTTCGTTGCTGTGCGCAGGCTCTTCTCTAGTTGTGGCTAGCAGGGGCTACTCTTTGCTGTGGTACGCAGCCTTCTCATTGTGGTGGCTTCTCTTGTTGTGGAGCACGGGCTCTAGGCGCGTGGGCTTCAGTAGTTGTGGCACACAGGCTCAGTAATTGTGACTCATGGGCTCTAGAGCACAGGCTCACTAGTTGTGGTGCACAGGCTTAGTTGCTCCGTGGCATGTGGGATCTTCCCGGACCAGGGCTTGAATCCATTTCCCCTGCATTGGCAGGCAAGTTCTTAACCACTGCGCCACCAGGGAAGTCCCTGAGTGCTTTATTCATTTCATTTAATCTCACCTGATGGCAGGTATTATTTTGCAAATGTTATAGTTTTTCGGTTTTAATATGTATCGTGATTCTAGATACCAAGAAAAATTTTAAATAGGTAGAGGTCACTTCACATTCTGCTCACTTGAGAAAACCCAAAATGGCCACAGCTCTAGCCTCCACTGGAAATTAACAAGCTTTAGAACGCAGTTACTATTCTAGGGCTCAAAAGAGAGCAGTGCTACTGTTCTCACTACTTTTAACTTTATTTCTTCAGTCTCCTTAATATCTATTTCCTACTGAGGAATTAGAGGTTCAGGTATCAAAGAAAAAAAGCCAAGTGTGGGAATGAGAGTGCTGTGGAGAGAGGAAGAAGCTAGACACAGAGCTAGCAAGGTAGCTTGGGAAAAAAATCCCCAATGTCTACCTACTATCTAAGAATAAGGTCCAAAATTTTTAAGAATTGCCTTCAAGGTTCTGCCCATCACCCTTCCACCTTCATCTCACACCACTCTCTGCCCAAACCTCTAAGCCCCAGGCAAACTGGTCTCTCAGTAACTCTAAAAAATAACTGACAGAATCACCTGGGTAAGATTTTTTTTTAAAAAAACATACTCCACAACCCCACCGCAGACCTAGTAAATCAGAGTCTCTGGAAGAGGGTACCAGGTATCTGTTTGGTTTTTGAATTGTTTTAAAAGAACCAGGATGTGTGAAGAACATTCCACAGAGAAGCCCTCTGACTCTTCAGACTAGGTACATCTATATACATTTCCACAGTACTCTGTACTTAGCACTCATCACACTTGTAACAATTTGCTCAATACTTATCTTCCCTGCTGGATGGTACACACTCCTTCAGAGCAGTGACCGTGTCTGTGCTCCTTACTATTTCCCCCTCCAGAACCACACTCTACCTTTCATATTTCTATGGACCCAGTTGACTGCATCAATGGGTTCCCTTGCCCTCTAACTTCTCCTTGGGTTCAGTCAATAGGAAGCACAAGCAGGATAAAAATAAGGTTAAGGTTTTTATTCCTCCAACTCTCTTCCTGCCAGGTAAGTACAAATTTCCTATGTTCCTCTACTGAAGGCCAGAGATCCTATCAGGCAGCCTTAACTTACAGCTCCTGTTAAGGGCCTAGTAACTATTCCTTCTCCTTGCCCATTAAGACCTTAGTAATAACAGCTCCCAACTGTTACTAGCGCCAGGGTAATGCACCATCCACCGTGATTCCACTGACCAGGCTCACACCTTTACAAATACTAATATCTTTATTAAACTCTCCCATGTAACCCTTTCAAGTGCGCTATTTCCTACCAGGGCCCTGATACAATGTCCATTCAAAGATATGCTAAGCTGAAGATGACTTACACCGTCAGTCATCAACAAATGTTTGATGAATGTATGAATGACCCTCAGTATTTTGAAGTTGTTGGGTAAATTAGATCCATTAGAAGCACTTTAAAAAAAAAAAAGGGCTTTGGAGTCAAACAAACCTTTAGCTTTGCATGACAAAGGTTAACCTTTCTTATTAGTTTCAACTTCTATAAAATGGGAATACCACCACTTACTTCATAGAGCTGGCATGAAAATAAAAGAATATCTACCAGAATGCCTGGCACACAGATGTGTTCCAAATTCTAAGTTCCTCCCTTCCCCAAATTCAACTCTTTCAAAAAGACATTTGGCCAGAATTATATAAAATGGCTTAAAATCACTTATTAATTTATTACTTCTTAACATTTTCCTTTAAAATGACTTATAAAAATAACACAGCAAGATAAAATAATTTTAAAAGAGATGAAAAAAATGAAGGAGACAGAAATTTAAGATGATAACAAGAATGAACTTGTAAACAGAATGCAAACAAAAAACCCTATACACTTGCTGACATTGAACCAGAAATCTGAATGTAAGTTTTCTAGCAGCAAGTTCAAAATGGGAAATGCGAAATAGTCATAGGAAACAGTTTCTATACAATAAAAAAGCTTGAGAGAAATTTCTCCCATGAGTCTCACAGAGGACACATTACAACACAGTGGACAATATTCTAAACAAAGTCCTTAAGGTAAACTGGCAAATTATTAGGCTCTTCAAAAAATAACCTCTTTGCACATACACTGATGGCTGGCTTCTCAACCAAGCAATTCGATAAAGGTAGTGAGTGTAATATTCATGGTAAAGAATGAAGGTTCTGGGCTTCCCTGGTGGCACAGTGGTTGAGAATCTGCCTGCCAATGCAGGGGACACAGGTTCGAGCCCTGGTCTGGGAAGATCCCACATGCCGCGGAGCGACGAGGCCCCTGAGCCACAATTGCTGAGCCTGCACATCTGGAGCCTGTGCTCCACAACAAGAGAGGCCGCGATAGTGAGAGGCCCACGCACCGCGATGAAGAGTGGTCCCCGCTTGCCGCAACTGGAGAGAGCCCTCGCACAGAAACGAAGACCCAACACAACCATAAAATAAAATAAGTAAGTAAATAAATAAATAAATAAATAATTAAAAAAAAAATAATGAAGGTTCTGAATACAAATACCAGAATTCATATCCTAGTTCTGCCACTTACTATGAAGTAGTTTTAGACAGGACACTTAACCTCTCTGAGCCCCCAAAAGTAAGATACACTGCCTCAAATATACTAAGTATTCAATAATCATTCAATTATTCATAGTAATACTGCTAAAAGCAATATAATGGGAGTAGTAAGGGAATATGATGCAATCCAAGTAAAAGGAGTCTCCTAACGTCCTGGCTTAACATAAACATAGATTTTAGAGCATGTAAAGCAATGGTTCTCAAATCTTGGTATTATCAGAATCACCTAGGGTGTTTTTCAAAAATACAAACTCCTGGGCTTCATTCCCAGATTCTGATACAGGAGGTTAGAGTAGGGCTTGGGAGTTTGTTTTGCTTACTGCCTTTAAATTCCCGAGATGCTCCTAATGATCATCCAGACTTAAGGACTGCTAGTTAACAGCAATGTTTCTCAGCCCCGGGTAAGAACCACAATCTCTGACAAAGCCTTACAGAACTCCAGATGGCTGACCATGCATCACCCCCAGAACTTAATGAATCAGACTCTCCAAGCCAAACTGGCCAAATTATGAACAGCTGGCTGAAATAAGAATTATTGTTGCTGTTGTTCAATACAGTGTATGAAACCCACAAAATAAATCAATAACCTCTGGACTATCAGAAGTTCAATGTAGAAAGAGATCAACTTAACCCAGAAACAATTAGGATAGATAAGAAAAAACTAGGTTCTCAATCTAGAATAGAGGCAAAATACTAAGAAATAGAAAACAAAGATGTGGCTTCCACTAACAGAACAACTAACAGTCTATCTACAATACAATGAGTAAATAAGGACCAGTGCAGCATTTGTAGCCTTGCATCACTAAAAAAGAATATTGCCATTACTCTTCTTCGAACAGAACTGTAGAAAAGCCAAAATATCTTAGTTATGGACATTAACTAAATTCTGTAATAAAATTCAGAATTCAAAAAGTCATGCATGGTAGGGAGCTACAAGATGGCGGAAGAGTAAGACCTGGAGATCACCTTCCTCCCCACAAATGCATCAGAAATACATCTACATGTGGAACAACTCCTACAGAACACCTACTGAACGCTGGCAGAAGACCTCAGACCTGCAAAAAGGCAAGAAACTCCCCACGTACCTGGGTAGGGCAAAAGAAAAAAGAAAAAACAGAGACAAAAGACTAGCGACGGGACCTGCACCAGTGGCGGGGAGCTGTGAAGGAGGAAAAGTTTCCACACACTAGGAAGCCCCTTTACGGGCAGAGACTGCAGGTGGCGGAGGGGGGAAGCTTCAGAGCCACAGGGGAGAGCACAGCAACAGGGGTGCGGAGGGCAAAGTGGAGAGATTCCCGCAGAGAGGATCAGTGCCGACCAGCACTCACCAGCCTGGGAAGCTTGTCTGCTCACCCGCCGGGGGGGGTGGTGGCGGGGGCCTGGGAGCTGAGGCTCAGGCTTCGATCGGATCCCAGGGAGAGGACTGGGGTTCGCTGCGTGAACACAGCCTGAAGGGGGCTAGTGCGCCACAGCTACCAGGGAGGGAATCCAGAAAAAAGTCTAGAGCTGCCGAAGAGGCAAGAGACTTTTTCTTGCCTCTTTGTTTCCTGGTGCACAAGGAGAGGAGTTTAAGAGCGCCGCTTCAAGGAGCTCCAGAGATGGGCACGAGCCACGGCTATCAGCGCGGACCCCAGAGATGGGCATGAAATGCTAAGGCAGCTGCTGTAGCCACCAAGAAACCTGTGTGCAAGCACAGCTCACTGTCCACACCTCCCATCCCGGGAGCCTGTGCAGCCCGCCACTGCCAGGGTCCCGTGATCCAAGGACAACTTCCCTGGGAGAACACACGGTGCGCCTCAGGCTGGTGCAACGTCACGCTGGCCTCTGCCGCTGCAGGCTCGCCCCGCATCCGTACCCCTCCCTCCCCCAGGCCTGAGTGAGCCAGAGCCCCCGAATCAGCTGCTCCTTTAACCCCGTCCTGTCTGAGACAAGAACAGACGCCCTCAGGCGACCTACACGCAGAGGCGGGTCCAAATCCAAAGCTGAACCCCAGGAGCTCTGCGAACAAAGAAGAGAAAGGGAAATTTCTCCCAGCAGCCTCAGAAGCAGCGGATTAAATCTCCACAATCAACTTGATGTACACTGCATCTGTGGAATACCTGAACAGACAACGAATCAGCCCAAATTGAGGAGGTGGACTTTGGGAGCAAGGATATATTTCTTTTTTCCCTTTTTCTCTTTTGGTGAGTGCGTATGTGTATGCGTCTGTGTGTGATTTTGTCTGTATAGCTTTGCTTTTACCATTTGCCCTAGCGTTGTCTGTCCGTTTTTGCTTTGTTTTGTTTTTTTTAGTATAGTTTTTAGCGCTTGTTATCATTGGTGGATTTGTTTTTTGGTTTCGTTGCTCTCTTCTTTCTTTCTTTCTTTTTTTAATTACTTTTTTAAAAAAATTTTTAATAATTTTTTTTACTTTTTATTTTAATAACTATTTTATTATTTTATCTTATCTTTTTCTTTCCTTCTTTTTTTTCTCCCTTTTATTCTGAGCCGTGTGGATGACAGGCTCTTGGTGCTCCAGCCAGGCGTCAGGGCTGTGCCTCTAAGGTGGGAGAGCCAAGTTCAGGACACTGGTCCACAAGAGACCTCCCAGCTCCACGTAATATCAAACGGCGAAAATCTCCCAGAGATCTCCATCTCAATGCCAAGACGCAGCTCCACTCAACAACCAGCAAGCTACAGTGCTGGACACCCTATACCAAACAACTGGCAAGACAGGAACACAACCCCATCCATTAACAGAGAGGCTGCCTAAAATCAGAATAAGGCAACAGACACCCCAAAACACACCACCAGTCGTGGACCTGCCCACCAGAAAGACAAGATCCAGCTTCATCCACCAGAACACAGGCACTAGTACCCTCCACCAGGAAGCCTACACAACCCACTGAACCAACCTTAGCCACTGGGGACACACACCAAAAACAACAGGTACTACGAACCTGCAGCCTGAGAAAAGGAGACCCCAAATACAGTAAGTTAAGCAAAATGAGAAGACAGAGAAACACACAGCAGATGAAGGAGCAAGGCAAAAACCCACCAGACCTAACAAATGAACAAGAAATAGGCAGTCTACCTGAAAAGAATTCAGAATAATGAGAGTAAAGATGATCCAAAATCTTGGAAATAGAATGGAGAAAATACAAGAAACGTTTAACAAGGACCTAGAAGAACTAAAGAGCAAACAAACAGTGATGAACAACACAATAAATGAAATTAAAAATTCTCTAGAAGGGATCGGTAGCAGAATAACTGAGGCAGAAGAATGGATAAGTGACCTGGAAGATACAATAGTGGAAATAACTACTGCAGAGCAGAATAAAGAAAAATGAATGAAAAAAATTGAGGACAGTCTCAGAAGCCTCTGGGACAACATTAAATGCACCAACATTAAAATTACAGGGGTCCCAGAAGAAGAAGAGAAAAAAAAAAGGGACTGAGAAAATATTTGAAGAGATTATAGTTGAAAACTTCCCTAATATGGGAAAGGAAATACTTAATCAAGTCCAGGAAGAACAGAGAGTCCCATACAGGATAAATCCAAGGAGAAACACGCCAAGACACATATTAATCAAACTATCAAACATTAAATACAAAGAAAAAATATTAAAACAGCAAGGGAAAAACAACAAATAACACGAAAGGGAATCCGCATAAGGTTAACAGCTGATCGTTCAGCAGAAACTCTGCAAGCCAGAAGAGAGTGGAAGGATATATTTAAAGTGATGAAGCAGAACACCTACAACCAAGATTACTCTACACAGCAAGGATCTCATTCAAATTTGATGGAGAAATTAAACATTTACAAACAAGCAAAAACTAAGAGAATTCAGCACCACCACACCAGCTTTACAACAAATGCTAAAGGAACTTCTCTAGGCAGGAACCACAAGAGAAGGAAAAGACCTACAATAACAAACCCAAAACAATTAAGAAAATGGTAAGAGGAACATACATATTGATAATTACCTTAAACGTAAATGGATTAAATGCTCCAACCAAAAGACACAGACTGGCTGAATGGATACAAAAACAAGACCCATATATATACTGTCTACCAGAGACCCACCACAGACCTAGGGACACATACAGACTGAAAGTGAGGGTATGGAAAAAGATATTCCATGTAAATGGAAATCAAAAGAAAGCTGGAGTAGCAATTCTCATATCAGACAAAATAGATTTAAAAAAAAAAAGACTATTACAGGAGACAAAGAAGGACACTACATAATAATCAAGGGATCAATCCAAGAAGAAGATACAACAATGGTAAATATTTATGCACCCAACATAGGAGCACCTGAATATGTAAGGCAAATACTAACAGCCATAAAAGGGGAAATTGACAGCAACACAATCATAGTAGGGGACTTTAACAACCCACTTTCACCAATGGACAGCTCATCCAAAATAAAAACAAATAAGGAAACACAAGCTTTAAATGATACATTAAACAAGATGGACTTAATTGATATTTATAGGACATTCCATCCAAAAACAACAGAACACACATTCTTCTCAAGTGCTCATGGAACATTCTCCAGGAGAGATCATATCTTGGGTCACAAATCAAGCCTTGGTAAACTTAAAAAAACTGAAATCGTATCAAGTATCTTTTCCGAACACAACACTATGAGACTAGATACCAATTACAGGAAAAGATCTGTAAAAAAATAAAAACACATGGAGGCTAAACAATACACTACTTAATAACTAAGAGATTACTGAAGAAATCAAAGAGGAAATCAAAAAAATACCTAGAAACAAATGACAATGAAAACACGATGACCCAAAACCTACGGGATGCAGCAAAAGCAATTCTAAGAGGGAACTTTACAGCAATACAATCCTACCTTAAGAAACAAGAAACATCTCAAATAAACAACCTAACCTTACACCTAAAGCAATTAGAGAAAGAACAAAAAAATCCTAAGTTAGCAGAAGGAAAGAAATCATAAATATCAGATCAGAAATAAATGAAAAAGAAATTAAGAAAACGATAGCAAAGATCAATAAAACTAAAAGCTGGTTATTTGAAAAGATAAACAAAATTGATAAACCATTAGCCAGACTCATCAAGAAAAAAAAGGAAAAGACTCAAATCAATAGAATTAGAAATGAAAAAGGAGAAGTAACAACTGACACTGCAGAAATACAAAGGATCATGAGAGATTACTACAAGCAACTATATGCCAATAAAACGGACAACCTGGAAGAAATGGACAAATTCTTAGAAATGCACCGCCTTCCGAGACAGAACCAGGAAGGAACAGACCAATCACAAGCACTTAAATTGAAACTGTGATGAAAAATCTTCCAATAAAAAAAAGCCCAGGACCAGATGGATTCACAGGAGAATTCTATCAAACACTGAGAGAAGAGCTAACACCTATCCTTCTCAAACTCTTCCAAAATATAGCAGAGCGAGGAACACTCCCAAACTCATTCTATGAGGCCACCATCATCACCCTGATACCAAAACCAGACAAAGACATCACAAAAAAAGAAAATTACAGGCCAATATCACTGATGAACATAGATGCAAAAATCCTCAACAAAATACTAGCAAACAGAATCCAACAGCACATTAAAAGGATCATACACCATGATCAAGTGGGGTTTATCCAGGAATGCAAGGATTCTTCAATATATGCAAATCAATCAATGTGATACACCATATTAGCAAACTGAAGGAGAAAAACCATATGATCATCTCAACAGATGCAGAGAAAGCTTTTGACAAAATTCAACACCCATTTATGATAAAAACCGTCCAGAAAGTAGGCATAGAGGGAACTTTCCTCAACATAATAAAGGTCATATATGACAAACCCAAAGCCAACATCGTCCTCAATGGTGAAAAACTGAAACCATTTCCACTAAGATCAGGAACAAGGGAAGGTTGCCCACTCTCACCACTATTATTCAACATAGTTTTGGAAGTGTTAGCCACAGCAATCAGAGAAGAAAAAGAAATAAAAGGAATCCAAATTGGAAAAGAAAAAGTAAAGCTGTCACTATCTGCAGATAACATGACACTATACATAGAGAATCCTAAATATGCTACCAGAAAACTACTAAGGTTAATCAATGAATTTGGTAAAGTAGCAGGATACAAAATGAATGCACAGAAATCTCTTGCATTCCTATACACTAATGATGACAAATGTGAAAGTGAAATTAAGAAAACACTCCCGTTTACCACTGCAACAAAAAGAATAAAATATCTAGGGATAAACCTACCTAAGGAGACAAAAGACCTGTATGGAGAAACTTATAAGATGCTGATGAAAGAAATTAAAGATGATACAAATAGATAGAGAGATATACCATGTTCTTAGACTGGAAGAATCAACATTGTGAAAATGACTATACTACCCAAGGCAATCTACAGATTCAATGCAACCCCTATCAAACTACCACTGGCATTTTTCACAGAGCTAAAAACAAAAAATTTCACAATTTGTATGGAAACAAAAAACACCCCGAATACCCAAAGCAATATAGAGAAAGAAAAACGGAGCTGGAGGAATCAGGCTCCCTGACTTCAGACTATACTACAAAGCTACAGTAATCAAGACAGTATGGTACTGGCACAAAAACAAACATACAGATCAATGGAACAGGATAGAAAGCCCAGAGATAAACCCATGCACATATAGTTAACTTATCTTTGATTAAGGAGGCAAGAATATACAGTGGAGAAAAGACAGCCTCTTCAGTAAGTGGTGCTGGGAAAACTGGACAGCTACATGCAAAGAATGAAATTAGAACACTCCCTAACACCATACACACAAAGAAACTCAAAATGGATTAAAGACCTAAATGTAAAGACAGACAATATCAGACTCTTAGAGGAAAACATAGGCAGAAGACTCTATAAATCACAGCAAGATTCTTTTTGACCCACTTCCTAGAGAAATGGAAATAAAAACAAAAATAAACAAATGGGACCTAATGAAACTTAAAAGCTTTTGCACAGCAAAGGAAACCATAAACAAGACAAAAAGACAACACTCAGAATGGGAGAAAATATTTGCAAATGAAGCAACTGGCGAAGGATTAATCTCCAAAATTTACAAGCAGCTCATGCAGCTCAATATCAAAAAAACAAACAACCCAATCCAAAAATGGGCAGAAGACCTAAATAGACATTTCTCCAAAGAAGATATACAGATTGCCAACAAACACATGAAAGGATGCTCAACATCATTAATCGTTAGAGAAATGCAAATCAAGACTACAATGAGATGTCATCTCACACCAGTCAGAATGGCCATCATCAAAAAATCTACAAACAGTAAATGCTGGAGAGGGTGTGGAGAAAAGGGAACCCTCTTCCACTGTTGGTGGGAACGTAAATTGATACAGCCACTATGGAGAACAGTATGGAGGTTCCTTGAAAAACTAAAAATAGAACTACCATACGACCCAGCAATCCCACTACTGGGCATATACCCTGAGAAAACCATAATTCAAAAAGAGTCATGTACCACAATATTCATTGCAGCTCTATTTACAATAGCCAGGACATGGAAGCAACCTAAGTGTCCATCAACAGATGAATGCATAAAGAAGATGTGGCACATATATACAATGGAGTATTACTCAGCCATAAAAAGAAACGAAATTGAGTTATCTGTAGTGAGATGGATGGACCTAGAGTCTGTCACACAGAGTGAACTAAGTCAGAAAGAGAAAAACAAACACTGTATGCTAACACATATATATGGAATCTCAAAACAAAAACAAAAACAAAAAAAAATGGTCATAAAGAACCTAGGGGCAAGACGGGAATAAAGACACAGACCTACTAGAGAATGGACTTGAGGATACGGGGAGGGGGAAGGGTAAGCTTGGACAAAGTGAGAGAGTGGCATGGACATATATACACTACCAAATGTAAAATAGACAGTTAGTGGGAAGCAGCTGCATAGTACAGGGAGATCAGCTCGGTGGTTTGTGACCACTTAGAGGGGTGGGATAGGGAGGGTGGGAGGGAGGGAGACGCAAGAGGGAAGAGACATGGGGACATATGTATATGTACAACTGATTCACTTTGTTATAAAGCAGAAATTAACACACCACTGTAAAGCAATTATACTCCAATAAAGATGTTTACAAAAAAAAAAAGAGGACTTCCCTGTTAGCGCAGTGGTTAAGAATCCGCTTGCCAATGCAGGAGACGTGGGTTCAAGCCCTGGTCTGGGAAGATCCCATATGCCACGGAGCAGCTAAGCCCGTGCGCCACAACTACTGAGCCTGCACTCTAGAGCCCATGAGCCACAATTTCTGAGCCTGTGTTGCCACAATTGCTGAAGCCCGTGCGCCTAGATCCCATGCTCTGCAACAAGAGAAGCCACTACAATGAGAAGCCTGTTCACCACAACGAAGAGCATCCCCCACTCGCCATAACTAGAGAAAGCCCGTATGCAGCAACGAAGACGCAATGCAGCCAAAAATAAATAAATTAATTAATTAATTTTAAAAAGTAAAAAATAAATTTTAAAGAAAGATATATTGTACAACACAGGGAATACAGCCAATATTTTATAATAACTATAAATGGAATATAATCTTTAAAAGTTGTGAATCATTTTATTGTACATCTATGACCTATATAATATTGTACCTCAACTATACTTCCATTAAAAAATAAAAACAAATTAAATTAAAAAATAAAATAAAATAGAAAGTCATGCATGTGGAGACTGGTTCAAGATGGCAGAGTAGAAGGATGTGCGCTCACTCCCTCCTGCAAGAGCACCAGAATCACAACTAACTGCTGAACAATCATCAAAAGGAAGACACTGGAACGCACCAAAAAAGATACCCCACATCCAAGACAGAGGACAACCCGCAATGAGATGGTAGGATGGGCGCGATCACAGGAAAATCAAATCCCGTAACAGCAGGGTGGGTGACTCACAAACTGGAGAACACTTATACCACAGAAGTCCACCCACTGGAGTGAAGGTTCTGAGCCCCACGTGAGGCTTCCCAACCTGGGGGTCTGGCAACAAGAGGAGCAATTCCTAGAGAAAAAGACTTTGAAGGCTAGCGGGATTTGATTGCAGGACTTTGACAGGACTTGGGGAAACAAGACTCCACTCTTGGAGGGCACACACAAAGTAGTGTGCGCATCGTGACCCAGGGGAAGGAGCAGTGACCCCATAGGAGACTGAACCAGACCTACCTGCTAGTGTTGGAGGGTCTCCTGCAGAGGCGAGGGGTGGCTGTGGCTCACCATGGGGACAAGGACACTGGCAGCAGAAGTTCTGAGAAATACTCCTTGGCATGAGCCCTCCCAGAGTCACCATTAGCCCCACCAAAGAGCCGGGCAGACTCCAGTGTTGGGTTGCCTCAGGCCAAACACCCAACAGGGAGGGACGCAGACCCCACCCACCAGTAGACAAGTGGATTAAAGTTTTACTGAGCTCTGCCCACCAGAGCAACACCCAGCTCTATCCACTACCAGTCCCTCCCATTAGGAAGCTTGCACAAGCCTCTTAGATAGCCTCTTCCACAAGACGGCAGACACCAGAAGCAAGAAGAACTAAAATTTTGCAGCCTGTGAAGGAAAACCACATTCATAGAAGTACAGGCAAAATGAAAAGGCAGAGAACTTTGTACCGGATGAAGGAACAAGATAAAACCAAGAAAAACAACTAAATGAAGTGGAGATAGGCAACCTTCCACAAAAAGAATTCAGAATAATGATAGTGAAGATGATCCAGGACCTCAGAAAAACAATGGAGGCAAAGATCGAGAAGATGCAAGAAATGTTTAACACAGACCTAGAAGAATTAAAGAACAAACAGAGATGAACAATACAATAACTGAAATGAAAACTACACTAGAAGGACTCAATAGCAGAATAACTGAGGTAGAAAAACGTATCAGTGACCTGGAAGACATAATGGAGGAACTCACTGCCACGGAACAGAATAAAGAAAAAAGAATGAAAAGAAATGAAGACAGCCTAAGAGACCTCTGGGACAATATTAAATGCACCAACATTAGCATTATAGGGGTCCCAGAAGGAGAAGAGAGGGAGAAAGGACCCGAGAAAATATTTGAAGAGATAGTTGAAAACTTCCCTAACATGGGAAAGGAACCAGCCATCCAAGTTCAGGAAGTGCAGAGAGTCCCAGGCAGGATAAACACGCCAAGACACATAGTAATCAAACTGACAAAAAGACAAAAAAAAAAATTACTGAAAGCAGCAAGGGAAAAACGACAAATAACATACAAGGGAACTCCCATAAGGTTAACAGCTGATTTCTCAGCAGAAACTCTACAAACCAGAAAGGAGTGGCATGGTATACTTAAAGTGATGAAAGGGGAGAACCTACAACCAAGATTACTCTACTCAGCAAGGATCTCATTCAGATTCGATGGAGAAATCAAAAGCTTTACAGACAAGCAAAAGCTAAGAGAATTCAGCACCACCAAACAAGCTCTACAACAAATGCTAAAGGAACTTCTCTAAGTGGGAAACACAAGAGAAGAAAAGGACCTACAAAAACAAACCCAAAACAATTAAGAAAATGGTCATAAGAACATACATATCGATAACTACCTTAAACGTGAATGGATTAAACGCTCCAATCAAAAGACACAGGCTTGCTGAATGGATACGAAAACAAGACCCATCTATATGCTGTCTACAAGAGACCCACTTCAGACCTAGGGACACACACAGACTGAAAGCGAGGGGATGGAAAAAGATATTCCATGCAAATGGAAATCAAAAGAAAGCTGGAGTAGCAATACTCATATCAGATAAAATAGATTTTAAAATAAAGAATGTTACAAGAGACAAGGAAGGACACTACATAATATCAAGGGATCAGTCCAAGAAGAAGATATAACAATTATAAATATATATGCACCCAACATAGGAGCACCTCAATACATAAGGCAACTGCTAACAGTTATAAAAGAGGAAATCGACAGTAACACAATAATAGTGGGGGACTTTAACACATCACTTACACCAATGGACAGATCATCCAAAATGAAAATAAGGAAACAGAAGCTTTAAATGACACAATAGACCAGATAGATTTAATTGATATTTATAGGACATTCCACCCAAAAACAGCAGATTACACTTTCTTCTCAAGTGCGCACGGAACATTCTCCAGGATAGATCACGTCTTGGGTCACAAATCAAGCCTCAGTAAATTTAAGAAAATTGAAATCATATCAAGCATCTTTTCTGACCACAACGCTATGAGATTACAAATGAATTACAGGGAAAAAAACGTAAAAAACACAAACACATGGAGGTTAAACAATACCTTACTAAATAACCAAGAAATCATTGAAAAAATCAAAAGAGAAAATCAAAAAATACCTAGAGACAAATGACAATGGAAACACAATGATCCAAAACCTGTGGGATGCAGCAAAAGCAGTTCTAAGAGGGAAGTTTATAGCTATACAAGCCTACCTCAAGAAATAAGAAAAATTTCAAATAAATAATCTAACCTTACACCTAAAGGAACTAGAGAAAGAAGAACAAACAAAACCCAAAGTTAGTATAAGGAAAGATATCATAAAGATCAGAGCAGAAATAAATGAAATAGAAACAAAGAAAACAATAGCAAAGATCAATAAAACTAAAAGCTGGGTCTTCGAGAAGATAAACAAAATTGATAAACCATTAGCCAGACTCATCAAGAAAAAGAGGGACAGGACTGAAATCAATAAAATTAAAAATGAAAAAGGAGAAGTTACAACAGACACTGCAGAAAAACAAAGCATCCTAAGAGACCACTACAAGCAACTTTATGCCAATAAAATGGACAACCTGGAAGAAATGGACAAATTCTTAGAAAGGTATAACCTTACAAGACTGAACCAGGAAGAATTAGAAAATATGAACAGACCAATCACAAGTAATGAAATTGAAACTGTGATGAAAACTCTTCCAACAAACAAAAGTCCAGGACCAGTTGGCTACACAGGTGAATTCTATCAAATATTTAGAGAAGAGCTAACACCCATCCTTCTCAAACTCTTCCAAAAAATTGCAGAGGAAGAAACACTCCCAAACTCATTCTATGAGGCCACCATCACCCTGATACCAAAACCAGACAAAGATACTACAAAAAAAGAAAATTACAGAACAATATCACTGATGAATATAGATGCAAAAATCCTCAACAAAATACTAGCAAACAGAATCCAACAACACATTAAAAGGATCATACACCATCATCAAGTGGGATTTATCCCAGGAATGCAAGGATTCTTCAATATACACAAATCAATCAATGTGATACACCATATTAACAAATTGAAGAAAAAAAACCATAGGATCGTCTCAATAGATGCAGAAAAAGCTTTCGACAAAATTCAACACCCATTTATGATAAAAACTCTCCAGAAAGTGGGCATAGAGGGAACCTACCTCAACATAATAAAGGCCATATACAACAAACCCACAGCAAACATCATTCTCAATGGAGAAAAACTGAAAGCATTTCCTCTAAGATCTGGAACAAGACAAGGATGTCCACTCTCACCACTATTATTCAACATAGTTCTGGAAGTCCTAGCTATGGCAATCAGAGAAGAAAAAGAAATAAAAGGAATACAATTTGGAAAAGAAGAAGTAAAACTGCCACTGTTTGCAGGTAACATGATACTATACATAGAGAATCCTAAAGATGCCACCAGAAAACTACTAGAGCCAATCAATGAATTTGGTAAAGTTTCAGGATACAAAATTAATGCACAGAAATCTCCTGCATTCTTATACACTAATGATGAAAAATCTGAAAGAGAAATTAAGGAAACACTCCCATTTACCACTGCAACAAAAAGAATAAAATACCTAGGAATAAAACTACCTAGGGAGACAAAAGACCTGTATGCAGGTAACTATAAAACACTGATGAAAGAAATTAAAGATGATACCAACAGATGGAGAGATATACCATGCTCTTGGATTGGAAGAATCAATATTGTGAAAATGACTATACTACCCAAAGCAATCTACAGATTCAATGCAATCCCTATCAAATTCCCAATGGCATTTTTTACAGAACTAGAACAAAAAATCTTAAAATTTGTATGGAGACACAAAAGACCCCAAATAGCCAAAGCAGTCTTGAGGGGAAAAAACTGAGCTGGAGGAATCAGACTCCCTGACTTCAGACTATAGTACAAAGCTATAGTAATCAAGACAATATGGCATTGGTACAGAAACAGAAACATAGATCATTGGAACAAGATAGAAAGCACAGAGGTAAAAACACGCACCTATGGTCAACTAATCTATGACAAAAGAGGCAAGGATATACAATGGAGAAAAGACAGTCTCTTCAATAAGTGGTGCTGGGAAAACTGGACAGCTACACATAAAAGAATGAAATTAGAACACTCCCTAACACCATACACAAAAATAAACTCAAAATGGATTCAAGACCTAAATGTAAGACCAAACACTGTAAAACTCTTAGAGGAAAACATAGGAAGAACACTCTGACATAAATCACAGCAAGATCCTTTTTGACCCACTTCCTAGAGAAATGGAAATAAAAACAAAAATAAACAAATGGGACCTAATGAAACTTCAAAGCTTCTGCACAGCAAAGGAAACCATAAACAAGACGAAAAGAACCTGCAGAATGGGAGAAAATATTTGCAAACGAATCAACGGACAAAGGATTAATCTCCAAAATATATAAACAGCTCATTCAGCTCAATTTTAAAAAAACAAACAACCCAATCCAAAAATGGGCAGAAGACCTAAATAGACATTTCTCCAAAGAAGACATACAAATGGCCAAGAAGCACATGAAAAGCTGCTCAACATCACTAATTATTCGAGAAATGCAAATCAAAACTACAATGAGATATCACCTCACACCAGTTAGAATGGTCATCAGAAAATCTACAAACAACAAATGCTGGAGAGGGTGTGGAGAAAAGGGAACCCTCTTGCACTGTTGGTGGGAATGTAAATTGATACAGCCACTATAGAGATTCCTTAAAAAACTAAAAATAGAATTACCATATGATCCAGCAATCCCACTGCTGGGCATATAACCAGAGAAAACCACAATTCAGAAAGACACATGCACCCCAATGTTCACTGCAGCACTATTTACAATAGCCAGGTCATGGAAGCAACTTAAATGCTCATGGACAGACAATTGGATAAAGAAGATGTGGTATATATATACAACGGAATATTACTCAGCCATAAAAAGGAACAAAATTGGGTCATTTGTTGAGATGTGGATGGATCTAGAGACTGTCATACAGAGTGAAGTAAGTCAGAAAGAGAAAAACAAATATTGTACATTAACGCATATATGTGGAACCTAGAAAAATGGCACAGATGAACCGGTTTGCAGGGCAGAAATTGAGACACATGTAGAGAACACACGTATGGACACCAAGGGGGGAAAGCCGCGGGGGGGTGGGGGTGGTGGTGTGATGAATTGGGCGATTGGGATTGACATGTATACAGTGATGTGTATAAAACTGATGACTAATAAGAACCTGCTGTATAAAAAAAAAAAGTGATCAAATGTATTCTATTGGAAAGAAGCAAAAATAAGACCATATTTACTGTCTAAATTATATAATAATTTAATGATAAAAAAAAAAAGTACATTCAGGGGAGTTCCCTGGTGGTCTAGTGGCTAGGATTCAGTGCTTTCACTGCCGTGGCCCATGTTCAATCCCTAGTCAGGGAACTGAGATCCCACAAGCTGCACCGCATGGCCAAAAAAAAAAAAAAAACAAAAGTATGTTCAGAAAACAAACAAAAAGCAGCTCTTAGAAATTAAAAATATAATAGCAAAAACGAAAATCTCAATGTAAGAATTTCCAGTTTCCAGTAGTGTCGGGCTAGGTTATTTGGATCAACTATCACTATTCCACTGGATAAGAACTTTAAAATATGGATAAAATATATTCCAAAAATTTTAAAGCACCAAAAAACAAGCCAAGACAATAAGGAATTACAAAGTCACAAGTGAAGTAAAAATGAGAATCCAGAAAGGGAAAAAAGCACATACCACCTATTTTTGCCCTGAGGATATTTTGGATTTTTTGTTTTGATAACATTGCAAGAGCTATGGGGACAAAAACAAAATCTAACAACCACACGAGGGAATTTCAAGCCCTGAACTTGGTTTAAGGTGGTCCCAGACTAGGAGTGACCCCAGGCACATGGCAGAAGAAAATACAAATCCCACATATACAGTGAAACACTACAAACTAACCACAGAAGGATGATTCTCAAAGAGATCATATTAAATGGAAGAAGTCAGGTGAAGTAGAGTACATACCATATTATCATTTTTGTGAGGTTAAAAAAACCTACAAAACTAATCAATGGCAATGCAAGTCAGAATAGTGATTGATTACCTTTGGGGGATATTTACTGGGGATGGCATAAGTGAGACTTCCGTATCTTGCTCTTGGTTGGGAGTGACATGAATGAGTGTATTTATTTTATTTTTTCAAATCTTAACGTACATATAAAAACTGTACACTTTAATGTATGAATGTTATAATTTAATGAAGCTTTTATTTAAAATGAAGATGAAATAAAATTTTCAAATTAAAAAAGTTAACAAATATTAATTATATTCAGCTTTCACAAATAGTAAAGGATGTTAATTTAGTTCATGGTCTAAGTCTAGAAGATGATTCAAAAGTAATGGTTGCTATTTACCATACCAGTTTCAATGATTTTGATTTTTATAATTTATAATGGAAAAAAAATCTCAACTAGCCACTATTAACATTTTTTTTATTTTTTATTTTTTTTAGTTATTTCTGAGATATACATTTTAAAGTAATAACTAGAATTATGACTTATAACATTATAACAGAACATATAAGATTTTTAGAAATTTCACATAATGTCTGAAACATTTATATTAACATATTTCCATACAAATAACCCAAAGAAAGTTTAGTATTAGTTTTTGTTTGTTTGTTTGTTTGTTTTTTTATACTGCAGGTTCTTATTAGTCATCAATTTTATACACATCAGTGTATACATGTCAATCCCAATCGCCCAATTCATCACACCACCATCCCACCCCACCACTGTTTTCCCCCCTTGGTGTCCATACTTTTGTTCTCTACATCTGTGTCTCAACTTCTGCCCTGCAAACCGGTTCATCTGTAACATTTTTCAAAAATCTCGCAGAATCACCGTAACTTTTGTACTCTCTGAAAAATCAATCTTTTATGTTTTCCCAATTCATTAAGTCTCAGACCATTTACATTCATATCATTCATACATGACAACCCTAATGTCAAAGCATATAACAACACTGTTTTCATTTTTAGAATCCAAAGGGCCATAAAATAGGCTATAAATAAGATAATCATTTGTACTCAAATAATTTAAGGAGACGAGAACTCAAGACCTAAATAAATTGAGAAAAATTTCATATGAAAAGACAGAAGTAATTAAATTTCAGATTATAAAAAGGATCCCTAAGATTAAACAAAGGTATTAGACCTATACATGTCAGGGAAAAAAACATTAAAATAACCTTAGTTTTCAAAACATAGTTTGATGATAGAGTTCTAACAATTCATTGATTCCCTCATTCAACAAATATTTCACTGCTTATTATATGCCTATTCATTTTCTACAAATTAGGAATACAACAGGGATACAAAAGGAATAAAACAGATGACTTTACGCTATAGAAACAACAAAATAATGGTGTGCCAAAAACAGGAAAATCTGATTCTATACATTTATGTTTTTTTCAACATATAACAAATATATACTAATATTTCACATATTTCACAAGGTATTGTTAAAAGTCTGATGATTAGTTCTCGATCAAGAACTTAAGGAAAAAGTGCTAATATATGGAAAAAGTTTTTGCTTCCTATAAAACAAAACCTTTACATAATATTTTCCTACTAGTTTTTAATACGCACATGACTATGTTCCCCAAAAAAGAATATTTTGTTTTTTGCTATTGAGATGAAAATGCTTAAAGTTGAAGATTATTAAATAAGATACCACTTGTAGGTACACATAGAAGATGTTCCATAATTACAAACCTTTATTATTCTCTTGTCCTATTTCCTGCCTGCAAACAGGAGCTGATAAGGAAAAGTAGGCAGAACAGGCTTTTAAGTTTCTAGCCAAACCTGTATTTTATAGATTAGGGGAAGAAGAGAGGGCATTTTTTAAGATAAAAGGCAGGGAAGGGGAGAAGAAATGAGTGGTTTAAAGAATTAGCAATGAAGAGGAGATACTGGTTACAGGCAGCTCTCCAGCTTCCACCTTATTATTGTCAGGGCAGAATGGTAGCATAAATGGGTGTCTTGATTGCCTGTCACCCTCCTTAACTAGTAACAACAATATCTGTAATACAGTTTTGAACACAACAATTTCTACCCAAAAAAAAGGGATGTAAGATATAAATATTTATACCATTACTATTTTCCAAAGATTTGAATATATAAGAAATAAATATAAGGTGGTAGTCCCATAAGAAAGATAATATCCAGAATGTGTACTCTGGAGGGAAGGGGTGGGAAGGAATTGGTCAACAAAGGATATTCTGAACAGTGATATCAATGTAGGGGAATATTCTAGAGTTAGGAAAGTAATATCACCTCAAAATGACTTTAAGTTTTTCCACAGCAGGTCTGACATTATAAGCCTTAATAAATCTTACCATACATCACACAGCGCTTCCCCATAATAGACACTCAATAATTATTTCATTTTTTAAACCAAATTCCTACACTAGTTTCATGGCCTTTGAAAAAACAATACAGCTCACATGATAAGGAGTTCTCTTTGTCAACCTCCTCTAGATAAGCACCTTCTAAAAAAATCTTAAGTAAAAACTAAGATTTGGTCTAACCACTATAGACTACAATGGGACCAAATTCCTTTGTTCTAGAAAAATCTACATGTGGCCTAAGATTTCACCAGCTATTTGGGGTTTTTTTCCCCCTTCAGTTTTATTGAGATATAATTGGCATGCAGCACTGTATAAGTTTAAGGTACAGCACAATGATTTGACTTACATGCATCATAAAATGATTACCACAATAAGTTCAGTGAATATCCATCATCTCATACAGATACAAAATTAAAGAACTAAAAAAAATTTTTTTTCCTTTGGGATGAGAATTCTTAGGATTCACTCTCTTAACAACTTTCATATATAACATACAGCAGTGTTAACTGTATTTACCACCTTGCACATTACATCCCCAGTACTTACTTATAACTGGAAGTTTATACCTTTGGGTTGCCTTCATCCATTTCCCCCTTCTCCCTACCCTCCCCCCATGACAAATCTAATCTCGCCATGAGCTTGTTTTTGAAGTATAACTGACCTACAACACTGTTAGTTCCTGTTACACAACATAGTGATTCGATATTTCTAAACATTTCAAAATGATCACCACGGCAAGTTGAGTTACCACTTCATCGGCTATTGTGGCAGTCACATCATCAGCCTATCAGGTAAACTCACAACAACTACCTTTAGAGGTCAGTTCTTCCCCAATCTGTAAAAATTGTTAACCGAAATACTAAAACTTAACTTCATCATTTTGGCTTCAGATTGTTAAGACCTTCTTGAATTGTTAACTAGACCACTAATTTATCATCACCTACGAAGGCCTTCAGATCCATAAAAACTTCCTCAAGGATGCAATTATTAATCAGTAATCAATACTCTGCATAATGCAATGAACTACTAATTCAATTGGGGGAAACATGTATGATCAGCAACAGGCATTGTATTAGAGAAAACAAAAAGATTAACCCAGTCCCTACACTCAAGGACTCAAAAAGTCTAGTAAGTTTACAATTTAAGTGTTAAAGTAGAAGTGCTATATAGAGAAAAAAGATAAAGAAGCATTAAATTAAAGGGTTAAGACTAGGAGTGTAAAATAAAGGATCCACTGAATCTATCATGCAATGCACACTTTCACTTTCTTCCAGAAAGATATCATGAGCTTTGTCAAATGCACCTAGCTAAAAAATATGATGAAAATAACAATGGCTTTTAAATTATACACTCTGAAAACTAAGGACAAAAAAATCATAGACCAGGAAACTAAGGCATAAAAAAGGTTTATATGTTCCCTATAAATTAAGTCACACATTTGAACCTACTTCCTAATTTCCAGACGAGTCCCCTCATTCCCCGGCGGGGGGAAGGGAGGGGAATTTTTTAATAAATCATGATTTGAATGTGATGTGCTCAGCCATTTTCTTTCCTATCTACACACTTGCAGTCCATACATACACTGATTTTTTTTTCCATTGAACTTTAACTGGCTCCTCAAAAAGCTAAAAGGCTATCTGCTAATAAATAAAACTTACTAACTAAACATAGAACTTCTCCAATCTCTAATTTCCTTATTTGTAAAAAGAGCTAATAATTACAAAATCTATGCTTTGCAAAATCATTAATTCATATTTAGACTTCTTGATCCAACCATTCTTCCTATGGTAATAAAGAAATCAACACAATAAACAATGCATCCCGAAGAAATGAAGACGCTGTCATCTCTTTGCGTTATATTACCCAGAACTGAGTCTCTAGCATATATTCACTACCTTGCTTAAATGCTCACTCGGAACACAAGAAATCCCTTAAAGCACAGTTCAAATTTATTACCAGTTAATTCATATTCCCTCACAACTACACAAACAAAAGTCTGACACAACCAATTTAGCCTATCACTATCAGTTCTGTCCCCCAGAGTCACTATTAGAGTGGTTTTAATTTTTTTACTTTATTCTCAAGTTTAACATAAGACTGAGATAGCAATAAATGCCAATGAATATTATAAGAAATAAACTTAAGTTTGAGTGCATAACTGCATTTTATCATAATTTTTTATGTAACATGTTCTCAATAAAGTTTAACTCTGGGACAGTAAGGTGATCCTACACATGAAAATAATATAAGAACTGGTTTCTAAATTCAAATTTTCAAGATGATTTTCCCAACCTCAAATTCCTCAATGGCAAGAGCACAGTTCAGGTGTTTGTTACAATCTACTGGAAACAAAATATCCTTTTTCAAAACTGAGATTAGTACAAAATAGGAAATCTAGTCAAATTTTTCTAAGGTCTCTTCTGGTCCCAACAATAGTCCTCTACACCAACTTCTATTTATGTAAGGTGTAAGCATCCAACTGATATTAGCTGATTCCACATTATTTAACTCCTAATAAATGTTTCTCTCAAATCCTCAAACCACTAAAAAAAAATTTTAAACATGGAGATATATTAAGTTTTACGAGAAAAATTTTAAAATTTTTCATAATTTCCAAAAGGATACGAAACAATTTTTAGTTAGAACAGAAATTCCCATCTCTTCTATGGTTTACCTTTTTAAATTGCTGAAAAACTACTCAAATGCTGAACGTAAATAACCAAACTACAGGAGATGGGTAATTGCTTCTGATTGTATTATATTCTTCAATTAAAATTTTTTTAAAGCTTTAAAAATCACATTTTAGTCTTCACTAAAATATTTTGTTCCTCCTTAAAACTGCTTTTCTAGTGTGATACAAAGCAATTTTTTCCAGTCTAAATTAAGAGTTATATCTAAATAATATTCCTCCACTGTTTTATTACTTGTACTTTCTAAAAGTATTCTGCTTATATTTTTTGCTCCCTCTGAAACATGGATCATACAAGTATGTAAAAATTAAAATATTTTCTAATTATAAAAATGGAAAATGAAATATATCCATCTCCTTTAATTAGGAAATACTATAATCAATTAGAGAATGTACTAAATCAAAGGGAAGAGATCAATAATGCCTGAGAATCTAACCAAAGTAAAAGATTAAAGCTCACATAATTTACTATACAATCCCCCCCAATACAAGAACGATTAATGCTATCTAAGAACGTAATGGAGAGGCTCCTAGGTAATTTCTCTTGGGTGGTGTGTTTACAGACTGGGCAAACACTTGTCCAGAACGCTGCAGATTCCTGGGCTTGCTAAGGAGGTGTTCAGCTAGACGAACTCTAAAATCTCTTTCAATTCTAAGATTCCCAATCTGTGAATAAAATGTGAAAAATAACATAAAACACTGTGCCCAATGAAGGCTGATCAATTAACCGATCTGCCTTCATTGCCACCCTAACTGTATGCCTGGAGACGAAAAAGTTCTTTCTCCTCTTTTCTCTGCAGTGATTTCACGAGATCCTGGTTAACAAAAGGCACGGAAAACATGCACAGGTGGGATAAAAAGAGGAGTGGCTGAAATGAGGAGGCTCTCGGGACAGCGCCCCCAGCTCCCCGTCCCTCGGGAGCACCTGAGAAATCACTGCCCTCCACACCTCCACCCTTCTGTGGAGGCGTCGCGAGAGAATTCTCCGACCTATTACAGTCCACCCGCACCTGGCCAGAGACCGGGCATTGTCTGGAGCCTTCAGCGCCCAAGACAAGCAAGGAGGAAAGAGAAAGAAAAGCGGGAGAAGGAGTGAGAAAAATGGACAACGGAAGGGGAAGTAAAGCAATCGGGAAGCCGTACGCTCCTTTTGGCAAAATTGGCTTCCCCATCGATCACTCAATTTAATTCATATCCCAAAAGCCAACCCCCCCGGCCCAAGGTAGCAGCCAGGGGTGGCCCAGCCGGAGTCCCCGAAGCTACCCCGGTCAGAGAACGGAGACAAGGAGAGGGAAATGGGCGTGTGGGTTGGGCCTGGCTGGCCGGAGGCCGGTCTCGGAACAAAGCCTCCCAGCTCCCCCTACCTGGGGCGAGGGCGGCGGGCGGTGCCTCGCGGCTCCCCGCGTCGCCCCAGCCCGGCGACGCCCTCGCCCCGGGGACCCTTGCCGGGGCGAGGGGCCGCGGCGAGCCCCCTCCCCGCCCGCTAACAGCGCCCCTTCGGGACAATGGGCCCCCTCCCCCGCCTACGGGAGGGGAGATACAAAGGCAGAGAAGCGCGGCCCGGCACGGAGCCAGGCGTCCGGAAAGTGAAGGCGGAGGAGGGAGAGGGGACAGGAGAGGATGGCGGCGGACGCGGCAGCCCGCGGGCCGCTCCCCCAGCCGTCCAAGCCTCTGCCCTCAGCCTCACCGCCGCGGCAAGGGCGGGAGAGCGGACCAGCAGCCTCTCAAGTCCCGGCCGAGAGGGAAGAGGAGTCTGCACACAAAGAGGAGCGGGACCCCCACCCTCCGCCAACACCAGCGCCGGAGATGGCCCGACGCGCTCTGGCCGCCGACGGCCAGCGGCGCCTGCCCAGCCCGAGCCCCTCCGGGGCCGGGGTTCGCGCTGGGCGCCCCTCTCCCGGACTCACCCAAAGCTCCGTGCCCCAGCTCATGGCGGAACTTGAGGCGACTCGAGCCGTCTGGCTGCCCCGCTGTTCGTCCGTCTGTCGGCTCTGCGGTCAGTCTGTCCGACCTCCCACTGGCGGGCTCCCGGCTCAGCTGCTCAGCCTCCGAAGGTGCCGCCACCGCCGGTTTCCCCAGTGAGGGAGAAAGACGCGACTGGCAAAGCCGCCGACGCCGCGTCCCCGCCTCCCGAAGCCTGCGGGGAGGGGGCCCGGGCTGAGGAGAGGCGGGACGCGGAGAGGGGAGGGGGCGGGGCGCGATGCACCCTGGGATTGGGGCGGACCCGCGCCCGCCTGGCGGAGGCTGGCCGGGTCTCCTCGCCGAAGGGTTTACCCATTATCGGCTCTTGCCTCGTGCCCAGTCTCTTGCTTCCCATACCTCCTGGCTCGGACTATCCCACCGCCGCCGTCATTCGAATATCTGTCTCCAAGAAGGAAAGGGAGAGAAGGAAAAGTCGCCCACAGCCCTTCTCTACCCTGAGCCCCCTTAAATGAGGCAACTCCTTCCTGCCTCTTGCCTCCTTCACTTGGGAGAAACCCAGACAAGGAAACCTCATCCAAATCCTTGGGTTTAGAGTGTGAAGAGTTGTAGTCTATTTATAAGAAAAAAAGTCTTAATGGTTAAAGTGATCTTGGGAATCACTGAAACGTGTAGAGCGTCAAAGGAGAAGGCAACTTGCCCCTGATTCTGTTTTTAACAAAACATTTTAATTTTATAAGTTCTGTCAGGAAATCATAAAAAGAGGCAGATCTTTCGGCATTCATTTGGGAATGTTGCCATGACAGGAGATGGAAGACATGCACAAATGTGACCCGAGCTGTCACCTGCAGGAAAGGAGAACTGAGCTTGCCCCCTTTCTGGAATGGGCACCTCGTGCGTGGGGGAGTTGGGTGGGAGGCAGATTCCTAACCAGTAGTGCAAAGAGCCTCTTCCGAACTTCAGATATCTCTCATTCAGAATATCGGAACCTTGGATGCAGGTCCACCATTTCCTTTTTTCTCTGTGGAGTTACTTCCCGGCCTCTCTGAGTAATCATTAACTGCAGTCGGCAAGTTTGACTTGTTGCTATAAGACATCAAGTACGCTTAGCAACTCCCTAACTTATGCTTGAGCATTAATTGCTTGTCTCCGAAACACCACACACACACATACACACGCACAGAGTTCAGTCCAGTCACTAGTAGTAAAGTACTCCTCAGTGTGTCTTGATAGCTATGTCTTAAGTTCTCCCAACCGGCTACTCAGCATTCGAAACTCCCCCCATTATAGGGCCTGCTCAGGTGCCCCAATCTCTTCCGCTTTAATCCTTGTCCCTGCCTAGCTGTACTTCCTCTTGGCCTTGAGGCAAATATCCTGAGCCCTACTGACCTTCCAGCCACCACTCTTGCTAAATTGTTTGCTGCAGTTCTCTGAGTCCAGCTCCAGCATACAAATACCTCTTCCAAGTGGGTTGTCACCAATATTTAAATGCTCGCGTGCCATGCAGTGAAAAGGCTGTTAAGCATTGACTAAACACTTTCTCTTTCCAACATTTTTCTATTTCCTTCAAGGTTATTTATGTCACCTAACACTACTATCTACCTCTCCCTGCCCTTTAAAAAAAATTGTGCTTTCCATTTCAAAGTAAAATAATCTACCATTCACAATAAAGATTATCCTCAACCATACTGTTTACACGATTCCCCAACTGAACATAAACTCTTATCTCCTAGATGAGCATTTTTCTTCTTCCAAAATTTCTGAACAGAACTCCACACTTAGAACAATTAATTTCTCTTCAAAAAGTTAGGTTTGGGGGCATCAAACTCAGAAAAAAATTCTGTTAGTCTACATTATCATAAATTTAAATATAATTAATATAACCAACTTAAATTTATAATCCCCAAATAATTATTTAACTTACAAAATTCTTTCATGATACTGAAATTCACTATTTACTTCAACAAACTCTTTAAGCAAAACTTATTAAAAGTGGAAACTATCACAACAAAAAAAAGTATGTTTTGTGTTATATTTTGTTATGAAAATAATGAAGATCAATCAGATTTCAGAGTGTTCCTTTTCATAACAAATCTCTAAAATAGTATAGGGGCATTTTAGCTAACAAACATCCAGAGGTGTTTTACACACACATATATAGTCACATACACAAATATATATTATCAGCATGGCAGTTTATAAGGCTGCTGACTTAACATAATCAGAATACATTGGGTACTAAATTATTTTTGTATATAAGATTTATTCTTTATGGACCCATGACAAGGTATTTTGTGAGCAGTTCAAACACATCATTTTTCTCTCTAAAAAAGGTAAAACATAACTTTTAGCATCTTGAAAGCAAAATTTCTTTGGTATAACAGCAATCTATTATTAATACTTTCCAGATACTATCCCCAAATCATATTTTGCATCGTGATAAAATTCTGTCCAACCAATTATCTTGTATCTTTTTGCTACTTGACCTATTTGGCAATCCATCACCACATAGTTTCTGTTTCAAATTACATATTTTATAAGGTAATCAACACTAAGAAGGAATCGAGGAAATAATATTCTTCTAACTTTCACTATATATTTTTACAATGGAGCCACTGTACCAAGTAAACTTGAAGGAGCTCAAATTACACAAGCTTATTAGCAATTTTAAAAAGTATTATACTGTCTTTTTATTAATTATGAAAAATAACTTTCATTTAATGCATTTTATCCTCAGGCATATATTTGAACTCTGCTCCATGATAAGCCATTAAAGTGTTGCATTTTCTTTTGCATATTTTTATCATGTATTAATTCAAATGTAAGCTCTTTTTATAATTCTTTATGTAATAAACATTTAGCTAATGCTCTTTTCAGTTTCAATTTTTCCTGGCATGAAAGACATACAGATGGCCAACAGGCACATGAAAAGGTGTTCAGCATCGTTAATCATCAGAAAATGCAAATTAAAACCATAGTGAAATATCATCTCACATCTGTCAGAATGGCTATCATCAAAAAAGAACACAAATAACAGATGTTGGTGAGGATGTGGAGAAAAGGGAACCCTCACACACTGTTAGTGGGAATGTAAATTGGTGCAGCCACTGTGGAAAACAGTATGGAGGTTTCTCAAAAAACTAAAAATAGGGCTTCCCTTGTGGTGCAGTAATTGGGAATCTGCCTGCCAATGCAGGGGACACGGGTTCAAGCACTGGTCCAGGAAGATCCCACATGCCGCGGAACAAATAAGCCCGTGTGCCACAGCTACTGAGTCTGCGCTCTAGAGCCCGCGAGCCACAACTACTGAGCCACATGCCACAACTACTGAAGCCTGCGTGCCTAGAGCCTGTGCTCCACAACAAGAGAAGCCACTGCAATGAGAAAGCTGCGCACCACAGCAAAGAGTAGCCCCTGCTCGCCACAACTAGAGAAAGCCCGCACGCAGCAACGAAGACCCAATGCAGCCAAAAATAAATTAAAAAAAAAAAACTAAAAATAGAACTAACAGATGACCCAGCAATCCCACTCCTGGGTAAATATCCGAAAAAAACAAAAACACTAATTTGAAAAGATACATGCACTCCAATGTTCGTAGCAGATATAGATATAGATATAGATATAGATAAACATATACATATATATATACACATATATATGTCACAATGGAATACTACTCAGCCATAAAAAAAAGACTGAAATTTTGCCATTTGCAACAACACAGATGGCCTTGGAGGGTACTGTGTTAAGTGAAGTAAGTCAGACAGAGAGAGACAAATTCTGTTTTATCACTTATGTGTGGAATCTGAAAAATAAAACAAACTAGTGAATATTACAAAAAAGAAACAGACTTACAGATATAGAAAACTAGTGGTTACCAGTGGGGAGAGGGAAAGGGGGAGGAGCAAGGTAGGAGTAGGGGATTAAGAGGTAAAAACTACTATGTATAAAATAAATAAGCTACAAGGATATATAGTACAGCACAGAAAATATAACCAATATTTATAATAATTATAAATGGAATGTAACCTTTAAAAATTGTGAATCACAATGTTGTACACCTGAAACTTATGTAATATTGCATGTCAACTATACCTCAATAAAAAAATTCCTGGCATGAATTTCCTTATTAAGTCAAATTGTGAAACACAGTTGTTCACTGCTACATTCTAGAATATAGAATAATTTACTTGTCCAAATGTATCAACCTCCAACCATAAATCAATCTCTTGTCAAAATTAAATTTTTGCAAAAGTTTATTCCATGTATAAAGTTAGTAATGTCTTAAACACTTTTTTGAAAAGTGTTTCCAAAAAAAAAATAAAGCTTTAGATCAACTTAATATTTGGAGCATAGAGAACATTCCCATGCATATGTGCATCAATGTCCCATCCACAAATGGTTACCAATCATACATAATTTCCACCATTGAAAGGAAACAATCTCCGGCATAAACAATGGCAATTCCTTTCTTGTCATTTAAATATCTTAAAACTATGTCTTAAAAATAAAACTATGGAGGCAGTGTCCACAAATAGAATTATTGCCTACATAGAATGGCCAGAACAATCAAACTAAAATTACCTTTAGGACGTATATCAAGGCAGTGTACTTGGCATCTCTGTTTTAATGCTTCAAATGGAGCACCACACCAGAAATGGGATCACACTAGAATACTGATCCACACAGCCAAATGAAGAATGGTACTGGCTAGTTAACAGTTATCACTACTTTCTGCACTAACAGTTTTCCTAATCAAGAATAGGAAGAAATTCAAAACGTCAAGAGCATACTTTAAGGTGGCTCACTGAAGAGAAAGAAAGAAAACCACCTACTATTTTGTCTTTGAGGATTCTGCTCTCCATTATTGAATCCAGTTAAAGCATTTTATATAACTGCTCTAATGAAACTTGGCAAAAAGTAAAAGTAAAAGAAAATTCCACATAAATCAAACGGAATAGATTTGTTTAAAGGGGTAACTCATTTCCAGTTTTCTATGATGATTGGTTTTTTCCCACTGGTCGTTATGGAACTTTGTAACTCTAAAAGCATTTAGGTATTTATTTAAGTTAAATTCTCCTTAGAGCCAGGAGACCTGGTAGAACAAAAGTAACAGATTTCTTCAGGTGTTTATTAAACCTTTGCAAACCCATTCAAAATTTCCACTGATTAAATTCTTAAAGTGTTCCTTTTTTTGCTGTTTTTGTTGTAGGGTTCTTTTGGGTGGGGGGCTTGTTGACAAAATTTCAAGATATGCACATCAGTTAACAAAAAGAACACCTAGTTCTCTATTTTCTTTTTATGAAGTCCAATCAGGTGTATCATATGCACTTATAGAAATACAACCAGCTTTTACAGGCTCATAAGAGCCACTGTTAAGTTTTCAGGAATTTTGCAAACAGGTTACTAGAAATGTTAGATTAGCATCTGTCATGGTGAGAGTGTTTACCCCATGGAAATCGGCAAATATTATAAATCAGGGTTGGTTTTTCCCTTGGAGAACTAATTGTTAAACATCAGCACACCACTGTCGAAATCCTATGCAGATTAACAGTGAAGGAAATGAAAATATACCATTAGCTACTAAGTGAGAACAATTCTAAAATGGAATAATAAAATTTAATTTTACTGAGTCTATTCAGATGTATTTGGAATACTCAGGATCTAACCAGATTATAATTTTTTCTTCATTTCCTATGTAACAGAATCATACCCATTATTGTAACCCTTGTTTCTACTGTCTTCATATTAGGATTCTAACATTTGTAAGTCTTTGTCATTTGATATTTATTATTTTTATTAATATGTTATTGATTTACTTTAAAAGTCATAAATCACAATTTTGCATCATCCATGTCAGGATTTTATACTACCTATGCTTAATCAAGTAATATTAACTCGATGCTTAATATTACTTTTGTTGATAATAAAAATGATTTAAATAATTAATAAGGAAAAGTTACCTCTAATGAGACATTGTGGTGATCATTTCACAATGTATACAAATGTCAAATTATGTTGTACACCTGAAACTAATATAATGTTGTATGTCAGTTACACTTAAAAACAACAACAACAACAACAAAAACTTACCTCTAGGCTGGTTCTCTTCATCCTTATCCAAACCCAATTAGCTAAGATTTTAATGCTCATTTTAAGGACCAAAATAGCTCAGACCTTAGATATTTTAAGTTTTTTGAAAGTAAAATAATCTACTATATGTAAATTCAAGGTATTTTTATTTCAGTGATCACTTTATTGTATAATACAGTTCTATCTTATTAGATAAAACAGCAAATTAAAGCCACGTATTTTGAAATGAGCCAACAGCTATCCAATTTCTGGTTAAACTCTGAGTATTTGGCTTTAGCCTGAAGAGCCTGGTCCTATAATTATAATCTAGGTCATCTCCAATACAGGACATTCTAGACAGAATTAGTTGGAATAGTTTCCAGTGGATCAAAATTTTCCGTGGAGTTGCCTTATTTAGCAAATAAAAATACAGGACTCCCAGTTAAATTTGTTTCAGATATTGCAAATATTACATGGGACATACTTACAGTAAAAAATTATTTGTTGTCTATCTGAAATTGAGAGTTAACTGGACATCCTGTACTTTATCTGTCAATGCTAAGTACTCAGGCTGATCTTGAACACCCTAGGTCAGGGACTTTTAACCAGATGAATTTAGACCATGGGTTTGAGGTAGTCAGTAAGCACTTGAAATTGGATGTAAAAGATTTTAAATAAATGTGTCTATAGCTTTTTCTGAGGAACAAAAGCATAGCTTTTTTCAGTCGCTCTTAATGAAGAATTTGCTTCAAAATCTCTTGGAGAGTTTACTAAAAATTTTGTGCCTGACTAGGTTGAGAACAATGGTTAGAGGATGCTATCATTTTTGTTTAAAGGGAGGAATTTGTAAATATGCATATATATGCAGGGAATACCTCTGGAAGGACACACAAGAAACTGAAGGTAGTGGTTCCCTCTGGAGAGGGGAATTTGGAGACTGGGGTGAAAAGATGTCTTACTTCTCATTATTACTTTTTTGTACCATTTAATTTTATTATATTGTCCACGTTATCTATTTAAAACTACAAAAATAACAACAGTGCCTAGGCCTCTAGGCCTATTAAGTCAGAATTTCTAAATTTCCAGTGGTTGGGCCATAATGTTTGTATATGTCTGTGGTTCTTTTTTTTCTTTTTTTAACTCCCCGAAGTATTTTGATTATACATCGAAATCACACACACACTGTTCTATGGCATTTGCCAAAGGGAAAAAAAAAAATGCAAATATACACACTCTACACTCACACACATACCATTCCCTGTATTCCCCAAGAAAGACCCAGAACTTGAATGACTCACTTTAGCTATGCTGGAGGGTATCTGTGTAGAACTGACAGGGGTTGAGTCAAACCTGTCCACACTCTGGGGTGGTGAGACAGGAAACAGCTCGATGTTTAAGTTGAAGGTTCCAGAGAGCAGAGTCCAGATTAATGTTTTGGGCCACTGGAGTACACCATGGAGTAATTGAGGAGTTGCTTACCCCTCTATTAAGTAACCTGCCTTTTCTGCACTTCTAGTGGGTGGGGCCAGGCTTAGCAAGAATCTGCCACTCCTGGAAACTCTTCCTAGTGTTCAGGAATCATAGGAATTCTCCCAGCCTGGGTCAGGAGACAGCCCCACCTGTTCACAATTTACCTTGTTAAAAACAAAAGGAGACCAGCCTTGAAAATTCCGAGCAGACAAAATCAGTTTGGCATAGAAATTAAGCTTAATTTAGCTTGTTTGGGGAGACTAAGCTGACCTGGGTCATTTCTTGCTTATGCCTCTGGAAATCATAAGCAAAACTTGAACTGTTTCCCAAGGTTGATATGATGTAACCACTGAAAATTTTAATATTATAACCAACCACTGCAAAGAACAAATAGTACTGTTTTCTCACTATATAAGCTGCTTTATAATAATATACCGCTGAGCCTCATTCCATGTTTTGGTTTGAGTGCTCCTGGTTTGCAGACTGTTTTTTTGGTGTGTGCACAATAAACTTTTACTAATTACTACTTCAGTGATTCATTGGTTTTACTTTGGCTATTTCTGAACTTTGACAACCTCATCCTACCTACTACTCAGCAGATGTCCTTCAATGTTCAGGGAATGACTACAGTTTTCAGGATTAAATCTGCAAAGAGAAAACTGCTCCCACCTGAGTGTGCTAGAGCAGTACTTGGGTCATTCTTGGGTATGTGCTAGAGCAGTACTTGGGTCATGAAATTTGCCTAAAGAAATGGTGTCTCTTCTTTACCCATGCTTCTCTCCATTTCAGCAAAATTGGCAAACATAAAATCTGAGAAAAAATTAATTTTTATTCCTTTTTCTTAGTGTTCTATTTCAGGCCCATTGTATCCAGAGGAAATGAAGGCCACAAATTACATGACTGCACCACAATGTATGCAATGCATTTGGTTCATTTACAAAAACAACTCTGGATGTTATTATGAACCTGTGTCGTAGAAAATAGTGTCTGGTATTCTTCTATTGACAGTAGTCCTGGGCATTCTCAGAAATCCTTCTTCAGCCTCCAAATTTAATTTCTGTGGTCATATTGGTAATATTTCATTGATTCTTTGGAAGACAGTGGTCCAAATTTTCCCTTGATAGATCCTAAATATTTCGTTGGTTAAAAGACCCCAGGATGGTAACCTTAAAATCCTTAGGTTGGCATTTTTAAGAAAAAGAAACATTACAGAGCTGTGAATTTTGTATTTTCTCTAGAATGATAATATTCAAGAACCTTCATGATATATATGGCCTCTAACTAACCCTCCACCCATCTCCTACTTTCCCCTGCCCTTGTTCCTAAACTCCAGCCATACCCAACTGCCGTTAGTTCCACAACTGTCTGGGTACTCTCTCATGCCTCTGTGCGTGTGTCCCTCTCCATCTGGTTAACTGTTACAAGTTCTAAAGGGCAAACCTCACATGTGATAAACTCTGAGAAGTCTTCTATGAATCTTCCTTTCCCTCTTCTTTACTCTTCTGACTTTGAACTTGATGCTTCTATGTATGTTCTTATTGTCCTCTAAGCAGATTACAATTCAAATAATCTTTTTACTTGTCTGTCTCCTTTGAGGACAGATCTATTCTTGGCACAGAATAGGTACTCAATTAACATTAATAACCAAATATCAAAGTTTCCCATAAATAAATAAAAATCCATGTTCTACATAGCTTTAAAGTTGACTATACATAAAGGTAAGTCATATTTCCAGCATTGATTTTTAATTCTTTTATGTCAAATACCTGTTATCTCATTCTTAATTTATTTGCTTTCAAATTACCAATACATTAGAATTAAAATATGATTTAAATGAAATCTTAAAGTGAAAATTACTTATGAAATAAAGTTCTTAATTGTACTCGTTTTTGTACAGGAAAAGAATTGGCAAGAGCTAATTATTTTAGATTTGTAAAATTCACAGAAATTTTTGTAGATTTTAAAAAATGAATAAATTCACTCAAACTTTAAAGTTTTTTTTGAAATTGCGTGTAAAAATGGCATCAGTTTGTTACTGTTTTAAAACTTGTTCAGAAATCCGGATTAAAAGAAACTGTTTAAAAATTAATGAAGGGAATTCAGAAAGACCATGAAAGCAACCATGACTTCCACATTCCTGGCAAAAGATCAGCTGAGGTGAGTTAAGTGCTTATTAACCGCAAAAAAAAAAGCAAAAACAAAAAAATGAGGCCAGCTTAAGGCTGATTATTTTTAAGTATGGAGAAAGTCAACTATGACTCCCAAATTTCTAATCTAAACATGTTATCTTTTTCTATTGTTGCTTTCCTGAGGAAGTATCGTGCAGATATATAGTTAATTAAAATAATACATTTAAACATATTTAAGTACAAGAGATAATTTGACAAGGCTTAAATAGAAAGACAGCCAGATAAGGCCGTCTGTGAAAATATACAATCATAAACTTCAAAAACAGTAAATGAGTTAATCTACGTTCAAGAAAAAAATTATAAAGTACAGAAATAATTTTAGAATATAATACCTCTTGTTTAAAACCACACAGTCTTGTTTTTAAACATTTGGGGACAGGATTCATGGTTGGTTTGTTTTCTTCTTCTTAACCAAGCCTACTGTGAAGAGGTAGGAATGAAAACACTTGATTTTATATTATTGTTTTTATATTATTTATTTTATTCTGTTTGTTTTCTAATGGTTGAATGTGTTCTTGTTTCCCCAATTGGATGGTAACATCTTCAAAGGTTTGCATCAGGTCAGTAATAAGGAAGTTTAATACAAGCTTTGAGGTTGATTAATTGATTTTAAAGTGCCAACAGGATCATGTTTAAGCCTATATAATCTGTTTCACTTCAAGAAAATTGTTTGTTTACCCTTTACTTTAAATTCCCCCAAGAAAGGAGAGTTTTAAACTCCCCAGAAAAATGTGATACATTTTGGATAATGATGAAACTATACCCTATTGTAATCAAATGTGTTCAGGTTTTGTCAAAGCCGTGCAACTGTCTATATATTAAAGGATTTTAATGGCATTTTTTCCCCAGAAAACCTCTACCAAATGATGAACTTTGTTAAATATGGACGTACTCTACACAAACCTGATACAGCTTAAAAAAATCTGAACATAAAACATCCATGTTGGCACTGCAGAGTAGAAAAGCTACAGCCTCTTTCACATGGTGCTGCATCAACAAAATACCCATATGGAAAAAATAAATCTGACCCCTACCTCATATGATATACACAAAATTCAATTCCAGGTAGACGTTAGCTCTGTGAAAATTAATATAATGAAGCTTCTAGAACATACCATATGAGATCATCTTCGTGACTTGGTATAGGTAGAAATTTTTTAAACAGGATACAAAATGCACTAACCATAAAGGAAAAAATGATAAATTAGGATACATTAAAATTTATCAAAAAGTTCTTTTAAGACAATGAAAAGCCTAGAATGAGGGAATATTTAGCAATACATATGCCCAACAGAAGACTCATATCTAGACTATGTAAAGAAGTACAAAACAATAAGTAGACCACGTGATAGAAAATTGGCAAAATACCAGAATCAGCACTTCACATAAGAAAATATTCAAGCAGTCTATAAATATATTACAAAGTGTTTAACCTTATTAGATATCAGAGATATGCATATTAAACCCCCCAATGAAAGATTGCTATATGTCTATCAGAATGGCTAGAATTAAAAAGATTGATAATACCAAGTGTTGGTGAAAATGCGGAACAATCGGATATCACATTCTATATGACCCAATAATTCTACTTCTAGATATATACTCAAAAGTAATACATTCATATGTGCAACAAAAGGCATGTACAAGTATGTACATAGCAGCAATTTTTTGTAATATCTAAATATGGAAACAACCCAGATTTCCTTCTGTAGTAGAATGGATAGAGCTACATTCATATAATAAAATATATTACCACAAAGAAAAAGAATGAAATATATCAACAAGTAAAAGTAACAAAAAAATATTGAATGAAAGAAGCCAGACACAAAGAACATAAAATACACAATTACATTTGTATAATTTCTCAAAACAGGAAAATCTAATTTATAATGTTGGAAGTCTGGATAATGTTTATCTCTGAAGAGAAGGAAGACGGCAACGATTGGGAGGGAACGCAAGGGGGTCTTCTGAGATGCTGGTAACGTTCTTTCATTTTATCTGGGTGATGCTTATACAGGTGTTTTCACTTTGTAGTGATACTTCAAACTGGCAGTACTTAGATCTGGGCATTTTGTATATGTGATACTTCAATTTTTAGTAAGTTTATTTTTTTAAAAAACTGATCTCTTAGGGACACTTATTTGCCTTGTAAAATAACTCTGGTTTCAAAAAATGTTGGATCATTTACAATGTCTTTCAATTTTCACAGAACTTTTCAGAAACATGTCCACTGAATAACAAATTGCAAATCATTATTAAACATAGGTAGGGGAGTTTAATCATTACCTGGTTTCGCCTGCCACCTAATGGCAAGAATGCTGCACTACACAGAAGCAAACAACCTGTCCCTGTGGTGAGCAAAAGAAGCTTGACTTTGGCAGCAATTTGCAGGACTGCTCTTCTGTTGAATTTATCATCTGCAAATATTAGATAAATATTTGGATTTGATGTAAATATTAAGTATAATATTAGGACATGTAAATATTAGGACGTGATGTAAATATGACATTCATTTAGGAGTGTTAAATCTGAAATATAACAGAATTTTCCATTCCTTTGTGTAAGAACTTAACGACTCTAATTTTTATTCTTTCTCTTGGCCACACTTTAGAGTCCTTACAGACTACAGCCCACTTGGTATGGCAAATATCAGGCAGCAACACAACATATATTCCTGTTGCCATGAAGATCCAAACGGAGAAATATGCACTATGATGAACTCTACAACTAAAAAAAGAAAAGTAGAGAATTCTAAAGCAAGAATTCTAGGTGAGAATAAGCATTTTTGAGCCTCAAGTATTAACTAGATATTTTTGAAAGCAAAGAAGCTTTTCCCTAGCCAGAGCCCTCTGAAAGAACCTTTAAGATAACTAGCAATCTTTCTGGTAGATTTCAACAACTTCTATGGAAAGACAAAAAGTGAAATGAAAAGTGAAAAAGAGGAATTTTTGGCTACATTTCTTCTATCACCCCTCTCTTTATCAAATTCAGTCTTATTCCTGAGTAGTCAAGATGAATAGTTTCATCTTCCAGCAATGCCCCAATGCCTTATGTTATATTTAATCCAAATAGAACTAATCATTTTTTGTTTGTTTGTATTAAAAGCTTTATTGAGGTATAACTGACATATAACACTGTACATTTTTAAAGGGACATGTATATATATATGGTCATTAAATAATCATAACAATCAACATAATGAATATATCCATCATCCCCAAAAGTGCCTATGTGACCCTTTGTAATCCAAAACTTCCTCCCCCAGTCCAGCTCTGTCCCTAGGCAGTCACTGGTTTGCTTCTGTTCATTATAGATAAATTTGTGTATCCTAGAATTTTATATGAATGGAATCATGATATACGTACTCTTTATTGTCTGGCTCCTTCTGCTCGGTGTAATTATTTTGAACTCATCTATGTTATTGCTGTATAAATAGTTAATTCCTTTTTATTGTTGAGTAGTGTTCCATTGTACGGACATAGCACAATTGTTTTATCCATTCACTTGGATGGACATTTAGGTTATTTTTTGTTTTACAAATTAACTATTTGTAAATATTACAAATAAAGATACTATGAACAATTGTACAAAAGTATTTGTGTGAATATATGTTTTCATTTTAGGGGAATGATTATTTTAGTAGTGTTTGCTAGGCTGAATAATGACCCACCAAAGATGTCCATGTCCTAATACTCAGAACCTGTGAATATGTTAACTTATATGGCAAAAGGTACTTTGCAAATGTGATTAAGTTAAGAACCTTGAGTTGGGGAGACTATCCTGATTATCCAAGTTGGCCCAACGTAATCACAAGCATTCTTACGAGAGGGAGGCGGTAGAGAGAGAGTCAGACAGAAGGTGAAGTGCCATTGGAGTAGAGAGACAGAGAGAGGGATTGGAAAATGCTGTGCTCCTGGCTTTGAAGATGGAGGATGGGACTATGAGCCGAGGAATGCAGGCAGCCTCTAGAGGCTGGAAGGCAAGGAAACTGATTCTCCCCTAGAGCCTCCAGAACAAACCAGCTCTGCCAACACCTTGACTTTAGCCCAGTGAAATGGATTTTGGACTTCTGACCTCCAAAACTGTAAGATAATAAACTTATGTTGCTTTCAGTCACTAAGTTTGTGGTAATTTGTTACAGCAGCAATATAAAAATTATGTAATAGAATGTAATGGCTAGGTTATATAGTAGGTTTACAGTTAACTTTTTAACAACTTCCATACTGTTTTAAAAAGAGATTGTACCATTTTAAGTTTCCACTAGCAGTGTATGAGAGGTCCAGTTGCATCACGTGATCACCAATACTTAGAATAATCAGTCTTAATAATTTGAACATTCTAGTGGATATGCGGTGGTATCTCATTGGAGTTTTAATTTTCATTTCCCTGGTGAATAACGATGTTGAGCATCATGTCATGTATTTATTTGCCACTCATATATCTTCTTTGGTGAAGTAACCACTTAAATCTTTTGCCCACTAAAAAAAAACTGGATCATTTTTCTTATTATTATTGGGTTGTATGAGTTCTTTATATATTCTAGATACCAGTTCTTTTTTGGATATATGTCTTGCAAACATCTTTTCCCACCCCATAACAGTGTCTTTTAAAGAACAAAAGGTTTAATTTTTATGAAGTCCAATTTGTTGTTTATGGTAAGCAGCTTCTGAAATGGCATCCAATGATCCCACCTTCTGGCATTTATGCCCTTGTGTAATCTCCCCCCCTTGAGTGTGAGCTGGACCTAGTGATTTGTTTCCAATGAAAAGCTTGTGGCAAAAGTGGTGAAATGTCACTTCCAGGATTATGCTACAAAAGTCTGTGACTTCTCGCTTATATCCTCTCTCTGGCTCTTCTTTCATCCTTCATCTGATGAAGCAAGCTGTCCTGCTGTGAGCTGCTCTATTGAAAGGTCCACCTGGCAAAATCAAGGGTGACCTCTGGCCAATAGTCAGCAGGAAACTAAGGCTCTCTCAACAACCCTTGTGAAACTGAATCCTGCCAACAACCACATGAGTGAGCTTGAAAGTAGACCCCTACCCAGCTGAGACTTCAGATGAGACCACAGGTCCAATAACAATTTGATTGTAGCCTTGTGAAAGACTCTGAGCAGAGGGCCCAGCTATGTTATGCCTGGATTCCTGACCCACAAAGGTTATAATGTATGTTGTTTTAAGCCACTAAGATCTGAGGTAATTTGTTACAGAACAGTAGATAATGAACACAATGGATTTTTTTCTTTCATGCTTTTTGCGTCCTATTCAAGAAATCTTTGCCAAACCCAAGGCCATAAAGATTTTCTCATATGTTTTCTCCTAGAAATTTTAAAGTGTTAGCTCTTACATTTAAGTCTATGATTCATTTTGAGTTAATTTTTGTATATAGTGTGAGGTAAGAGTATATAGGGTGTGCATAGTGCGAGATTCATTCTGTTACATATGGCTCTATTCAATTGTTCTAGCATTTGTTGAAAATAGTGTCCTTTCCCCATTGATTTGCATTACTCATTTATGAAAAATCAATTGACCATATATGTGTGGCTCTAATTCCAAACTCTCTACTCTGTTCTATTATCTATCTTTACACCAATACCATATCACTTTGATGTCTGTAGCTCTATAAGTCTTAAAATCAGATAGTGTAAGTCCTACAACTTTATTCTTTTTCAAAGTTATTTTGACTGTTTTAGATTCTTTTCATTTTCATATACATTTTGGAATCAACTTGTCAATTTCTACACAAAATTCTGCTGACCTTTTTTAATAATTGGGATTGTATTGAATCTATAGGGGGAGAATTGACATCTTAAGAATATTGAGTCTTCTGATCCATGAATATATCTTCCATTTATTTAGATCTTCCTTAATTTCTCTTAGCAATGTTTTGTCCTTATCAGTATACAGGTTTTCAACATCTTTTGTCAAATTTATTCCTCAATAGTTCATATTTTCAATGTTATTAAAAACAGTATAGATTTCTAAATTTTGATTCTTTACTGTGGCTAGTATCTTTATATATTTTCTATATTGACCTTGTATACTTCAACAAAGATAACTCACTTCCTAGCTATAGTAGCTTTTTAAATATAGTTTCTTAAGATTTTCTACATAGATGTTTATGCTGTCTATAAGTAAACACAGTTTTCTTTCTTCTTCTACAATCTATGTTTTTAATGTCTTTTTACAGCCTTAATACAATGTTGAATAAAAGAGGTGAACATAGACATTTTTGCCTTATTTGGAATCTAAGAGAAAAAAGCATTCAACCTTTTATGATTAACTACACATTTAGCTGTAAAATTTTCAGATACAGCCTTTGTCCTATTTTGTTGAAAGTTTCCACTGGGAATGAATGCAAGATTTATCAAACGTTTTCCCTGCATCTATTGAATGTGTTTGTGTGTGTGTGTGTGTGTGTGTGCATGTGCGTGTGAATGTGGTTAATTACATTGATTGATTTTCAAATGTTACAACAGTCTTGCATTCCTAGGATAAACTACTTTAGTCACAATGTATTATCTTTTGTATACATTATTGGATTTATTTTGCTAAAACTTTATTAAGAAACCTTGCCTTTATAATCATGAGGACTATTGACATGTGGTTTTATTTTATTGTTTTTGTCTGGTTTTTGTACTTGTTTAATGCCGGGCTCATCCAATGAATTAAGAAATATTCCCTCCTCTTCAATTTTCTGGAAGAATTTTCATACAATTTTTATTATTTCTCTTTTATCTTTAGGTAGTCTTCAACAGTGAAGTAAACTGGACCTGGAATTTTCTTTATGGGCAAGTTTTTAACTAAAAATTTTATTTCTTTAATAGATGTAAAGCTTTTCATATAATCTATTTCTTCATGAATAACCTTTGGTGGTTTATATATTTCATCCAGGTTTCTGAATTAATTGGTATAAAATTGTTCATAATATTTCCGTACTACCTTTTTTAGTGTTTGTAGACTCAGTAGTGATGTCACTCTCACCTTGATATTGATAATTTGTGTCTTCTTTTTTTTTTTGTACCTCCTCAATCAGGCTAGTGGCTTATCAATTTTATTGGTTTTTCTCAAAGAACCTGTTTTTGGCTTCATTGATTTTCTTCATTCTTTTGGGGATTTTTGTTTTCCATTTCATTGATTTCTACTCTTAATTTATTATTTCCTTTCTTTGGCTTATTTGGACTTAATTTGCTCTTCCTTTTACAGTTTCTTTTTTTTTTTAACATCTTTATTGGAGTATAATTGCTTTACATACATACAGTTTCTTAAGGTAGAATATTGGTCATGAGTTGAAACAATGCTTTTTTAATATATGAGTTTAATGCTATATACTTCCTCCTAAGCACTGCTTGATGATCATTCACATATTTTTCTTTTAACTCAATTCAAAATAATTTCTAATGTCCTTTTGATTGCTTTCTTTTGCTTATGGATTATTTAAAAGTGTGTTATTTAATATCTAAATATATAGGGATTTTTCAGATAGCTTTCTGTTATTGATTTCCATTTTATTTCCTGTGGTCATACTTTGTATCATTTTAATTCTTTTCAATTTATTAGGACTTGTTTTTTTGGTCAAAATATGACTTATCTTGGTAAATGATTTGTGGATACTTGAGAAGAATGTATATTCTATTGTTGTTGGGTGGTGTGTTTGATAAATGTCAATTAGGTCAAGTTGGTTCATAGTGTTCAAGTCTTCCACATCCTTACTACTTTTCTGCCTATCTGTTCTGTTAATTAGCGAGAGAAAGATGTTGAAATCTCTGACTTTAATTGTGGATTTGTATATTTTTCCTTGCAGTTCTGTTGGTTTTGCTTCATGTGTCTGAAGCTTAGTTATTAAGTGCATTAGCATTAGAATTCGTATCTTCTTGGTCAGTTGAGCCCTTTGTTATTATTAAGTGACCTTCTTTAATTCTAGAAATATCCTTGCCCAAAAATCTATCTAGTCCAAAATTAATATTCTCACTTTATCATTCTTTTGATTAGTGTTAGCCTGGTATATTTTTTTCCATTCTTTTACTTAAGTTTAAGCTTTGATTTTTAAATGTACTTCTTGTAGGCAGCTTTTTTCAATCCAACTCCACAATCTCTTGGGGTATTTTAAGACATTCACATTTAATGTAATTAATGACATGGTAAGGTTTAAATCTACCATCTTATTTTTTGTTTTCTATCTGTCCTATTTGTTTTCTGTTCCCTCTTTTTCTTTTTTTAAACTTTTTTGTATTGAGTATTTTTTATGATTCCATTTTACCTCCAGTCTTTGGTCTATTAAATATAATTCTGTTTTGTATTTTAGTGATTGCTTTAGGATTTGTACATCTTTTAAATTTTATTTTGAAGCAATTCTACTGAGATATAATTTACATACCATACATTCATCCATTTAAAGTGTACAATTTAATGGCTTTTAGCATAGTCACAGAATTTTGCATCCGTAACCATAATCAACTTTAAAACATTTTCATTACCTCCCAAAGAAAATCCCACACCCCTTAGCCCTTCAATTCGCCCACCTCCACCCCCAGCCCAAGGCAAACACTAAACTAATATCTGTCTCTATAAATTTGACTATTCTGAACATTTTACATAAATGGAATCATTCAATATGTATTTATTTGTGACTGGATTTTTTTCAATTAACATAATGTTTTCAAGGTTCATCCATGCTGTAGCATATATCAGTACTGCAAATCTTTTTTATTGCCAAATAATAGTCCATTATATGGGTATACCACATTTTCTTTATCTATTCATCATAAGTTGTTTCCACTTTGGGGCTATTATGAATAGTGCTGCTATGAATATTCATATACAAGTTTTTGTGTGGACATATGTTTTCATTTCTCTTGGCTATAAATCAAGAAGTGGAACTGCTAGGTCATAGGTTAACTTTAAGTTTAACCATTTGAGGAAATTCCAGACCATTTTCCAAAGATGCCACATCATTTTACATTCCTATCAGCAATGTATGAGGGTTCTAATTTCTCCACAGCCTCACTAACACTTATTATTGTATTTCTGATTATAGCCATCCTAGTGGGTATAAGGTAGTGTTTCACTGTGGTTTTGACTTGCATTTCCTTGATGTGAAACTATATATCTTTATTTTATTACAATAAATTAAAGAAATATTATATCACTTTGTGTATAGTATAAGAACTTTACAACAGCCCACCACCAGTCCCTCCCATCAGGAAACTTACATAAGCCTCTTAGATAGCCTCATCCCCCAGAGGGCAGACAGCAGAAGCAAGAAGAACTACAATCGTGCAGCCTGTGGAACAAAAACCACATTCACAGAAAGACAGACAAGATGAAAAGGCAGAGGGCTATGTACCAGATGAAGGAACAAGATAAAACCCCAGAAAAACAACTAAATGAAGTGGAGATAGGCAACCTTCCATAAAAAGAATTCAGAATAATGATAGTGAAGATGATCCAGGACCTCGGAAAAAGAATGGAGGCAAAGATTGAGAAGATGCAAGAAATGTTTAACAAAGACCTAGAAGAATTAAGGGACAAACAATCAGAGATGAACAATACAATAACTGAAATGAAAACTACACTAGAAGGACTCAATAGCAGAATAACTGAGGCAGAAGAACGGATAAGTGACCTGGAAGACAGAATGGTGGAATTCACTGCTGCAGAACAGACTAAAGAAAAAAGAATGAAAAGAAATGAAGACAGCCTAAGAGACCTCTGGGAAAACATTAAACCCAACAACATGTGCATTATAGGGGTCCCAGAAGGATAAGAGAGAGAGAAAGGACCAGAGAAAATATTTGAAGAGCTTATAGTCAAAAACTTCCCTAACATGGGAAAGGAAAGAGCCATCCAAGTCCAGGAAGCGCAGAGAGTCCCATACAGGATAAACCCAAGGAGAAACATGCCGAAACACACAGTAATCAAATTGGCAAAAATTAAAAACAAAGAAAAATCATTGAAAGCAGCAAGGGAAAAACAACAAATAACATACAAGGGAACTCCCATAAGGTTAACAGCTGATTTCTCAGCAGAAACTCTACAAGCCAGAAGGGAGTGGCATGACATATTTAAAGTGATGAAAGGGAAGAACCTACAACCAAGATTACCCTACCCAGCAAGGATCTCATTCAGATTTGATGGAGAAATCAAAAGGTTTACAGACAAGCAAAAGCTAAGAGAATTCAGCACCACCAAACCAGCTCTACAACAAATGCTTAAGGAACTTCTCTAAGTGGGAAACACAAGAGAAGAAAAGGACCTACAAAAACAAACCCAAAACAATTAAGAAAATGGCAATAGGAACATACGTATCAATAATTACCTTAAACATGAATGGATTAAATACTCCAACCAAAAGACACAGGCTTGCTGAATGGATACAAAAACAAGACCCATATATATGCTGTCTACAAGAGACCCACTTCAGACCTAGGGACACATACAGACTGAAAGTGAGGGGATGGAAAAGGATATTCCATGCAAATGGAAGTCAAAAAAAAACTGGAGTAGCAATACTCATATCAGATAAAATAGACTTTAAAATAAAGAATGTTACAAGAGACAAGGAAGGACGCTACATAATGATCAAGGGATCAATCCAAGAAGAAGATATAACAAGTATAAATATATATGCACCCAACATAGGAGCACCTCAATACATAAGGCAACTGCTAACAGCTATAAAAGAGGAAATCAACAGTAACACAATAATAGTGGGGGACTTTAATGCCTCACTTACACCAATGGACAGATCATCCAAACAAAAAATTAATAAGGAAACACTAGCTTTAAATGACACAATAGACTAGATAGATTTAATTGATATTTATAGGACATTCCATCGAGAAACAGCAGATTACACTTTCTTCTCAAGTGCGCATGGAACATTCTCCAGGATAGATCACATCTTGGGTCACATATCAAGCCTCAGTAAATTTAAGAAAATTGAAATCATATGAAGCATCTTTTCTGACCACCGTGCTATGAGATAAGAAATCAATTACAGGGAAAAAACCGTAAAAAACACAAACACATGGAGGCTAAACAATACATTACTAAATAACCAAGAGATCACTGAAGAAATCAAAGAGGACATCAAAAAATACCTAGAGACAAATGACAATGAAAACACGACGATCCAAAACCTACGGGATGCAGCAAAAGCAGTTCTAAGAGGGAAGTTTATAGCAATACAATCCTACCTCAAGAAACAACAAACATCTCAAATAAACAATCCTATCTTACACCTAAAGGAACTAGAGAAAGAAGAACAAACAAAACCCAAAGTTAGTAGAAGGAAAGAAATCATAAAGATCAGAGGAGAAAAAAATAAAATAGGAACAAAGAAAACAATAGCAAAGGTCAATAAAACTAAAAGCTGGTTCTTTGAGACGATAAACAAAATTGATAAACCATTAGCCAGACTCATCAAGAAAAAGAGGGACAGGACTCAAATCAATAAAATTAGAAATGAAAAAGGAGAAGTTACAACAGACACCGCAGAAATACAAAGCATCCAAAGAGAATACTACAAACAACTCTCTGCCAATAGAGCAGACAACCTGGAAGAAATGGACAAATTCTTAGAAAGGTATAACCTTCCAAGACTGAACCAGGAAGAATTAGAAAATATGAACAAACCAATCACAAGTAATGAAATTGAAACTGTGATTTAAAATCTTCCAACAAACAAAAGTCCAGGACCAGTTGGCTACACAGGTGAATTCTATCAAACATTTACAGAAGAGCTAACACCCATGCTTCTAAACTCTTCCAAAAAGTTGCAGAGGAAGGAACACTCCCAAACCCATTCTATGAGGCCACCATCACCCTGATGCCAAAACCTGACAAAGATACTACAAAAAAAGAAAATTATAGACCAATATCACTGATGTATATGGATGCAAAAATCCTCAACAAAATACTAGCAAACAATCCAACAACACATTAAAAGGATCACACACCATGATCAAGTGGGATTTATTCCAGGGATGCAAGGATTCTTCAATATACGCAAATCAATCAATGTGATACACCATATTAGCAAATTGAAGAAGAAAAACCATATGATCATCTCAATAGATGCAGAAAAAGCTTTTGACAAAATTCAACACCCATTATGATAAAAACTCTCCAGAAAGTGGGCATAGAGGGAACCTACCTCAACATAATAAAGGCCATATATGACAAACCCACAGCAAACATCAATCTCAATGGTGAAAAACTGAAAGCATTTCCTCTAAGACCAGGAACAAAACAAGGATGTCCACTCTCACCACTATTATTCAACATAGTTTTGGAAGTCCTAGCTATGGCAATCAGAGAAGAAAAAGAAATAAAAGGAATCCAAATAGGAAAAGAAGTAAAACTGTCACTGTTTGCAGATGACATGATACTATACATAGAGAATCCTAAAGATGCCACCAGAAAACTACTAGAGCTAATCAATGAATTTGGTAAAGTTGCAGGATACAAAATTAATGCACAGAAATCTCTTGCATTCCTATACACTAATGATGAAAAATTTGAAAGTGAAATTAAGGAAACACTCCCATTTACCATTGGAACAAAAAGAATAAAATACCTAGAAATAAACCTATCTAGGGAGACAAAAGACCTGTATGCAGATAACTATAAAACACTGATGAAAGTAATTAAAGATGATACCGACAGATGGAGAGATATACCATGTTCTTGGATTGGAAGAATCAACATTGTAAAAATGACTATACTACCCAAAGCAATCTACAGATTCAGTGCAATCCCTATCAAATTCCCAATGGCACTTTTTACAGAACTAGAACAAAAATCTTAAAATTTGTATGGAGACACAAAAGACCCCGAATAGCCAAAGCAGTCTTGAGGGATAAAAACGGAGCTGGAGGAATCACACTCCCTGACTTCAGACTATACTACCGAGTACAAAGCTGCAATAATCAAGACAGTATGGTACTGGCACAAAAACAGAAACATAGATCAATGGAACAGGATAGAAAGCCCAGAGATAAACCCACACAAATATGGTCAACTAATCTATGACAAAGGAGGCAAGGATATACAATGGAGAAAAGACAGTCTCTTCAATAAGTGGTCCTGGGAAAACTGGACAACTACATGTAAAAGAATGAAGTTAGAACACTCCCTAACACCATACACAAAAATAAACTCAAAATGGATTAGGGACCTTAATGTAAGACCGGACACTATAAAACTCTTAGAGGAAAACATAGGAAGAACACTCTGTGACATAAATCACAGCAAGATCTTTTTTAATCCACCTCCTAGAGTAATGGAAATAAAAACAAAAATAAACAAATGGGACCTAATGGAACTTCAAAGCTTTTGCACAACAAAGGAAACTATAAATAAGACGAAAAGACAACCCTCAGAATGGGAGACAATATTTGCAAACAAATCAACGGACAAAGGATTAATCTCCAAAATATATAAACAGCTCATGCAGCTCAATATTAAAGAAACAAACAACCCAATCCAAAAATGGGCAGAAGACCTAAATAGACATTTCTCCAAAGAAGATATACAGATGGCCAAGAAGCACATGAAAAGATGCTCAACATCAATAATTATTAGAGAAATGCAAATCAAAACTACAAAGATGTATCACCTCACACCAGTTAGAATGGGCATCCTCAGAAAATCTACAAACAACAAATGCTGGAGAGGGTGTGGAGAAAAGGGAACACTCTTGCACTGTTGGTGGGAATGTAAATTGATACAGCCATTATGGAGAACAGTATGGAAGTTCCTTAAAAAACTAAAAATAGAATTACCATATGATACAGCAATCCCACTACTAGGCATATACCCAGAGAAAACCATAATTCAAAAAGACACATGCACCCCAATGTTCATTGCAGCACTATTTACAACAGCCAGGTCATGGAAGCAACCTAAATGCCCATCGACAAATGAATGGATAAGGAAGTTGTGGTACATATATACAATGGAATATTACTCAACCATAAAAAGGAACGAAATTGAGTCATTTGTTGAGACGTGGATGGATCTAGAGACTGTCATACAGAGTGAAGTAAGTCAGAAAGAGAAAAACAAACATCGTATATTAATGCATGTATGTGGAACCTAGAAAAATGGTACAGATGAACCAGTTTGCAGGGCAGAAGTTGAGACACAGATGTAGAGAACAAACGTATGGACACCAAGGGGGGGAAAACCGTGGTGGATGGGGATGGTGGTGTGCTGAAATGGGCGATTGGGATTGACATGTATACACTGATGTGTATAAAATTGATGACTAATAAGAACCTGCAGTATAAACAAACAAACAAAGAAAAACAACTAGTACTAAACTTTCTTTGGGTTATTTGTATGGAAATATGTTAATATAAATGTTTCAGACATTAAAAAAAAAAAAGACGAAAAGACAACCCTCAGAATGGGAGACAATATTTGCAAATGAATCAACGGACAAAGGATTAATCTCCAAAATATATAAACAGCTCATGCAGCTCAATATTAGAAAAACAAGAAACTCAATCCAAAAATGGGCAGAAGACCTAAATAGACATTTCTCCAAAGAAGACATACAGATGGCCAAGAAGCACATGAAAAGATGCTCAACATCACTAATTATTCGAGAAATGCAAATCAAAACTACAATGAGGTATCACCTCACACCAATTAGAATGGGCATCATCAGAAAATTGACAAACAACAAATGCTGGAGAGGGTGTGGAGAAAAGGGAACCCTCTTGCACGTTGGTGGGAATGTAAATTGATACAGCCACTATGGAGAACAGCATGGAAGTTCCTTATAAAACTAAAAATAGAATTACCATATGACCCAGCAATCCCACTACTGGGCATATAACCAGAGAAAACCATAATTCAAAAAGACACATGCACCCCAATGTTCATTGCAGCACTATTTACAATAGCCAGGACATGGAAGCAACCTAAATGCCCATCGACAGATGAATGGATAAAGACAATGTGGTACATATATACAATGGAATGTTACTCAGCCATAAAAAGGAATGAAATTGGGTCATTTGTAGAGACGTGGATGGATCTAGAGACTGTCATACGGAGTGAAGTAAGTCAGAAAGAGAAAAAAAATATCGTATATTAACGTATATATGTGGAACCTAGAAAAATGGTACAGATGAACTGGTTTGCAGGGCAGAAATTGAGACGCAGATGTAGAGAACAAATATATGGACACCACGGGGGAAAGTGGCGGGGGGAAGATGGTGTGATGAATTGGGAGACTGCGACTGACATATATTCACTAATATGTATAAAATGGGTAACTAATAAGAACCTGCTGTATAAAAAAATAAGTAAAATAAAATTCAAAAATTCAAAGAAAAAAAAGACATGAGCCAAATCTCTTTAGGATTTGATGATTCAACCATATCTGTGGTATCACAGGGAAAGGTTAAATAACTATCATTCTTCTTGGTTATTTATTTTAGAAGAAAAATGTAAGAAGCAACTGACCTTATCAGATTGGAAAAAAAAAAAAAAAGAAATCTTAAAACTCAGAATATAAATACCCACTTAGGTAGAAAAATAATGTTTGACTGAATTCAGAAAAGGAATTCAATTGTTTCTGATGAATGACAGTGATTCTAAAAATACATGTATGTGAATAAAAAAAAAAAAAGAAGTCTCCTAGGTTTTTACATCTTTGTTCTTCTCTATGTAACATATCTTTTTTCCTCTGGCTACTTTTATGAATTTCTCTTTATTACAACTTTATTATCATGTGCCTTGGTGTAGTTTTCTTTTTGTTTCTTGTGTGTGGGGTTCATTGAGCTCCTTGGTTCTGTGGATTTGTAGTTTTTAGCATATTTAGAAATTTTTCATTCATTATTTCATCAAATTTTTTTCTGTCCTAGCCCCCTCTTTTTCAGGGATTGCAGTAATACACGTATTAGACCATTTGAACTTGTCTCAAAGTTCAATCTTTTTTTGTGTGTGTTTCATTTTGGGTAGTTTCTATTACTATGTTTTCATATTCACTAATAATTTCTTCCATAGTGTATAATCTGCTGTTATTCCCATCCAATGTACTTTTTATCTCAGATATTGTATTTTTCTTCTCTAGAAGTTCTTTTTATATTTTCTAATTTCTCTTTAACATGCTTATGCTCTCCTTTTTCTTCTTGAACATATATAGTTATAATAACTTTTAACATGCTTATCTGCTAAGTCAGATGATGATACAGATGATAATAGATAAAAGATTGATGATAGATAATATTGAAAGTAACAGATGATTATCTATGCCAATCCAGCATCCATTTCTATTGATTAATTTTTCTGCTTGTTATAAGTCATATTTTTCTGCTTCCTTGTATGCCTGGTAATTTTTCATTGGATGCTAGACGTTGTGAGTTTATGCTTTTTGGTGCTGGATAGTTCTGTATTCCTTTTGCTATTCTTGAGTTCAGTTAAGTAACTTGGAAATAGTTTGTTCCTTTTGAGGGTTTTTTTTTTTTCACGTTTTCTTAGGGAACAAGAGTACTTTTTAGACCAAATTTTGCCCCATTACTGATTCAACACCCTTCTGAGTATCCTACTTTATGTCTCATGTATTATGAGACTTTTTCAATCAGGCTGGTAAAAATAAAAAATATTCCCAACCCTGTGTGAACTCCAGGGATTGTTCTCCCAGCTCCATTCTGTTGATTCTTTCCCTGACCTTAAGTACTTTCTTCACATATGCATTGATCAGTACTCAGCTAAAGACCCAAGGGGAACTCTGAAGATATCTGAAGCTCTCTCTACGCAGCACTCTCTTTTCCATGACGTGCTCTCCTCACCAGTACTCTACCGTATGAAATATAGCTACCTTGCCCTCCCTGAATTCTCAACAGTTTCCTCTACTCAGGGAGACTGTCAGGATCTATTTGAACTCCCTCTCCTTGTGCTGTGGACTGGAAACACTCTCCAGTCTGTAACTGAAGCCATTGTAGGCCTCACCTCATTTGTTTCCTTTCATGCTGCCCACTGTCTGATGTCTCAAGATCCTGTGTAGGAGGCAGAATAATGGTCTCCTCCAAAGTGTCTATATTCTAATTCCAGAGGCTGTGACTATGTTACCTTGCATGGTAAAAGGGACTTTGCATATGTAATTAAATTAAGGATCTTGAGATGGCGTGATTATCCTGGATTATCCAAGTGGACCCAATGTATTCAAAGGGGCTGCCAAAAGTTTAGTTAAGTTACTCCATGGTATTGCTAACTTGGCATACATTTTATTTGACCAAGTGGCCTGTGGGGTCTTAAACTGACACTAGCCCCCCTCATGCAAGTGCATGCCCTAGATAACAGCACACAGGGTCACAAGCAAATGTGTGTGTGTGAGTTCTTGATATGACTTCCCCAACCTCTCCCCCACCTCTCATGGTCTTCTCCTTGTGTGGCCCTTAGATAAGACTTCTGTGGAGTTTACTAAAACCCTGCTTTTTTGGTTTGAATTGACCAATCTGGACTTAGTCCAGAAAGCCCAAAGGATTCTACCCACAGACCCTAAAATAGAGGCATGTGCCCCAGGTCCTATAGCTCTCTCTGCCTACACTTTACCTTGACCTCCACACGTGGCCCCTCAAGGCATGCCATGTACTTCCTAGAGAAGTAATAAACCTCTCTATTTCAATTTCTCTGGTAGCCTTTTGTTGAACTGCAGCTCACCATTGGGCACCGTGTGCTCTAATTAGCAAATATTAATTTAACAAGGTCATAACAGGTGTCCTTATAAGTGAAATAAGACGCAGGAGAATTAGAGAAGGAGATGTGATGACAGCAGCAGAGCTGTCTGAAGATGGAAGGGAGCTATAAGCCAATGAATGCATAAGCCAATGTTCCAGCCTCACAAGCTGGAAAAAGCAGGGAAACCCCTCAATTTTAGCCCAGTGAGATCCATTTCAGACTCTGACCATCAGAAATGCAAAATAATAAGTTTACGTTATTTTAAGCCACTAAGTTTGTGATAATTTGTTATAGCACCAAAAGGAGAGGGATACATCTTTTTTTCAGACATTTACGTGTTTAAGGTGACAGTGTGAAGCCAGTCTCTTTACCACTTCCTGGCACAAAGCAAAAGTCCCTGTCAGTTCCATTTGTTTTTCTGTTTTGTTTTAATCCAAGCCCACAATTCCAGTCAGGTAGAAACTGAGTAAATATAAAACTTTTCCTCAAAGATCAGTTAAATTGAAATAAAAGTTGAGGGGCCTGAAAATATATATGGGAAAATCCTAAGATAGCAAAGAAAAGCTAAACATATAAAAGCAGAATAGATAACAAATTGAAGGAGAAAAACCATATGATCATCTCAATAGATGCAGAAAAAGCTTGTGACAAAATTCAACACCCATTTATGATAAAAGCCCTGCAGAAAGTAGGCATAGAGGGAACTTTCCTCAACATAATAAAGGCTATATATGACAAACCCACAGCCAACATTGTCCTCAATGGTGAAAAACTGAAACCATTTCCACTAAGATCAGGAACAAGACAAGGTTGCCCACTCTCACCACTATTATTCAACATAGTTTTGGAAGTGTTAGCCACAGCAATCAGAGAAGAGAAAGAAATAAAAGGAATCCAAATCGGAAAAGAAGAAGTAAAACTGTCACTGTTTGCAGATGACATGATACTAACATAGAGAATCCTAAAGATGCTACCAGAAAACTACTAGAGCTAATCAATGAATTTGGTAAAGTTGCAGGATACAAAATGAATGCACAGAAATCTCTTGCATTCCTATACACTAATGATGAAAAATCTGAAAGTGAAATTAAGAAAACACTCCCATTTACCATTGCAACAAAAAGAATAAAATATCTAGGAATAAACCTACCTAAGGAGACAAAAGACCTGTATGCAGAAAATTATAAGACACTGATGAAAGAAATTAAAGAGGATACAAATAGATGGAGAGATATACCATGTTCCTGGATTGGAAGAATCAACATTGTGAAAATGACTCTACTACCCAAAGCAATCTACAGATTCAATGCAATCCCTATCAAACTACCACTGGCATTTTTTCACAAAACTAGAACAAAAAATTTCACAATTTGTATGGAAACACAAAAGACCCCAAATAGCCAAAGCAATCTTGAGAACGAAAAATGGAGCTGGAGGAATCAGGCTCCCTGACTTCAGACTATACTACAAAGCTAGAGTAATCAAGACAGTATGGTACTGGCACAAAAACAGAAACATAGATCAATGGAACAGGATAGAAAGCCCAGAGATAAACCCACGCACATATGGTCACCTTATCTTTGATAAAGGAGGCAAGCATATACAGTGGAGAAAAGACAGCCTCTTCAATAAGTGGTGCTGGGAAAACTGGACAGCTACATGTAAAAGTATGAAATTAGAACATTCCCTAACACCATACACAAAAATAAACTCAAAATGGATTAAAGACCTAAGTGTAAGGCCAGACACTATCAAACTCTTAGAGGAAAACATAGGCAGAACATTCTACGACATAAATCACAGCAAGATCCTTTTTGACCCAGCTCCTAGAGAAATGGAAATAAAAACAAAAATAAACAAATGGGACCTAATGAAACTTAAAAGCTTTTGCACAGCAAAGGAAACCATAAACAAGACAAAAAGACAACCCTCAGAATGGGAGAAAATATTTGCAAATGAAGCAACCGACAAAGGATTAATCTCCAAAATTTACAAGCAGCTCATGCAGCTCGATAACAAAACAACAAACAACCCAATCCAAAAATGGGCAGAAGACCTAAATAGACATTTCTCCAAAGAAGATATACAGATTGCCAACAAACACATGAAAGAATGCTCAACATCATTAATCGTTAGAGAAATGCAAATCAAAACTACAATGAGATATCATCTCACACCGGTCAGAATGGCCATCATCAAAAAATCTAGAAACAATAAATGCTGGAGAGGGTGTGGAGAAAAGGGAACCCTTTTGCACTGTTGGTGGGAATGTAAATTGTTACAGCCACTATGGAGAACAATATGGAGATTCCTTAAAAAACTAAAAATAGAACTACCATACGACCCAGCAATCCCACTACTGGGCATATACCCTGAGAAAACCATAATTCAAAAAGAGTCATGTACCAAATTGTTCATTGCAGCTCTGTTTACAATAGCCAGGACATGGAAGCAACCTAAGTGTCCATCAACAGATGAATGGATAAAGAAGATGTGGCACATATATACAATGGAATATTACACAGCCATAAAAAGAAACGAAATTGAGTTATTTGTAGTGAGGTGGATGGAGTTAGAGTCTGTCATACAGAGTGAAGTAAGTCAGAAAGAGAAAAACAAATACCGTATGCTAACACATATATATGGAATCTAAGGGGGAAAAAAAAGGTCATGAAGAACCTAGTGGCAAGATGGGAATAAAGACACAGACCTACTAGAGAATGGACTTGAGGATATGGGGAGGGGGAAGGGTAAGCTGTGACAAAGTGAGAGAGTGGCATGGACATATATACACTACCAAACGTAAAATAGATAGCTAGTGGGAAGCAACCGCATAGCACAGGGAGATCAGCTCTGTGCTTTGTGACCACCTAGAGGGGTGGGATAGGGAGGGTGGGAGGGAGGGAGATGCAAGAGGGAAGAGATATGGGAACATATGTGTATGTATAACTGATTCACTTTGTTATAAAGCAGAAACTAACACACCATTGTAAAGCAATTATACTCCAATAAAGATGTTAAAAAAAAATCAGAATAGAAAACTGAGCATGAAACTATCAGAATACTCACTTTTACTATATAAGTATTAAAATACACGTATAACGGATAGAGAGAATTGTAATGCATAAAGCAATCATGTAGTCAAACATTCCTGTGCCTGAAGCTTTTGAATTAGGCATTTTTGGTTACATCTATGGGATAACTTTAAAGAAGACAAACAGGAAGAATAATAATTAAAACATTTATATTGGTTCCTGAGTTGAGGTTTTGTCTTACCGCACTTCAAGCAAGCCAATATTTTACCCATCCTAGGGGAAAAGAAGTAGCTCCTCTCATCCTATACAGGATAGGTCAGAGTCAGTATGTGAAAATATTCTCTAAGCTTGGAGTTCCTCTGTGGAAGATTTTCTTTTCCCATTTTTTTTACTCTGGGAAGATAAACATAACATAAATTTACCACCTTAACAACTTTAAGTGTACAGTTAAGTAGTACTAAATACATTGATAATGTTGTGAAACCATTATCACAATCCATTTCTATAACTCTTTTCATCCTGAAAACTGAAATTCTATACCCATTAAATAGTTCCCATTCCATTCTGCTTTCTGTCTCTACGATTTTGATTACTCCAAGTAACTCATATAAGTGGAATTGTACAGTATTTGTCTTTTGGGGACTGGCTTATTTCACTTAACATAATGTCCTGAAGGTTCATCCATGTTGCAGCATATGTCAGAATTTCCTTCCTTTCTAAGGCTGAATAACATTCCATTGTATGTATAAACCACATTTTATTTCTCCATTTATCTGTAGATGGGCACTTGGGTTGTACCCACATTTTAGCTATTGTGAATAATGCTGCTATGAACTTGGGTATACAAATAGCTGATCAAGTCCCTGATTTCAATTCTTTTGGGTATATACCCAGAAGTGGAATTGCTGGATCATATGGTAATTCTATGTTTAATTTTTTGAGGAATCACTATAACTGTTTTCCACAGCAGTTGGACCATTTTATGTGCCATTAACAGTGACCAAGTGTTCCAATTCCTCCACATCCTCTCCAACAGTTGTTATTTTCTGTTTTTGTGGTGATAGCCATCCTAATGGTATGAAGTGGTATCTCCTTGTAGTTTTGATTTGCACTTCCCTAATGATTAGTGATATTTTCATGTGCTTATTGTCCTTTTGTATATCTTCTTTGGGGAAATGTCTATTCAAGTCTTTTACCCATTTTTTAGTGGCTATATATATATATATATATATATATATATATATATATATTCTTTTCCAGATTCTTTTCCATTACAATTTATTACAAGATATTGAATATATTTCCCTGTGCTATGCAGTAGGACCTTGTTATCTATCTATTTTATATATAGTAGTTTGTATCTGCTAATCCCAAACTCCTAATTTATCACTCCCCTTTTTTCCCCTTTGGTAACCATAAATTTGTTTTTTATGCCTGTGAGTCTGTTTCTGTTTTGTAAATAAGTTCATTTGTGTCATTTTTTTAGATTCCACATATAAATGATATCATATGAAATTTGTCTGACTTACTTCACTTAGTACAATAATCTCTAGGTCCATCCATGTTGTTGCAAATGACATTATTTCATTCTTTTTTATGGCTGAGTAATATTCCATTGTGTGTATATATGTATATACACATATATACACACATCTTCTTTATCCATTCATATTTCTGTTGATGGACATTTAGGTTGCTTCCATGTCTTGGTTATTGTAAATAGTGCTGCAGTGAACACTGGGGTGCATGTGTCTTTTGGAATTATGGTTTTCTCTGGGTATATGCCCAGTAGTGGGATTGCTGGGTCATATGGTAGTTCTATTTTTAGTTCTTTAAGGAACCTCCATACTGTTCTCCATAGTGGCTGCACCAACTTACATTCCTACCAACAGAGTACAAGGGTTCCCTTTTCTCCACACCATCTCCAGCATTTATTATTTGTAGACTTTTGGATGATGGTCATTCTGACCAGTTTGAGGTGATACCTCATTGTAGTTTTGATTTGCATTTCTCTAATAATTAGCAAAGTTGAGCATCTTTTCATGTGTCTCTTGGCCATCTGCATGTCTTCTTTGGAGAAATGTCTATTTAGGTGCTCTGCCCATTTTTTGATTGGGTTGTTTGTTTTTTTTGATATTGAGCTGTATGAGCTGTTTGTATATTTTGGAAATTAATCTCTCATCAGTGGCATCATTGGCAAATATTTTCTCCCAGTTTGTACGTTGTCTTTTCGTTTTGTTTATGGTTTCCTTTGCTGTGCGAAACCTTATAAGTTTGATTAGGTCCCACTTGTTTATTTTTGCTTTTATTTCTTTTGCCTTGGGAGGCTGACCTAAGAAAATATTGCTACAATTTATGTCAGAGAATGTTTTGCCTATGTTGTCCTCTAGGAGTTTTATGGCATCATGTCTTATATTTAAGTCTGTAAGACATTTTGAGTAGGGTGTGAGGGAGTATTCTTACTTCATTGATTTATATGCGGCTGTCTAGTTTTCCTGAGACCACTTGCTAAAGAGACTGTCTATTTTCCATTGTATATTCTTGCTTCCTTTATCAAAGATTATTGACCGTAGGTATGTGGGCTTATTTTCTTCTAAGAGTTTTATAATTTTAGGTCTTACATTTAAGTCTTTCATCTATTTTGACTTAATTTTTTTATATGGCATTAGGTAACGGTCCAATTTCATTCCCTTGCATGTGGATATCCAGTTTTCCTAGCACCATTTTTTTAAAGTATTATTTTTATCCCCATTTTACACATGAGGAAAGTGAGTCAAATAGAAGTCAAGTAAGTTTCCCAAAGTCACTTAGCCGACAAATAACAGGTTGGTATTTAGATATAGGTAAGCTTGGTTTCAGAATCCAAGGGCTTAAATACTGCTTTGTATTGCCTGTCAGCAAGTCTTCTCATCAAATGCTATTTGACCTATAGTTTCTTCCTGAATCAAAGCTTTTAGGTTTATCATTTTTATTTCCACTTACGTTTCCATTTGCAGGCTGCCATTTTGTTAACTAATCTATACACTCACAATAAGCTTCCCTACACGCTGGAGTGAAATCCAGGCTATTATTTCTCTCATACATGATACCTTCCCCCCTCTTCTCTAGTTGGCTACAGATCTTCATCTTATTCTGGAAAATATATAAATTCATAAATTACATATAATACCAAGACATTTATTATCAGTGTCTGAGTTGTCAGGTAGATTCTGAAATAATGGGTATGAAAGCATTTGGTAAGCTGGGAAGTACTATGTAAGGGTCAGCTATGATTAACTATAAGGTATTATGTTATTCCAAGTTTTCCATAATGCCCAGCTTTCTTTTTAGGACAAAAAAATTCAAATTTATAACCTCTTATAGAAGTGAAAACTTTCCTGAGTTTTAAGGAGGTGTAAATTCTTGTGCTTAGACACTTAAAGAGACCATAAAGACCATCTTATCTAATCCTCTCTTTTTATAATAAGGAAATTAGGATCAAGAAAAGATAAGTGATTTCTTCAAGGTCTCATTGCTAAATAGGAACAGGCCCAGGATTAGAAAACCCTATGCTCTTTACCCTCAGTCTAGCTTTCTTTCCATTATTGTACCAGCTCAACAAACATAGATTGGGGTTTATTATATTCCAGATATGGGATATCTAGGTATTTTAATATGCATAGTGGAACTACCTACCATTCAAACGGCAGGCAGTTGCCACAGTCAGTGACATCTCTATATAAATATTGTGTTGTTTACCTGCAGAAAACTATCATACAGATCTATATGCCTTTAATTTGAAAGTTATAAGTACTTACTTTTTATAATCAACATTTTACTAGTAAAAATTCCACATACATAGAAAAGTGAAAAAAACAAATAATTGAACACCTTCCATTAGGATCTCCCTAGAATAGACTTAACATATGCCAACATTTTGTCATACTTTGGGTGTATTTTTTTTTCCTGAACCATTTAAAAATAAGTTGCAAGCGTCATGACACTTTACACCTAAATAGTTTACCTCTAAATAGACACTTTACCCCTAAATAATTCAGCAAGCACGTTCTAGGAGCAAGGATTTGTGTGTGTGTGTGTGTGTGTGTTTGTTTGTTTGTTTTTTAAGTTTTTTAGCAATTTAAAAAATTTTTTTTGCTTTTTTTTAATTAATTAATTTATTTTTTGGCTGCATTGGGTGTTCGTTGCTGCGCATGGGCTTTCTCTAGTTGCAGCGAGTGGGGGCTACTCTTTGTTGTGGTGCGTGGGCTTTTCATTGCAGTGGCTTCTCTTGTTGAGGAGCACGGGCTCTAGAGTGCACAGGCTTCGGTAGCTGAGGCACGTGGGCTCAGTAGTTGTGGCGCATGGGTTTAGTTGTTCCGCGGCATGTGGGATCTTCCCAGACCAGGGCTCAAACCCGTGTCCCCTGCACTGGCAGGCAGATTCTTAACCACTGCGTCACCAGGGAAGTCCAGGATATTTTTATATATAATCTCACTACTACACAAAAGAAAATTATTAATAATTGTATGATATCATCTAATATCTGATTCATATTCACAATTTCCTCAAGAAATGTCTTTAATGTTTGCTCCTTTAAAACAATGGCTCCTACCAAAGAGCTACCAAAAGAAGAAAGCAAAGCAGAATTTATTACTTACTGTAGTAAGGGAAAATCACCACTTCCGAGACCAAGTTTTAAGTGTATCTCCAATGAGGGAGGGTAAAGACAGGTTATTTATGAAGTTTGGGGAAGTTATGTTTTAAGGTTGGTCATTTGATGTGGGAGTGGGAGCTTAATTCAGAGTGGGCAAGTTCATGACATAATAGGTTAGGATTGGTAGATAGAATGAGGAGAGGGTTTCCAGACAAATCTTAAAGAGTAGAGAGTTTTTTGATGTTATTTTAGATTTAAAGAAAAGTTCAAAGACAATACAGAGAGTTCTCTTATACCCAGTTTCACTTAATGTTACATCATTGTGGTACATTTGTCAAAACTAAGAAACCAGCATTGGTACATTACTATTAACTATACTACATGCTTTATTTGGATTTCACTAGTTTTTTTTTTAAATAACCATGTTCTGTTCCAAGATCCAATCCAGGATACCACATTGCACTTAGCTGTCATTTCCTCTTAGTCTTCTCTAATTTGTGACAGTTTTTCAGATGTTCCTTGTTTTTGATGACCTTGGCAATTTTGAGGTCAGATACTTCTGTAGAATGTCTCTCAATTTGGATTTGTCTCAGGTTTTTCTCATGATTAAACTAAGGTTATGGGTTTTTGGAAGGAATGTCACAGAAGTGAAACACCTTTCTCATTATATCATATCAGAGTGTACATGATATCCACATGACAACACTGGTAATGTTAACCTTAGTCACTTGGTTAAGGTGGTACCTGCCAGGTTTCTCCACTGTGAAGTTACCATGTTTCCCATTCTACACTCTATTCTTTGGAAATGAGTTACTAAGTCCAGCTCACTTCCAAAGCAAAGGGGGTGGTGACTAAGGTCCACCTTAGGAGGGGGCAGTATCTACATAAATTATTTGGAATTCTTCTGTAAAGAACATTTGTCTCTTCTCCCCCATTTATTTATTTCAATTTTATCTATGCCACTGTGGACTCATGGACATGTGTTTTATACATTGGGTTATAACCAAATGCCACATTATTTTGTTGCTAAAATTGTTCCAGCTTCGGTCATTGGGAGTTCCTTCAGTTTGACTCTTGTGTCACTTTAACATGCCCAATTATTTTTTTTTTTTTTAGCACTCCCAGACTTTCTGCTACTACAAGATGCTCCAGGCTCACCTCGTGTTTTCCTTCCCCACCCCAGAGTCAGCCATTTCTCTCAGGAGCCCAGATTCCTTTTAGTAGAGAATGGCATTTAGAAACAAAGATCTGGGTGTTGGCAGTGCTCATTGCTACTGGTCCTTGCTCATTGTGAAGTTGATATAAAATTTTTCATCATAAGTTTAAATAATTGTAAAAGACATATTTTCCATGGCATTTTAAATACTGCCTTTTAAAATGGACTGTGACTTTGCTCTTTTACTTGTACAAAAAAAATGAATATACAGATCTTAACAATTTGATATCCACCATTACATCATAGACTGATTAGCTGTTTACCCAACCTACCTCCTCGCTTCATAGGCACAAAGCATCCCTTGAAGTTAGATGTGGCCATGTAGACTGAATTCTGGAGAACAGAATGTGAATGGAAGTGATTTATGTTGCTTCCCAGTCTGGTCCATAAAAACTACCAATGCATGATCTGCAAGCTGCACTCTCTCTTCCTCCTTCCATTAGCTAGATGTTGAGTACTTTGAGCAAAGACCCCTTTCTTCTTACAACTGCCCTCCCATTACCACCTGTCTCGCCACCAGCTACTAGACTTTTATATGGGTCAGAAATTTTTTTTTAAGCCATTGAGATTCAAAAATTGATTTAAAAAAATAAGGCAGATCAATTTTTTAAAGTATTGAGGACCCAGAAATTGACTCCTTAAAAATCCTTCCTGCGGACCCTGAGAGTCTTTAGGTGTCCCCCAGGGTAAGCGTTCATGTATTTGGGAACACTGAGAGATAGTCTCCATGTCTACTTTCGGTAGTTGAGGGGCTCTGCTCCATACTGTGAAGACAAGCAGCCTGAGTGATAAATAAGTCTTTATTGTTTTTTTTTGTTTTTTTTTAAATAAATAAATTTATTTATTTATTTATTTTTGGCTGTGTTGGGTCTTCGTTTCTGTGCGAGGGCTTTCTCTAGTTGAGGCAAGCGGGGGCCACTCTTCATCGCGGTGCGCAGGCCTCTCACTGTCGCGGCCTCTCTTGTTGTGGAGCACAGGCTCCAGACGCGCAGGCTCAGTACTTGTGGCACACGGGCCTAGTTGCTCCGCGGCATGTGGGATCTTCCCAGACCAGGGCTCGAACCCGTGTCCCCTGCATCGGCAGGCAGACTCTCAACCACTGCGCCACCAGGGAAGCCCAGTCTTTATTGTTTTGAGCCACTGAGAATTTAGGGTTGTTACTGCAGCAAAATCTAGATCATCCTCATTTTAGGTAGAAATTGTTATCTAAAATGAGGTGCTGCCATAACGAGAACCTAAAATATTTAAGAGACAGATGGCAGGCAGCAAGGAAACTATTTTCAGAGGATGGAAAGATAGCAATCCATGGTATGTCGTGGTGAAACATTTCACAAAACTGTTGCCTACAGTTAACTTGGAAGACAGGTCATGTAATAAATTTGTAGCTTAAGGGGAAGATTGGAAAACAGAATGTTGTGTGTTCATTGCTGTTGGCTGCATTTGGCAATATATTTTTAAAAAACAGATGAAGTGGAAAAAAGAACTGACCAGCTTGCAAGCAAGAATGAAAGGAATAAAGATTACACCAATTTGAGGACTTGTAGAGTTGAAATAGGCAGCTACTTCTCAACCCCAAATAGTTCAAGATAGAATTGAGAAATGCTTGGCCTGACAAAGGATAACTAAAACACATCCTGGAGGCAATGCATCAAATTTTTTACCAATTTTTAAAAAACTTTTAATGAATGGATTAATAGGTCCCAGATCAAAGATCCAATCAACTAAGTCTGTTTGGACACAACAGCTTAGGGAAAAGAGACTAAGGTAAAGTGACTCTCTCATCAAAACCTGATAAACCTATGTAATCACTGTGGTGGGTCAGGGGGGAGGGGAGAAGAAGAAGGGAGAGGTAAAGAGAGGAGGATGAATGAGGGCTAGAAAACAAAGAATTATGTACTAAATGAGAATTATGTCTTGAAAGGAAGTATGGAGCTGATGAAAATGACTAGTTTGGGCTTTTTCCCCTCCTGATTAAGTTTCTGAGAGAGTTGTACTTCCAAAATAACCACTAGCCTAGACTAAAGGAGATTACGACTTTTCACCTTTAGAACTCCGTCTATGTGCAGAAAGCAGACTAAGAAGGCTGCTCAGCCCCTAAGGAGGGCATATTCCCCCCCAACACCCATTCCAGAAGTAGCCAAGGAGGATAATGGGAAAGGAAAAATCAGCCACAGCATCAGGAATAACAAACAATGAACAAAGGAGTCACTTCCAGGGAGCAGAGTCAGGGCTTAATGAAAGAACATTCCCCACTCCCCAGGGTGATAAAGGGTCCTCAAAATAGCTGCCCAACAGGATTTCAGAACTACCATAGATGAGTGTCTGCTTCTGCTATGTGTCTTCTTCCAAAAGGGAATCTTTTCTGTGGCTATCCTGTCCATGGGGACAGATAACTTGTCTTTTCAGGCATAGGTCTTTAGATCAAAAGGAGGCACGTCTGTACCTGGTGTGTAGTAATCTCTACATCAGGGATCCTGGGTTTTGAACTAGATGTCCTGACTAGATGGTGCTTTTGGTTTGTCTACCTTGGGAAGGAGATAAGTGTATTTTGCAAGCAAAAAGGAGAATTAAATGAATATTTGGTGACCAGAAGGGCAGTAGCACACATTGCTATTCTGCAGTATTTCTGATCTCCTTCCTTCCAGGCACACGGTGGGACTACACTTCCTTGCCCCCTTGAAGCTAGAAGTGGCCGTGTGATTTGCTTTGGCCAATAAAACTGAATAGAATTGAGGAGTGTCACTTCCAGGAGGAAGTCTTAAAGAGCCGTGGCATAATTTGTCCTTACCCCTCCTCTGGTCATGGTTCCATGATTCTTCAGAGAGTGAAGCCTCTGTCAACCTGTGTCTTTTAGTGAGAACAACGTGGAGCAGGGCCCCTGAAGATGGACATATAGCATGAGGGAGAAATACACTCTTGTTTTAGGCCACTAAGATTTGGCGGATGTTACTGCTGCAAAATCTAGTCTGTTCTGATTAACACAGAAACAAACAAAAAAGATAAATAGGAAACCACTTGTCTTCAACTAAAGAAAGAAGAAAAGCAAATATTTTAAAATAAGAAAATCTAAAAAATAACAATCTTTAAAATTAGATTTTTTTCAAAATTTGGCTGAGTGTCTGGAAACACAATCGATGCCTGGTAGAAAATTTAAAAACCTTCTGTTCATTTTAGACCTTACAGTTTACAATGAATGTTTAAAGAAACTTCATAATTCTAATACTTACAGCCTGGCTAGATTACACTCTATTGCAAAACACATTAAAAATAACTATGATCCCCAGTTTACAAGAGCCAAGGTGGAGTGAGTTGTTGAGAACAGATTAAATTAAGTGACTCCTTAGAGTGGCAGCTGAGGTGATAGTAGTGTTGAGATTCCCATTGGGGGACCACGTCCTTTGCACATTCTCACCCCAGAACCTAATAGTGCCTGACATAAAATAGGCACATAGAAAATATTTAAAGTGTAAAATTCAGCTGAACCTAGTTGCTCACTTGAAAATCTAGTCTCCAAGACCAGCGTATGGAGCTGGGCTGTACCTAATCGGGGCTGCCAGTGAGGGTGGCATAGAGGTATTGGGGGAGATGATTCTGATATTGTGGTAAAAGCAAGCTAGGTTGTCAATCCGCAGATCTTTGTTCCAGGAATAACAAATAAAAAATCCTAGTGGCCTCTGTTCATATTGCTAACTACTCCTCTGTCTTTGTAATTTAGTTTCATGAGACAATAGGGTTTTTTCACCTGTAAGCAAAAGTGGTCTGTTACAGCCCTTTCTCAAGAAATGAACATAACATATATGAACAAATAATTATAAAACTGCCAAGTGGTATTGTGGAGCACATAAAATGGCCAAGCCTAAAAGTCTAATGAAGTAGCTGGGTATAGTAGATATTCCTGATCTAGGCAAGCCAAACTTTGAGGTTCAGTGACTTGTTGACTTAGGGAGAAGTGTCTCAATATTCTATCACCAGATCCATGCACATGAGTGTCAGAAGTCCGGGAAGGCAAGAAGAGTCCAAATCCAGGAGTGTTAGTGAAGGTAAGGAGGACCAATGGGTTCAGCCTTTGGGCTGCTATCGTGTTTCGTATTGTGCGTAAGACATTTTGCAGGTTTCTGTTTGCAGGTAAGAAAAGGAAGCACCCCACAGATGCTGAAAGGCCTAATTACACAGGGTGGGGGACTCCTGACACACTAGGCTGATGAGGCCATAGCAGCCCTGGGCTGCTCAACCATCTGCTTGGTTCACTGATTGATGGGTTTTATCCCAAAAGAGCAATACAAGGGTAGCTTCCAGATCCCAGTCAGCTTGTACTACTGTGAAAACACTTTAGGCCAAACCTATGACTAGGAAGAACAGATTAAGGTGAACTATTTTAAAACTAAAAATATTATCCTTGACAGCTATTCTCGAAAATAAAATGATTTACATCCATTTACCCCAAGCAGCCCAACTGACATATTTTAATTACTTAGATGTACATTAAAAATGTTTTTATTCCGGGCTTCCATGGTGGCGCAGTGGTTAAGAATCTGCCTGCCAATGCAGGGGACACGGGTTCGAGTCCTAGTCTGGGAAGATCCCACATGCCGTGGAGCAACTAAGCCCATGTGCTACAACTACTGAGCATGCACTCTAGAGCCCGTGAGCCACAACTACTGAGCCCATGAGCCTAGAGCCCGTGCTCTACAATGAGAAGCCCTCACACCGCAACGAAGAGTGGCCCCCGCTCACTGCAACTGGAGAGAGTCTGTGCGCAGCAATGAAGACCCAATGCAGCCAAAAATAAAAATAAATAAAATAAATAAATTTATTTTAAAAAAATGTTTTTATTCCAAAAAATTCTCACATACACAGAAGTAGAATTAACACAGAAGTTAGTATTAACTCCCATATACCCATCACTGATTTAAATAATTAACAAGTTTTACCATATTTGTTTCATCTGTCCCTTTTATTTTCTTCATTGCTAAAGTATTTTAAGGGAAATCTCAGACATCATTTCACTCTCACGTACTTCAGTCTATTTTTAAAGAAAGGACATGCTTTCGCACGACCACTGTGCTCTCATCGCATTGCAGCACGTGGTGTTGGAGCTTTCTCCCGTATCATCTTGGTCCTTACCACTTCAGTGTACGTGCTCGGCTTAGGGCTTTCTCTGGCCCCTGGAGCCCACTCTGCCTGCACAGAGCAGGCCAGAAGGTCCAGGGCCCTCCTTCCCTCCACTGTGGGAGCAGCACTCAACCAAGGTCTGATAGGAGTCAGTGTATAATTGCCTCAGCTCCCTTGGCCTGGGAGGTGGAGATTAGCTCTGAGGTGTATTCTAAGTTATTTCCCAAAGCACATCAGTGAAATTAAGTTCCACTTGCCCACAGGGGTTAATTTGCTTAACAGCGCAGGTTTTATTGGCTTCCATGCCTTCCCCATCTCACTTCCTTCTCTTCTTCCAGTGTTTCCTGAGTTCCCCTCTTGTATATGCTACTTGCCTTTGAATCTTTGTCTCAGCATCGGGGAGAACCCAAACTGAGAATCTTATAATAATTCTCTGGTGTCATCTAATACCCAGATCTTATTGAGATTTTCCTAATTGTATCAAAGTTATCTTTTTACAGTTGGTTTGTTGAAATCATATTTTTATATTTAAATTGCATTTGGTTGTTCTTAAGCCTCTTTTAATCTAGAGCAGTCTCTTCTCCCTCACCTCTCTTTTTTCATGCCATTGACTTGATTGCAGAGACCAGCTCAGTTGTTCTGTAGAATTTCCCACATTCTGGATTTGTTGCTTCCTCGTTGTGTTCCATTATCTCCTCTATTTCCTACAATGGAAATTAGCTTTAGAAACTTTCAGACTCAACTTTTTGGGGAGCAAGAATACCTCATTAGTAGTACTGTCACTTTCATATGGATCACATTAGAAGGCACGTGATTGCCTGGTTGTCCTGCTTTAAATAATACTAAGATTGATAAGCAGGTTCAGCTGGGTTCAACAGGAAGCCATGTTCTGGGACTTGCCTGGTGGTCCAGTGGTTAAGACTCCACGCTCCCAATGCAGGGGATGCGGGTTCAATCGGGGAACTACGATCCCACATGCTGCAGGGCTGGCCATAAAACAAACAAAAAAGCCATGTTCCATGTGTGCATGATTGAGAATTTTCTATGACTTCAGAGAGCAGCTACTGAGTTCATTTTGAACATTTTGTAGGGGAAAATAATTTTAAACAGGCTTTAACTGTTGACATCATAAAGACATGAAATTTCATGTCCTAGAACAAATCCCAAACTATTTTCTAAGGAAAACTCTGTCCCACCTAGAGAGTATTATGCTCAGTGAAATAAGTCAGACAGAGAAAGAGAAATACCATGATTTCACTTACACGTGTAATCTAAAAAGCAAAACAAATGAACAAACAAAACAAAATAGAAAGACTCATAGATACAGAGAACATACCAGTTGTTGTTGGAGGTGGGGTGGGATGGAGAGAAATAGGTGAAAGGATTTAAGAGGTACAAACTTCCAGCTTTAAAATAAATAAGTCATAGGGATATAATGTACAGCATAGGGAATGTAGTCAATAATATTGTAATAACTCTGTATGGTGACAGATAGTAACTAGACTTATTGTGGTGATCATTTCATAATGTATAAAAATATTGAATCTCTATGTTGTACAACTGAAACTAATATAATATTGTATTTCTTTTTAATAATTAAAAAAGAACTCTGATACCACTTGCAGCTTGGATCATAACTCAAGGCACCATTAGAATGGGAACTAGACTCTCCTACTCCACAACACAAGGCCTCATGAATCCAGTTATTCAACAAATACTGAATACTGCCATGTGCCAGGCAACAGAATGTGTACCAAGGATACAAGGGTAAGCTAATCACAGTCTTTGCCCTCAAAGAGCTTACAGTCTTGTAGGGATCTTACCAGTGATACAATGGCAAGCCATAGTAGTGGTACCAAATTTGGAGGGAGGAGGTCATCAGGGAAGACTTCTTAGAGGAAGTGATCATCTAAATTGAAACATACATGGTTAATTTGTCAGAGAATAAGTGCCAGGAAAAGCAAAGCTTTCCTTATTCTTGAAACTAACGTGTTTCTTCTTAAGGACAACATGAATCACGTAATTGTTAACTCTTTTTGCTTTGGCCCCTAATAATTTCAATTTTTCAACTTTAATTATGTAAGATCTGATAGTTTGCATATCTTCATTCTGAAATTCTTCCTGGTCTTGATTTTCTTTTTATTCTTTTCCTGATTTTTAAATGTTTTTTTTTTTCTGTTTCAAAGTATATGCTTTTTTTTTTTTTTTTAAGTCAAGTGTCAATTTCTTTATTTATTTATATTTATTTTTGGCTGTGTTGGGTCTTCGTTGCTGTGCGAGGGCTTTCTCCAGTTGCGGCGAGCGGGGGCCACTCTTCATCGCGGTGCGCGGGCCTCTCACTGTCGCGGCCTCTCCTGTTGCGGAGCACAAGCTCCAGATGCGCAGGCTCAGTAGTTGTGGCTCACGGGCCCAGTTGCTCCACGGCATGTGGGATCCTCCCAGACCAGGGCTCGAACCCGTTTCCCCTACATTGGCAGGCAGATTCTCAACCGCTGCGCCACCAGGGAAGCCTAAAGTATATGCATTTTTGAAGCTACCTCAAATCCCAATCTCTTTTGACTATATTTAAAAACAGGAACAAAAAATTCCCATATTGAGCTTGACCAGGAATAAATCTAACCTTGGATATTGTTATTAAAAATGGTCTTAAGGAAGGCATAATTTTCATTCCTGCTATCAGTCATTACTCCCTGAGGGAGAGTGGTGTAAGGGAAAGTGAAGTGAAGTCAGTTAGAGATATCCCTAAATCCCGGATCTGCCACTTCCTACCAATATCACCTGGGACAAGTTACTTAATGTGAGCTTAACCAGTTTCCTACTACCTTAAGTGTCGATAACATCTACTTTACAGGGAATTATGAAGACTACATAAATAACATATATAAAATGCCCAAATAAATAAATGTCCAGCACATAGTTACCTCTTACAATCATCATCACATGTTAGGCATATGGCATTCTTTCTTGGTTGCTATTGAAGGATCTGTCATCTGTCAATTTGCTGAAAGCTTTATTAAGTCTATTTGTTGGCAACCAGATCTAAATTAATTATGTAAGTTAATTTTTCATTGTGCCAAGTAGTACTTCCCAAACAGAACCTATATTGTGTTTTCCCTTCAAAAAGTATTCCTCTTATTCCAATATTTTGGGCTTTAGTAAATTTTATATTTACTGTCATAACGTTCATAACTTTGAGATTGGGTTCACACCCGTCCTGGCTGAAGAAGGCCCTTAGACCGTTCATCGTCAAGCTGTTTTTCTTGCTCTATTGTTCTCCTAATTGCTTTTCTCCAGGCTTTAATTCTACAGCTTTTCCCCAGTGTCCTTCCTAAATTGGAGATCACCCACAATGTTCTAGGTGTTGATACTCAATGGTTTTACTTAATCATAAAAGCAATGCACATTTATTTAAAAAAAGCAAATACAAAAGTGTGTGTCTTCCTTTGCACTCCCACTTCCTAGAAATGTTAACAATTTTAGGCCTCTTGACCTTTCATCCTGTGCATATACGAATTTTAGGTCTATTTTTACACATAGGAGGTCATGGTATACATTCTATTCTGCATCTTCCTTTTTCTCTCTCAAAAATAAAAAATTATAGATAACTTCCACACTGATTTTCCACTTTTAAAAGATCACATAGTACAAAACATGGAAACAAGCTAAGCATCCATTGATGAATGAATGGATAAAGAAAAATATGAGATACACACACACACACACACACAAGAGTATTATTCAGCCATAAAAGAGAAGGAAATCCTGCCTTTTGCAACAACATGGATGGATTTTGGGGGAGTTATGCTAGTGAAATAAGTCAGACAGAGAAAGACAGGTACTGTATGTTCTCACTTATATGTGGAATCTAAAAAAGCTGAACTCAAAGAAATAGAGTGTAGAACGATGGTTGCCAGAGGCTAGAGGTGGGAGAGATGGGGAGATGTTGGTCAATGGGTATAAACTTCCAGCTACAAGACGAGTACGTTCTGGAGATCTAATGTATAGCATGGTGATTATAATTAACAATACCGTATCATATACTTGGAAGTTGTTAAGAAAGTAGATCTTAGAAGTTATCAACACGCACACACACAAAAGGTAATTATGTGAGAGGATGAAGGTGTTAATCAACCTATTGTGGTAATCATTTTGTAATATATACATGATCAAATCACGTTGTACACCTTAAACTTACATATGTTATATGTCAATAATATCTCAATAAACCTGGAAAAAAATAAATAAAAGATCACATAGTATTTTGTGGCACAGAGTATCACTGTGTTTATCCACTATCCTAATAGTTAATTATTGGGTTGGCCAAAAAGTTCATTCGGTTAATGAATACATTGTTCAATAAAATTCTGGGTGACAGTGAAAAATATCTTTTATTTTTACTTAAAACCGAACGAACTTTTGGGCCAATCCAACAGAAATGAGAACATCTGTTAAAAATGATTAGTTAGTGCAGAGTCACCAAATTTTTGTTATACAGATGTTTACTGCGGTAACTATATCTACATCTATCTATTATCTATCCTTGTGCACTTGGTTATTTCTTTGGAATGGAATCCCAGAGGAATTACTATGTTTTATTTGGTTTTAATAGGTATCCCCCATGGTTTTATATAAAGGTGCGACAGTGTCTTCTTACCCCCTGACCCCTGGGATACCTGAACGTTTGTAACAATCTTAGTTTTAAGTCCTATGGAAAGAATTTTCAGGGACTCTAGGATCTTTTCCTGAATTATTACCAATATCAATTATTACCAATTATTTCATATGGTTAGTTTGAAATTTAAAAAAAATCCTTACATTAATTAAGATATCTTTGCCTGCAACCAACAGAAGAATTGACTTACGGTTTGCATTACTTCCTGAGGCTGCTATAACAAATTAGCACAAACTGGGTGGCTTACAACAACAGAAGTTAATTTTCTCACAGTTCTGGTGGTCAAATGTTCAAAAGCAAGTTGTCAGCAGGGCCATTCTCCCTCTGGAGGCTGTAGAGAATCCCTCCTTGCCTCTTCCAACTTCTGGTGGCTCCAGATGTTCCTTGGCTTGTCATTGCATAATTCTAATCTCTGCTTCTGTCTTCACATTGTCTTCTTTGTGTCCATTTTCTCCTCTCCTCTGTGTATCTCTTACAGGACACTTGTCATCGGACTTAGGGCCCACCCAGATAATCCAGGATGATCTCATCTTAAGATCCTTAACTAATTACATCTGCAAAGATCTTTTTTCCAAAGAAGGTCACATGCACAGTTTCTGGGGGTTCGGACATAGATATATCTTTTTATTAGGGCCACCAATCAACCACATAGTGGCTTAAACAATGAAGCCATTTTAATTATCTTATATAAAAAGAAGTCTGTATGTAACAGGCAGTTTAGAAATGATGTGGCTCAATGATCTCATCAAAGACCTAGACTCTCCATCGTTCTCCCTCCACAATTCTCAGCATGTTATTTTTGTTTTCAAGCTTGCTGCCTTATAGTTACAGGACAGCTGCCCCAGCTCCAGGTTTCACAGCCCTTACAGAACAGTAAACATAGCAGGAAGGGAGAAGAGAGAAAGAAAAAAAAAGTGACTGTTTCTCCTTTTAAGGAAGAAGACCTCTCCCTGAAACTTCCACAGCTTCCCTCTATGCCCCATCATGTCCAACCCAGTTGTATTATTGGCAGAGGGGAATATGGGATGCCATGACTGCTTTCCTCCTATCAAGTTACATGCCCTGGGGTGCACTGCCACATGGAAACTTGAGTTTTGAGAACAAAAAAGAAGAGGGGATGGCTGTTGGGTAGCAACTAACCAATATTTGCTACAATTCCTAAATGTGTTTCCTAAAGATCACTAATAAAAAAACTCACCAGCCCTTTTATCTACCAATTTACACCGCTTCCTTCAATCAATATTTATAACATCTACTATATGTTGGGTACTGTGATAGAAGTGGGAGCCTCAAGATCATCAAGACACAGTCCACGTCCTCAAGGAGCTTTTGGATGAGTTGAATAAAAATACACTTATGATTCCAGGACAGCATGACAAATGCTATGTTAGAGATACATGCATGGGGCAGTGGGGGAATAGAATAGATTGCAGCATCTTGAAAGGCAACCCTTGAGTTGAGTTTTTGAGAAGCAATTAAACAGAGAAAACGTGGAGGTGGGTAATGGTGTTTTAGATAAAGAGCATGTAGAAAAACACTGATGATTGGAGACTACCACCACACCTTAGTGGAACTACAAACATTTTAATGAAGCTAGAATGGAGAGTTGTGTGGGTACAAGGAGGGCAGGTCAAGCTAGTGAGGTGGGTGGGAGGTAGACAGTGAAGGGCCCATATATACTGAAATAGGGAAGTGACACTTGATCTCAAAGTCTATCGGAAGCAATTGAAGGATTTCGATCAAAGGAATGATCAAATTAGATTGTTAGGATTACTCCTGACAGTGGCTGGATGTGTTTGATTGGGAGAATGGGTAGATGGTGGTGCCATTCCTAAGGAGGGCAAGTAAAAGCGGAGGAATGAGAATTAGGAAAATGATACTGAGTTCAGGTATGTATTTTGAAGTTTGAAATACCTCACCCAAATGGATCCTTCTTTCCTTTTTTTCTTCCTTCTAACTTACATGCAATCTGTCATGTGTTGTGACTTCAAAGGCCTCCCTTTGGGGGTTTTATTTCCAGTTTAAAAAATATATATATATGTCCTTGGATTAGAAAGGAATACATAAAAATGTTATCAGTGACTGTCTTTGTGGTGAGATTATATATCTTTTCCAAATACTTTTCAGTATTTCCCAAAGTGAGTATTTTCCATACATTTAAAAACCAAAAAACCCTCAATTCTAATTGCCTGAGATGTTTTTCATTCAAGAACCAATATTTTTCCCCCTAGAAATGGCATCTTCTTGAGTAATTTTAAGTAAAGTCCAAGTTTCTCATTGTCAACTAAAATTTAAAATTTCACCATTCAATTTTTCGGTCCTACTTCCACTTTCTTATCTACACAAATCACAATTTTGTGATCATTTGCTTACCAGTCTTTCCCTATGGATTATGAGGCCCTCATAGGAAAAAAAATCTGGCCTTATTCATCTTGGTAGACCTAGTGGATGGATATTTAATAAATATTTACTGAATTGGGGTGTATAATATGCATCTTTGTGTTCCTAGTTCCAGGCACAGTTCCTATGCCTAATAAACGTTAGCGGAGCTGTACTTCAACTTTTGACCAGTATTCTACCAAAATCATACAGTCACTATGTGGCAAAAAAATTTTTATTTTCACAAAATACAATATTCTTTTTGTCACACAATATACTATGCATGTGTGTATGAATACATTTATACACACAAACACATTTATAAGTACACATAAATAATCTTGTTCCCTAATAAGCCTTAAAGATCCTTCCACCTCTGTATCTTTGAAAGACTGCCAAGTCACATAGCTTTTCTAATTTACTAGTAAGAAAACTAAAGCTGAAAGTTGCCTAAGATCACTTAGTTCTCCAAAAGCATAACTAGTTCTAGATATTGGTTCAAAAGAGCTCTTTTTTTATTGTATCAAATATTTAAAGCATGAGACAGAAACGCCTCCACCCTAAAATTCCAGTCTGGACAGAACTATGGCGAGAGCTTTAATCACTATATTCCTTTTATAAGCTATGTTTATAAGGCCATGTTCCAGATATTGTGATGTGTTCAGCATCACACCCACACCTTTATCGCAGGGGCTGGGAAACCTAGAAGTTTCTTCAGACCCTCTTGGCAGCAGGGTTTTTGTTTAGAGTTCTGTCAACTGTGGCCATATGCAAGAGATGGGAAAGCTAAAGGAAGACAGAAACAATCTTCTAGCTCAGGCAGTGGTGGCACCAGCAGATTGTTGTACCCTTTCTCATAACAGTAGGCTCCTGTAGCATCTGGGTAGCAGCTAGACATGGGCTCCCTGTAGTGGCTGCATTAGCATCATGGAAGCAGAGGAGCACAATTCCGTGAAGTCGTGGGTAGTATGGGTTCTTGGATGAGTTGCATTCTACAAGCAACTGTAGGCTCTGGGGGAAGAAGCAGCTTCCTATAGTTACTCATCACCTCCTTTTGCTCCTCCAGCCTTTGCAACAATTTTGCTATCTAATTTCCTGTATTAAATCCCTCCTTACTCGCAATACCTCAAGTAGCTTCCATTTTTCTGATTATGTGGTATAACATTTTATCTGGTATTCCTAGAACCAGAGAATGTGCTATTCTGGGAAAATTATTTTTCCAGATAAGTTAAAAGTTTCAGGACTAAAGTACCAATTTTCCTGAAAATTTTGATTAAGTGATTCATACGTGGCCCTTTCTTCCAAAATGGAACACTTGAAATGCAGTATTTTCTCCTTTTCTATTATTATCACCATTGAATATTTACTATCTCCCTTGTTTTAGGCCCTACATTAAAGCTCCAGGAATAGATGATATGCAATACCAGGTTAATTATTTCTGACTAAAAGCAGATACTTGTAAGTTCAATTGCAAAAACCTTTACTATAACAGTTACTAGAGATAGATGATGATGATGATGATATGAATCCTGTATCCAAGACATTCTCAAAGAAAAATATGTACGGAAATTAATTATAAGGAATGATAGAAATACACACCACAGGCACAGATTGTACAAAGGAAGAGGTTACTGATTATGTATTGGTGGCATCAGGGGAGGCCCTAGATGTGGGCTGAAATATAAGCTGGATCTTGCAGTATGAATAGGTTTGTCAGGAAAAGTAAAAAAACGCATTCCAGAGCAGAGAAGCAGCATGTGCAAAGACAAATGTGGTAGCTAGTCTCCAGCGAAAGCTCCCAACAATTCATCCCTTTCCTGTATGCTTATATCCTCTCCGTTTGAATCTGGGCTGGCCCTGAAATTGCTCTGACCAACAGAATGTGGTGGAAGTGATGTTCTGGGTCTTCTGAGCCCAGGGCTTAAGAGGACCAGCAGTTTTCACTTCCTTCCCTTGGGTACACTCTTGAGATACTCCTTAGAATCCCACTATGCTCTAAGAAGTCCAAGCCACATGGAGTAGAATCAAGGAGCTGCAATTGACCACTCAGGCTGAGATCCCACCTGACAGTCAGTGCCAGCCGCCAGCCATGTGCGTGAGACATCTGGACGTTTCTTTCTAGTTCAGCCCCCAGATGACTATAGCCTCAGACGACATCATGTGAAGCAGAATTACTCAGCTGAGCCCAGACAATTCACAGAACTGTGACAAATAATATGACTGTCATTTTAAGCTGCTGAGTTTTAAGTGATTTCTCGTGCAGTAATAGGGCTCCTGCATGAGCGAAAGTCAGCAGATGACCAGAATCTCCAGAGGAGTTCTCATAGTTCTTCATCATTGAGTAATATTGCCCCTTTTTTGCTCTTCCAATAATTGTATTACCTAATTCCTTGTATTAAATCACTCTTTGCTTGAAATGCCTTGAGTGGCTTCTGTTTTTCTGGTTAATCACGTGGTATGACATTTTATTATCTTACATTCCTAGAACCAAAGAAGTGTGCTATGCCCCCGGGCGGGGGTGGGGTGGGGTGGAGGAGTGGAGCTTCCTGGTAATTTCCACCATTATAGTATTGAAATATGATTTTCCTGAAAATTTTTCCTAAATGATTTATACATGAACATTGCTTCTTAAACAAAGCACATGAAATATAATTTTTTCTCCTTTTCCATTATCGTCACCATCAAATATTTACTGAGTACCTGTTGTGTACTGTATAATAGCTCTAAGAGCAGATGGTATGAAACATCAGGTGAAATGAGGACTGACCAAACAGATATTTATAATTTCAACCGGAAAAATCTATCCTATGTCATTGCTAGGGATACTGAGATAACGATGATATGGTCTGTCCTCCAGGAGCTGCCACTGTAATGGATTTGTAAACAAATAAATTATAATATGGTATTATGGATTCAAAAATAGAAATGTGTACCACAGGCAAAGATAGTCAGAGAAAGGGTGACTATGAATGGAGGCTTCAGGGAAAACTGTTAGAAGCTAAAATTTAAGCTGGATCATGCTGTATGGTTAGACATTTGCCAGGTAAAGAAGAGAAAACGTCATTCCAGAGGGGGAAGAAGCACATCAAATGTAGGAAAGTGGAAAAGAGATGGCATTATTCAGCTCAGATTTCAGTATAATTGAGAAAGTATAGAAAAAGTTGAATCAAATTGTGAAAGATACTTTATGTAGGAGTTTGGACTTTATACTATGATCACCAAGAAGCAGAGGAGTCTCATATTCACATTTGTGTGTTAGAAAAATAACATAGTTAGCAATGTGAGGGATGGATCAGAACAAGGAGGGGCTGGCAGCAAGGCCAGTTAGGAGGCTCCAGCAAGATTCAGGTGAGAATATCGACAGGGTGTGAAATGAGAATTTACGGTTGTTCAACCTCTGAGGCACCATGACTGGACTACTGTACTACTACTACTACTACTACTACTACTACTACTACTACTACTACTGTACTACTACTGGACTACTGTAAAAATAAGTACTGCTTTGAAGGTGGAGGCAGCACTTTCCCCAAGCACTTCCTCATATATTTACAGCTGCTGACTTATCAGTACCATTAAGAACACAATCCTTAGTTTCAAAATTCTAACTAATAGGCCACAGCTACCAGATCTTGTTTCCTATTTGTACAACAGTAAGCTTGTTATTGGGATAAGAATAGGGGACTTGCAATTAAAATTTTTAATTTGGACTTGGTTTTTGAGAGCTTACTGCAAAAAAATTCAAAATTCTACAACATTTGGATAAGATGAAATTGTAAAAACATGATACCAGGTCACATTTTTCTATAGGCTTCCAAGTATTTTGATCAAAAGAAACGTTCTATACAAAGCCTATACCATAAATGAACTTTATAAAATAGCTTCTGTAACAATACTTCATATTCTGCATAACACTGAGTGAATCATTTGGACAACAGTGAGCAGAAAAATGATGCTAAAAATATTACCAGACATGACCTCGGCTTCCTTAGAGTGAGCTCTACAATTATCTTGCAATAGCACGCAATTTTGCTATCTTCAGTCAGACTTACAATTTTTAAAATGACCTTCAAATAAAGGTATAAAGATTCATCCCAGTATTCCCAGAACACTTTTGTGGGGAAAGCAGAATGATCTAGTGGAAGAAGCATAATCCTCAGAACTACTTAGACTGGGGTTCAAATTCTGATGCCTTCACTTGCTAGATGTTATTGTATTACTTAGTTTCTTTTAACCTTAGTTTCCTTATTTATAAAATGTTTATAATAAAAACAGATCAAATTACGTAGGGGCTACAATTATATGTATGATTCAACTGCACATATAAACCTAACACCATTAGGCTTATAAAACATACCCTATCCTATGTAATACATTAAACAGATGCTTCTCAAAAAAATACCATTGTTGTCTCCTTTTATCTCAACTATACCTATATACTACTACACCCTACTACACACCCTAGAAGTTTATTAATGACATAAATATGAAGTTAATGGTATTTTTCATAGGTTCAATAAAAGCAAGAAACTTATTAGAAGATACTTGCATAACCAGACCATTTTGAGTTTGCCATATTTTCCCCTAGTAGTCAGAGGAGCCGAGCCTTAGCTGCCTGAACAGCAAGCATAGTTTCTTCTTCCATCATGAGATATATCCTTTCTGATTCTCTCCCTCCACCCTCAATCCCCAATAAAAACCTCTCAATCACACTAAAATTTTCTCTGACAATTCTTTTTCTAGCTCCACTACTAATTCCCTGTTGGTGACAAACAAGTGCTACTCATATAAAAGTATAACAAAAGCAAGAAACATACTAGATAAGATGAAATTGAAAAGAAATAACCATGGACTATATTATTTTCCACACTCACAACATTATGCATAAGACATTAAGTTTCACAAATGAAATAAAATATTGCAGCTTGTATGTCTACTATATTTAACGGTATAGCTATGTTACCAGTTTGCCACTCTGGACTATCGTTACCTACCCTTACAGAGGTGATGAGAAAATGAAATAACATACATAAAGATCTAGTACCAAAAGTGTTGGTTCCCTTTGTTCATGTCACATTTACCATGTTGTAAATTTTTTTTTTTAAGATGTTTTTCATGTGGACCATTTTTAGTCTTTATTGAATCTGTTACAATATTGCTTCTGTTTTATGTTTTGTTTTTTGGCTACAGGCATGTGGGATCTTAGCTCCCCGACCAGGGATGGAACCTGCACCCCCCTGCATTGGAAGGCAAAGTCTTAACCACTGGACCGCCAGGGAAGTCCCTATCGTGTTATAAATTGTCTTTATATATATGTGCATTCATATTATACTGCTTTCCTTTCAGTTCTCAATACAGTACACTCAAAAATCATGCTTGTTAGGGACCAAACAGGTATTCGTAACCATGTTCACAGCAGCATTATTCACAGTAGCCAAAAGGTGGAAGCAACCCATTCATAGACAGATCAATAGATAAAATATGGCATATACATGCAATGGAATATTATTCACCCTTAATAAGGAATGAAGTTTTGATACATGCTACAACATGGATGAACTTTGAAAGCATTATGCTAAGTGAAATAAGTCAGACTCAAAAAGACAAACACTGTATGACTCCACTTATATGAGGTACCTAGAGAAAACAGAATACTTACCAGGGGCTGGGTGGAGAGAAGAATGGGTAGTTATTGTTTAGTGGGTGCAGTGTTTCAGTTTGGGATAATGAAAAAGTTCTGAAAACAGCGGTGATGGTTGTACAATAACTATGCACTTAATGCCATTGAACTGAACACTTAAAAATGGTTAAAATGGTAAATCTTATATGTATAGTTAACAACAATAAAAACATTTTAAAAAATCATGATTGTTAAAGGTATATATAGTAATGAAACAGTATACCTGATCTACCTTAATCTGGGTGTGGCTAGGATCTCTGAGTGAAAAACATCAAGGAGGTAAATTTCTAAGAACTGGACTTAGGGTCCTAGGGGGTGCAGGAGTCAGCAGATGTGAAGTTAAGAGCCACCTTTAAGATTTGACCTTTCTGGAAATACATTTTAATCCTGGGCCTATTCTCTCCAAATCACCTTGTTTCTTTTTGTCTTTTTCTACCGACATCATTCATGTTTTGCTTCCAACAGAGGTTCAGTTTCAGTCTTTCCCCTAGTACCCTATCCTAAAAGTAAAAACCTGGATGTTCTAAGAAAGTGGTTCTCAACAGGGGGTGATTTCACAACCCAAGATGACATTTGGCAATGTCTGGAGACATTTTTAAGTGGTTACAATGGGGTGGAGAGCAGTGGTTGCTACTGGCATCCAGTACATATAAGCCAAGGATGCTGCTAAACTTCCCACAAGACACAGGACAGCCTCTCACAACAAGGAATTAACTGGCCAAAAATGCCGATAATGCTGGGTTGAGAATCTTGTTCTAAGATCCTGTTCTAAGGTTTTACTAAGTTGCTTGATTTCTGGTAGAAATTGATCATAAATTAAAAGTTACCTCCTCTGATTCCCTACTTTCTCTTTTCATTTACATCTTTTACAGGAAAAAGCAAAACTAAGCACTTATGGGCTTCCCTGGTGGCGCAGTGGTTGAGAATCTGCCTGCCAATGCAGGGGACACGGGTTCGAGCCCTGGCCTGGGAAGATCCCATATGCCGCGGAGCGACTAGGCCCGTGTGCCACAACTACTGAGCCTGCGCGTCTGGAGCCCGTGCTGCGCAACAAGAGAGGCCGCGAGAGTGAGAGGCCCGCGCACCGCGATGAAGAGTGGCCCCCGCTTGCCGCAACTAGAGAAAGCCCTCGCGCAGAAGCGAAGACCCAACACAGCCAAAAATAAATAAATAAATAAAATTTTTTAAAAAGAGAGAGATTTGTCACCAGCAAAGCTCATTAACAATTCCTGGGGAACAAAAATAGAATCTGGGTAGTAAAATAAAGTCTAACCTTTAAAAAAAACAAAAAAAAACAAAAAAAAACTAAGCACTTATGCTAAGGGTAGGTCTTTTATTTTGTGGAAACAGGACAAGGATCAGTGGTGATGCTTTTGTGACAAGTGGGGGTAGGTGAGAGGAGGCTATTTACATTTACGCTGCCATTCTCTTCACCCTGGCCAATCCTACCCATGAAACTCTATGCCATGGGGCAAGGTGAAAAATAGAGGGGGATAAGGTGTTAGGGACAGAGAAGAAGGAAAAAAAAAACCACATGAAGCCAGTGGAAGGCAGGCGCCTATCCTATCTGGATTGGATAATTCTTCCCAGTGGCCATTTGGATAAGAGGAAATATCTATGTCACCAAATAAAGTTGTAACAAAAAAAATTTTTACTTCAATTAAAAAGTTAAGTCATGGATTTTCTACAACATGCTATTTTTACTTTGTTTTATCTACTTATTTTTTGGCCGCACCACACAGCATGTGGGATCTTAGTTCCCTGACCAGGGATTGAACCCCTGCCCCCTGCATTGGAAGCGTGGAGTCTTAACCACTGGACCACCAGGGAAGCCTGACAACATACTATTTTTAAACTCAACATACTGCTTATGATTACCTAAAACTTGCATTTCTTCTGAGGAGCCATAATCTAATGAATGCATAATACTACTGTGTCAATAACAAGAACAAATACTTTTGCTTTATTTTCCTCTTGCTATCATACTAAATAACAGACATGCTGTAGCAAGTATAACTCATTTGGTATAATTTAAGAATTTCGAGAAATTCATTAACATTCTCAGGCCACTAGACCATTAAAGTAATTCATTATTATAGTACACATTAAAATGGTGTCTTCTTACAAACACTTTGGAAAACTGACAGTACATACTGAACACCAAATATATGCACACCCCATGACCCAACAACTCCACTCCCAGGTATATATTCAACAGAAATGCATATATACGCTCACCAAAAGACATGTATAAGAATGTTCTCCACGGCATTATTCATAATAGCCCAGAACTAGAAACCACTCAAATGCCCATCAATGGTAGAATGGATAAATTTTGTATATAATAAAAATAGATAATGAAATACTATTCAGCAATGAGAATGAATGAACTACAAATACATGCAACAATATGAATGAATCTCACTCTAGTAGGTTGAGTAATAATAGCCTCCTAAGATATCCAGGATTGAAGCCCTGGAACATGTAAATGTTACCGTATATGACCAAAGAGACCTTGTGGGTATGATTAAATTAAGGATCTTGAGATGGGGGATTATCCTGGATTATCCAGGTGGGCCCTAAATGTAGATGTAGAGGAATATCTGACTATAGAACAAGAGAAGATGATGTGATGATAAAAGCAGAAGCTTTGAACATGGAGGAAGAGCCCACAAGCCAAGGATTATAGGCAGACACTGGAAACTGAAAAAAAGACAAGGAAACAGATTTTCCACTCACAATTAACTTCCAGATTCAGGAACCAACCTCAGCTTTGGCCTAATGAAACTGATTTTGGACTTCTGATCTTCAGGACTGCAAGAGAATACATTTGTGTTGTTTTAAATCACTAAGTTTGTGATATTTTGTTACAGTGGCATCAGGAAACCAATCACTCACAAATATAATGATGAGCAAAAAAAGAGTGTATTATGTATGACTGCATTTACATAAAATAAAAGACAGGCAAAACTGATTTTAGAAGTCAGAATAGTAGTTACTTCTGTGGAGGAAGAAGAAGATAGTGCTGAGACAGGGGCAAAAGGAGAGATTCTGGGGTGTTCATAACACTCTGTTTCTTGATCTGAGGGCTGGCAAAATGAGTATGTTTAATTTGTGAAAACCCTTATTTATGTACTTACATGTATGGTATATGTAAATTTAAAAATTGATGCCTTTTCAACACTTATCTGATAATCTGCTGAAAAAGACATACATTCAAGGAGGTGGGGAAAATACTTACTAAACAATAACTTTATTTCTCAAAAACCGTAAAGATTTTGTTTCTCTCTCCAAAGGATTTAAAAAATCTCAACAGAATGTAATAGTTAACTGCTAAAAAATAAGATAAGAGTAAAATACTGCTTAATTAGCTCTGTTATGCCTGCACCCTAGGACTGTAAATTACAAAAATACAAGTAAAACCACATTTTCTGAAATAACAGCAAACAGAGGAGAAAGTCAAGTACTATATACCAAATGATCAAAATGTCTTTTGGGCCTAGGATTCTTGAAACTAGTAAAAATGGTAATAACAGAAATCTCATGCCATTAATCTATACAGATCATTAAATATAAAAACAATTTATAAAACACATCAGATTTTATTGCTTGAAGAATACAGCATATGAAAATCACAAGAATGTCAAAATGAAAAGTCACTAGGATTCAAACATATAATACATTATCAGATGCAGTAAAATATTAATTAACCTGAACTCTGCATCAAAAAAAAAAGTATGGAAAAATATCTAAGTTGTTTACATAAGAAACAGATATACTTAAAATAGAAAGTATAAGGATGTTACAGTACAAGTTAGAAAAGCCAACACTTATTAACTTATTATTTCTTAGACTAGACTACCTTTGGTACTTAAACTTTTAAAAAAACAATCCCTTCTATTTTGTCCAAATGCACTTCATGGATTCAATACCAACTTCAACTCAAAACATTAATCAAGATTCACTTAGTTGTGGCATGGAAGAAGTGTATTTAATAAATGTATGACAATATTTCACTTTTTCTAAAACTGCGAAATATGATCATTAAGAAATCTAATACTTGTAAACTTTACTTATTTAGCTCTTCAATTAAAATTGGAATCCTGGCATCTGCAATCTATCTTTAGACCTGGTGAATATACAAATTTAAATGATTTGGCAACTGACATAGGAATTTAGATTACTTCATACTATCCTAAGTGGCTTTCCATTCTGTTTTCAAAATACAAACAATAGGCCAGTTCTTCAACACACTGGATTCCTATAAAAATCACTACCATACTTTATTTATTAGAACCAAATTAAAGCTTTTCCCTTGTAATGAGCAGGTTGAAACTATGTTTCATATAGGGCTGATCAATTATGATACACTTTCTTAAACAAAACAAAAACAATCATTTTTTAAAGCTCAATTATTATGGAGACAATGATGCCATTTCAAAAGGAAGCATTGGACACTCTAGGCCATCTAGTCAAGAAATTGTAAAAGTAATGCTAAAAACAAACAATAAGTAAACTATGACTACAAGTTAAATTACAAAAAAATCCGTCTTACAGCAAGCATGCTCATTAACTTTCATTTCTTTCCCCCAGCAAAGGTTTGAATATTCATGAACCTTAGTTAAACCAACGGAACCTAAGCAATTGTTTCACAAGTTCCAATAAACATGGATGGACTAAGCAAGTAATACTATTAACAATCATTGGAGTGAAATACTAAGAATCATGACAGTCCTCAAAACGGGACAGTCTTTGAAATGTAATAGTGTAGCTCAAGATGAATTATGCTATAATAAAACTTTAGTTTTTACCTCTACATAAAACAAAAACAAAATCAAAACATAACCTACCAAATTTTACAACTACTACTGAACATACTCATCCTAGTTTTTGAATGTCTTGTTTGAGACTTTTTAAAACAAGTATATTTATCTGAGCATATATATGTAGTGCCTGTATATATACTCATTTTAAAAGAGAAAAAATCCAAATACTACAGAACTGAACTCTTTGTTTCTTCACCAGCCTGATCTAATATCTACTGCATCACATAGCACCTCCCCCCCAATAATTTAAAATTCCCAATTTTTAGTTTAGTTAAAAGGGCAGAGGAAATGCAAATGAAGATTTAGAGCTTCTGTATAAATTTCACTGTATTTTTATAAACTTGAAGTTTTCTGTAACACTGTTTATTGATCAAATAAAGGACTCACTGCTATCTAAAATTTCATAAACATCATTAAAAATTCAAAATTGATATTATACTGAGCCTTAAATTTTCAATAGTTCGAAGAGACAGTTTTTACATGAATAGCACACAATAGATGAAACTTAACGGCAGACATCCCTAGAATACCAATGGCAAGTCCACCAAGATGCATACAAAATTACAGATAAGCATTTCTTTCACTGTTTTCTTGTGCAGGGAAAAACATTTATAGAGGAAATAGAAACTCAGCTGGTGAATTTCAGATATCATCATCATCTTCTTCATCCTGAGAAGATCCTGCCTGGTTGGATGCACTTGCTGAAGCAGCAGCAAGCTGTGCTTGTTGGGCAGCTTGCTGCATTTGAAGCCATTCCTGTTGGGCTAATTCTGCTTGTTGCTGTCTAGCCTAAACACAAAAAACATTAAAAAAAAATAGTAATTTTTTAAAAAACCTATAACATGCACACTTTCATAAACTTAGTCATTATCAAATTTGGATATTTTCCAACCACGATATAGTTGTTGTACATCAGGACAACATGAACTCTATAAGAAAATATAATTAGAGATTGCTTCTTCTCAATTCTCTTAAGGAGAGTTTCCAAAACTTTCCATAAAAATTTTCAATGAAAGTTTCCTTTTGGGCTTCCCTGGTGGCGCAGTGGTTGAGAATCTGCCTGCTAATGCAGGGGACACGGGTTCGAGCCCTGGTCTGGGAAGAACCCACATGCCACGGAGCAGCTGGGCCCGTGAGCCACAACTACTGAGCCTGCGCGTCTGGAGCCTGTGCCTCGCAACGGGAGGGGCCGCGATAGTGAAAGGCCCGCGCACTGCGATGAAGAGCGGTCCCCGCACCGCGATGAAGAGTGGCCCCCACTTGCCGTAACTAGAGAAAGCCCTCGCACGAACCGAAGACCCAACATAGCCAAAAATAAATAAATAAATAAATAAAGTAGCTATAAAAAATAAAAATAAAAAAAAAAATAAAAAAAAAAAGTTTCCTTTTATGCTACATAATGGTTCAACTGAAGAACCTAAAAAAGTTTAAAGAAAAATCACAACATTCACTCTTTGGTTCCTTTTCCCTGTGTTTCTCTTTTGTTTCACTTGATTCTTCTGTCCTCTTAACTCATAATTTTGACGTAAACACTTGCAATCTAAAAATTATTTCTGTGGCTTAAAAGTTTGCTAGTACAATACCTCTGTTAGGGAAAAGTACTGTACGTGAATGCACTAGCTACCTTGATATTTTTTTTAAGTTTCTATTACAGTTCCCTACTCTATAGATACATCTCTTTCTTCCTCTGTCCCTCTCCCCTCTCTGTAAATACACACGTAGGTACACACGAAGAACATACCCTTCCCACATACACACTAGTGAAAATTATCTATCCAGTACTGAATTTAAGTGGGATAATTAAAATCCATTCATTTGAAATATCCTCTATAAAAACCACCACAGGATTTGAGAAACCAAGATGCATACATATGCATTACATGCCCTACTGCACGAGCTAAGGCTCCTTCCCAATTTAATTTCATCCATTAGCAGAAAAACCACACCAAGAAGGGAAAAATGAACCTGTTTTTGAAAAGATCATATAATTTCCCATTAGAGTTTACCAAAACAATGCTGTTTCTCCATTTCTGTCTTTTCTCAGAATTATTCTTTAAGCCTGGCTCATACCCTCCTTTATGAATGGCCAATTGCTAGTCATCATTTAATACACACATCAGTTTTCAGTTTTTCTTGGTCCTTCTAGGTCACATTTTCTGCTCTTTTTCATATTCTGTAATTCTCTATGCATTCCCATACCTATCCATTTTGTTCTCTAATTACGTGAGTATACATCTTTTTTCTCCACTAGAGTGGAGAATAGAAAATGTTTCCATATTCATTGTTGCATTCCCAACATACAGGCCCCCAGTAGTTTCTGACTGGATGAATGTTTTGTGGGAAAACAATGAGGCTCAGCATAACCTTAAGATTTTACCATGTACATTCTTAACTTTTCTTAATAATCTGTCATGAATGTATTATCCAAACATTCCTAGGGGAGAATTACTACACTTAAAAAAAAATCATTTAGGGACTTCCCTGGTCGTGCAGTGGTTAAGAATCCGCCTGCCAATGCAGGGGACATGGATTCGAGCCCTGGTCCTGGAAGATCCCACATGCCTCGGAGCAACTAAGCCCGTGTGCCACAACTACTGAGCCTGCGCTCTAGAGTCTGCAAGTCACAACTACTGAGCCCGCGTGCCACAACTACTGAAGCCCGGGCGCCTAGAGCCCATGCTCTGCAACAAGAGAAGCCACCGCAATGAGAAGCCCGTGTACTACAACGAAGAGGAACCCCCACTTGCCGCAACTAGAGAAAGCTGTGCTCAGCAACGAAGACCCAACGCAGCCAAAAATAAATAAATTAATTAAATTAAATTAATTTGTTTAATCTGTAATTTTTTAAAAAATCATTTAATTGTTACCAATTAAGTCCAAATTTCTCAGCCTAGAGTTCAGGACCCTCCAAATTACTGTCTGCCCCAATGTATTTCTCTAATATTCTTTCAAAACATTTGTTTTGTGCTCCAAAAAAACCCAAAAAAACCCTTAGATAAACATAAAGTGTTTTCTAAATACACATCATACCCTCCCATTTTTGCTACCTTTACTCATGCTGATAGTCATTCTATTTGAAATCTGATTTTCACCTACTGAAATTCCACTCTTCCTTCAAGTCAAACTGAAATACTAGTTTCTCCATTAAGTTTGTTCCTGATTCCTTCCAGTATCATTCAGGGTCTAATCAGGAGACAGAAGTTACACTAGTTAGGGAAATAGAGAGAATGTCATATAAAAGACTATTAACCAAGTATAAAGGTGGTAACTAGGTAACTGAAAAGGCAAGAAATGAACACTAAGATATGTGGGTGGCAACTACAGGAAGCAGCCACCAACCCTAAAACTGGGGGAAACAAGGGAAGAGGCTGGGATTTTTAAAACTTGGAAGCTTAGAGGAGCAACCCATGGAAATGAAACTTAGACTTCTGAAGAAGGGGCATAAATTGGCTGGTACTACTACCATCTCTGAGCTTAGAGGAGAGCCTCAAGGTTTGAGACCCAAATCCTTGAGGAAGGGGATGCATGTTCAGGCTGCTTCTGTATTAGAGAAACTGCAAACCAGATTCAGTTCCCACTACAGGAAAAAAATGATGCAGCCAGGGTGAAGCATTGGTGGGTTGCTGAAAGGAACTTGAAGCCAACTGAAAGTAAAAGAAAGGAACATGTGCCTTCTTCCACCCAGCCCTGTAATCTCCCTCTAGAGCCCCCTACTGGCAGCACAGTCTAAAGGAAGTCAGCTAGAAAACAGAAACGTGGTTTGCAGAGTACTGGGCCCAGTCTCAAAGCGGAACATAGAAAGGAGGGTTTCATGCTGAGATAATTGCTTAGTAACTGGCACACTCCTATATCATTAAAATCTAATGTGATATCTCTGTACTTGGGGATCTCTTTATATATTCCTCATGAGACTAGTCAACCTCATAATACAGCTGTTAATATACCTATATTACACCTTCCCTACAAAACAAAAACGTTTTTTGTGTTTGTTTAGGAAGTTAAAGACCAGGTATTCTAGTAACTACTTCTACCCATTTTTATAAAGAAATATAGAAAATATTTCCATAGCACACAGGCATGTTTACTTTTATGGCAGGAATACCCAGAGTTCAAAATAGACTAAGAACGCTTCACAGGAAATACTTGAAAATGGTAGGGCAAATCAAATATATCGATTTAATCAACTTAATAATACCTACTCTGTGGCCTAATCAACTATAAATAGATACAATTTTGTGGCACAGAAAAGATAATGCAAATAATTTCAAGTCTCTACACAGGTCTTACTGCAAAGTTGCTTTACCTTGTAGTTTGCTCAATGATCTACAAAGACATGTACTGGTTACACTAAAAATTTAACCTGACTTTTAGGTATCATCACCCCAAATCAGCACCCATACTTTTCTCTCTGAACATAAAAGCATTCCAGTGTCTTTAAAATCAATGTTGATTGGTAAATATTATTTGTATTCATTTCCACAAATTAAAAATTTCAGTGTATTTATTCTGCTTTCTTTTTTCCCCTTTTGCTTCTCACCCAATCCATCCCAAGTATTTTCCTTCTAAAATGGAAGAGTGAAAGAGAAGTAAGTAGGCATATACTTTCTAATTCACTTCTTCTGGAGATTTTCATTGTGTTTTAAGTTTCCCACTTCCACACACTAAAATAACTCATTTATAATTTACAGCTAACTTTAATCTCAACGTATTAGAGATTACCTCCTTTTCAAATATTTGCTGCTAACAGTGAAAGATAGCTTCAAATGAGGCTGCTATTGTGTTGGCATGTAAAATAAAGTCTAAATGATTAAGTGAAATGAAAGTTATGAAAAAGATGTTATAATAATTTATCAGTTCCTTTTATATTTAAGACTAAAGTACTTTATGCTCTAGGAAAAGTACTAAGCGGCTGCTATAATTTTACTTCTCTTCTGATTTTTCTCACAATAGCAAAGAAATACTAGGGTATTTTCACCTATAGGTCAGGGCAAGAAAGAAGGGAGATAAGGGGAAAGAAACAAAACAAAACAGATGACAAGGGTAGAGAGCTGAAGACAGATATGGCAGTCAGTCAGTTATTTTTCATTCATCTTTTTGCCCTAGAAATGATAAAGCATGTTCATTTCACTTAAAAGTTCCAAAATAAATTTAAGCAAACAAAATGGTGGCTAGAATATTAGCACAGTATTGTAGAAAGAGCACAGGTTTTGGAGTCAAAAGGTACTTACCCTTTCATTTGTTTAAGTCAATCCTTCCCAGTACTAAGCTTCATAATGATAGGAACCATGTCTCTTTTTTATACTGTTAGAAGCCTAGCACCTAACACTACATCGGGTAAATAGTGAAGACTTTAATAAATATCTGTAGAACAAATGATCTGATCTCATGCAAGCTTCTCTATCTCTGAGTCTGTTTCTTAAGGCGTAAATGGGCATAGTAAAATTTGTATTACTCATTAAGAACTCTGCAAAGTATATAAAGTATTTAGCAGAGCATCTTTTTCCTTTTATCAAATATTTCCTTTGGCACCCTGTAGGTGATCTGCAATAGTAGAGACTCAATAAATAATAGCCATTAGCTTTTTTTTTTTAAGACATCATGCTATTGCATGCCTCTTTTTTTTTTTTTTTAAATAAATTTATTTATTTATTTATGGCTGTGTTGGGTCTTCGTTTCTGTACACGGGCTTTCTCTAGTTGCAGAGAGCAGGGGCTACTCTTCATTGCAGGGCGTGGGCTTCTCATTGCGGTGGCTTCTCTTGTTGCAGAGCACAGGCTCTACGCGCACGGGCTTCAGCAGCTGTGGCACATGGGCTCAGTAGTTGTGGCTTTTGGACTCTAGAGTGCAGGCTCAGTAGTTGTGGTGCACAGGCTTAGTTGCTCCGCAGCATGTGGGATCTTCCTGGACCACGGCTCGAACCCATGTCCCCTGCTTTGGCAGGCAGATTCTTAACCACTGAACCACCAGGGAAGTCTGCCATTAGCTTTTAAAAAAAATTATCACTCCTCATTTGGTACCTCATATTCATATGGATTATAACACTGTTTGCATGTGCTCATGCCTGCCTCAAAGGCTTTTCCACTTTAGCACCTATTTCATAGGTTGTTTTGAGGATTAAATGAAACAATACTGGTAAATTACTTGGCAACATGATTAACACATGTTTAGAACTCAAATGTTGGTAAGCTTTTATCTTCCTTATTAGTTTAAATGGTATCTGCTGTCTAGTGCTTGATAACACTTAAAATTCAAATGCTTTTAAATATAAACCAAACTGGTTGTTATGACTGCAAAGAGATCAGTTATGGTACTAATCTGGAAGAGATGACCTAAAATGGTATTTCCCAGTTCTAATGGTAATTACAGTAACTGGTAGCAATTCTTACCTCTTCTATTCAAACCAAACCTGTCTTTCAATTTCAAATGAGAAGCCAGGACTTTGTAGGGAAAAAACAACATCACCTTCTCCCCTCTTTTTTTTTTAATAATGGTGAATAGGTTCTTTAACCTCCTCGAACCTCAGAATTGTAATTTGGAAGATCAAGGTTGAAGTAAATGATTTTCAAAAGTCTCTCCTACCCCTAGAGTTCTGTGCTTCCTTGACTTACCAACCCAACTCAGTCATCCATTCAACAAATAGTTATTGAATACTCCCCCTGTGCTAGTTACCATGTTAGGTGGGTGCTGGAGATACAATTAATAATGGGTCCTGCCCTCAGGAAGCTTACAGACTAATGGTAGGGACAGACATTTATAAATGACCACACAGCTCTATTCCCATGATGAAATAAGTATCTCTATGGAACTGAAACACTCCATATTTTACATCCTTTTTGCCATAGAACAACCTCTGGCCCAACGATTTAGGTCTAACTTTCAAGATCTTCCCACTGGAAAGTCAGTCAAATGCTTTATTTCAAAAAAGTATTTACATATAGACAGTTTGCTTGAGCAATCTGAGCATTTTAGTAGTACCCAAAAATGGAATGGATTATTTTTTAAGCTGTTATCATAAATTTTCAAGTTCATAATTCCTTGCCCCTGCCTTTGCAGGGTAGGTGGGGAGGAGGTACAGAGAAGAGAAGGTAAAAATGCCATTAAGGTACCTCAGCCCCAGCCGATAAATTTTGCCTTGAACAGTGATTTGCATTCTTAATAATCAGGTTATTAAGCTCTCAGTCTTATGTGGAGTAAATATTCAGTCACATTCAAGAATCACTGTACTCTGTAACTGTCTTCTCCCCAGCTTCAAGGAACCTGGTAGAGAAGAAGGAAACGCCAATTTTTCTCTCTCAATTTCTTCCTCTTGTTCTTGCCCTACATACCTGTAGGTATTCTAGGCGTTGCATCCCATGCCTGAGTGGAAAGGACTGATGGAAAGCTTTTTTGTGTTGGTCTTTGCCATCAGCATGGGGTATGCGTGCATACTGGTTGTAGTGTCTGTTCACTCCATGTGGAAGCTGTGCTGTGTGGGCTTCTGCATCCCCTTATCCTCATCCCTAGGTATTTTTTTTTATTAGGTAATAAATGTTGCCAGCCTTTGTTGCCTCTGCTATAACACCAAGGCACAGTGAACCATGGGGAGAACACGAGGGGTGAGATATACTATAGCAGTCATCTTTGGAAAATATGATCTTCCACAGAGGATGGCTCCGAAATGTATTACAGAGCTTGCTTCTATTTTGCCACCAAGGGGAACTGGAAGGGAATGAAGAAGGTACCCAGGATTCTAAGGATGGGCCAAGGCAGGCCCAGAAGATGGTACAGAGATAACATTGGGGAAATTCTAAGAGGCTAGCCACAAATTCCATTCAGTCCCAGCTCCCTGTGGTCCCCTCCTTTCTTAAAAAATAAAGGGATATTAGTACTTGTTGCTAATCCTTCACAGACTGGACATTAGAACTGTGACAAGCAAGAAAGGAGAAAAGTTTTCTCCCTTTCTCTGCTCCACTGGCCCTTCAAAGTTTTTAAGATTAGAATGTTTTAAAGGTGTATTAAAGACCTAATTTCACTACAAAGTAGATGTTAATCAGATTTTTCTTATATGCCATTCATCTAAAAATGTGATACAATATTTTCTCACCAGTCTATCATTTTAAATCTTAAGAATGTTTAGGTATACTTTTCATGCTTTTAAATGGCCATTCTGCCTGAAAAAACATCAAAATAAAATCTCAGTAGTTATTTGGAGTTGTTCTCCTCAGAAAACAGGCTGCTGCAAATATTTGCTTTTATGTAAAGTAAAAAACTACCCAGACCTAACATCAGACTCTATGATCAACCAGCCAGAGAAAGAAAAATCTGGGGGTACGTATGTTGACTAAGGAAATGATTTTAGAAACCAGTATGATTTGTTAGCAAAAAGGGTCAGATTCAGATGAAAATAATTTAAAACGTGTTACTTACTTTTGCAAATAATTCCTGTTGCTGTCTCAATAACTCTTCTTCAGGAATGCCAAGGTTTTCCAAACGAGAACTGGCCTTTCTTCTTTTTAATGCTACTGTCTTGCATTCTTGTAAGACTTCTTTTACTTCACTGATATAAGAGCCAAAGCCTAAACTTTCTAGTGCTGGGGAAATGAAAATATGAAAACATGAAAAAGTGGTAAAACACAACTTTTTCTCTCACCTGTGGAACATTAAGTTTGGTGAGGGTTTTGGGCTGGGGGTTGGAGGGGAAGGTTGTTGCTTTCTAATAATTTTACCTATTTTATAGCTGCATAACAATCATTGGTATGGCTAAGACAAAATATTTTATCAAACTTTCTTAATATTAGATGGCAAATTAGTTAAAACTTAAGGAACATTTCAAGGCACTGGCCTTCACTTTTCCTTTTCTTTCTAATTTTTTAAAAACCAAAGCATTTCCTGGAGGAAAAAAAAAGTCCAATGTAAGAACATGTGGTTTTAGTAAGAAAACATTTTTCCTATACCACTCATAGTAAATCAACCATTAAGTCATCACTTTCTCAAAGAATACAAAAAAAGCAAATATTTGGAATATATTTGTTAATAAAACATATTTTGTACCATTTGGCTTAGAAAAAGTAGGCTGGTAACACATGCTCTAACTTTCAGCAGGATAAGATGAAAGAATAGATAAGTTCTTTTGTCTAATATACCAACAGGAAACTAGTATTTTTAGCAAAGACACTCAAACTGCCAAGTTTAAGAAACACTGGTGGAAAGAGCTTATGAAATTCAGCATTTATATTCAACCAAAGTTTCCCTTGAAAATAAAACTTAACAGGAAACACTATGAAAATATTTTAAATGACATGGCAGAAAAACTGGGATAAAGGAAGACTATAAGGATAGAAGAAACATTAACAAAAAATTCTCTCCCTTTATTTTTTCACATTTAGAAGAAAAATTTGTAAGAAAAAAAGGCCTTCTGTAATCCAGAAAGACAAAGCATAAAATTTCCTTTTGGCTCACGGTATTTAAAATCATATAGTTTTCTAAATGCTAAGGCCCCAAAATCATATTTTGCCTTCTGAGCCAATGATGAAATATAGGTGGTGAAAAACACAGTAAATGAACTTAAGTTAGTTCATCAGTTCTTACAGTCTATCAACAACTATGATGAGCCAGACTCCCTCAGTAAAGATGCCCTAAGTTCCAACTTTAAAAATTTGCTCTTCAAGAATACCAAATATACCTTTAAAATCTACATTCCCATATAAGCTGTGGTTTTTAAGGCATTTTGAATGACTTACAACTTTACTTATTTCATATATTAAGCTGTTTTCATCAACCGTCTTTAGAAATAATGTGATGCCAAAAAGCAGACTGCTATTCCTTTAATTTTAATTAACTTACAGACCCTCTCCTTGTCCCCCCAAATTTCAATAAGACATTATTCTTATTCTGAGTTCTGTCTACCAAATTAACCACCACCTAATCCCTGGCCTCAAGGAGTCTGGAGTATAGTAGGAAATTAAGTGAAAATTAGGCAGCCTGAATTTTTTACTTGAATTGACAGACATTATTTTTTAAGTGTCAATGCTAGAAGCCAAAGTTTTATCTTTTCTCTCTCTCTTTTTTTTTTAATAAATTTATTTATTTTTGGCTGCATTGGGTCTTCGTTGCTGCGCGCGGGCTTTCTCTAGTTGCGGAGAGCAGGGGCTACTCTTTTTTTTTTTTTTTGGCTGCGTTGGGTTTTTGTTGCTGCGTGTGGGTTTTTCTCTAGTTGCGGCGAGCGGGGGTTACTCTTCGTTGCGGTGCGCAGGCTTCTCATTGGGTGGCTTCTCTTGTTGCAGAGCACAGGCTCTAGGCACGCAAGCTTCAGTAGTTGTGGCACTCAGGCTCAGTAGTTGTGGCGCACGGGCTTAGTTGCTCCACGGCACGTGGGACCTTCCCGGACCAGGGCTTGAACCCGTGTGCCCTGCATTGGCAGGCGGATTCTTAACCACTGCGCCACCAGGGAAGCCCCAAGCAGGGGCTACTCTTCATTGCGGTGTGCGGGCTTCTCATTGCGGTGGCTTCTCTTGTTGCAGAGCACGGGCTCTGGGCGCGCAGGCTTCAGTAGTTGTGGCTCATGGGCTCTAGAGTGCAGGCTCAGTAGTTGTGGCGCACCGGCTTAGTTGCTCCGCAGCATGTGGGATCTTTCAGGACCAGGGCTCGGACGTGTGTCCCCTGCATTGGCAGGTGGATTCTTAACCACTGTGCCACCAGGGAAGTCCGTCTTTTCTCTTTTTTAAAGGCACAAGCATAGTAGTGCATTTTCAATAATACTGGCTGGAGATAGTACCAAAAGAAATCAGTAAATGATTTAAGGTGTCCCACCACATTCTAAAGAAAAGTCTTATTTTCTTATTCTAAAGAAAAGTCTTATTTCCTTAGTCCTACAACAAGGTTCTCCAGGATCTAGCCCCACTTACCTTTCCAGCTTTATTTCTGCCATTAAATCCCTGCATACTTTGCTAAACCTGACTGCTCAATGTTTCCCAACAGGCACCAGTTTCCCACATTCGTGCTGACAGTAAATCATTCAAGGCCTGGATCAAACTATATCTTCAAATTAAGCTTGCCTGATCCTCCTAGACAGAAGTAATCTCCCCCTTTTGAAATAAGATAGACTTAGAATTTGGAACTTGGTTGTCACTGTATTTGTATAACCTTGGATATGTTGCTTAATATCTCTAAGCTTCAATTTCCCATCTCTAAAATGAAAACAGCATCTATTTCATAATATCTTCCTACAACCAGAAGCACTATAGTGGTTAAGCGTGCAGCCCCACAGGGGCTGACTCCCAGCTCTGCCTCGTATTAGCTGTGTGAGTCAGGGTAAGTTCCTTCACCGCTGTTCCTCTAAAACAAGAATAACAGGACCTACATCTCATCAGATCAGGTTGCCGTGAAGAATAAATGAATATAAACAAAGAGCTAAGAACAGAGGCTGGCCCACAGAAGGAGCAAAATTAAGTATTCACTATTATATTTTTAATACTTTAAGGATTGTGGGAATCAACAAGTGATTAACCTAAGGCATTTAACAACACAGTGTCTAACGTGTAAGAGTCCCTTAACTAACTTGGACATATTATTCATCTTTTATTTTTTTTATTCATCTTTTTGTTGTTGTTGTTCAGAAAACATTTACTGTAGTTTGATGACACTTAGTCAAGTTGTGGTTCTGAAAGCAAAGCAAAAACAGTATTAGGGGAAATTTAGGGTGGACACATTTCTTAGAGATAGTTTATAATTCTACCACTTCAGAAAGAGCAATAATTTTACTGAAAATATTTAATTTTAAAAACATCACTCAAGGGCTTCCCTGGTGGCGCGGAGCAACTGGGCCCGTGAGCCACAACTACTGAGCCTTCGCGTCTGGAGCCTGTGCTCCGCAACAAGAGAGGCCGCGACAGTGAGAGGCCCGCGCACCGCGATGAAGAGTGGCCCCCGCTCACCGCAACTAGAGAGAGCCCTCGCACAGAAACGAAGACCCAACACAGCAAAAATAAATTAATTAATTAATTTAAAAAAAAATTATTTATTAAAAAAAAAAATCACTCAAGAACTACTATGACTTTTCAGATGGGGAAAGCAAGCCCCTGGGAGGGCGAGAGCCCAGTCGGGCAGCTACTGGGGGAGGGGCTGGGTGCCACTGACGTTTGTGGCTTCACTCAGCAGGCCGACTGCCCCCTCCCTGAGGCCACTCAGAAGTCACTGGGTGGGGAAGGGGCATTCAAGAGGTAAACATGATTCCAGCAGGGGACAGCCCCAAGGTCCCAAGGGAGGGCTGGTCGGGCAAGGGCTGCCTGGACAGGCATCATCTTCTCGTGATGAGATGAGGAGGCTGAACGTGAAGACCTTCTTCCAGCTCCTGTGTGAGCGAGAGTAGATTCAGAAAACTGCCGCTACGTGGCAGCAGTCACGGCTTTACTGTTCACCAGCTTCCCAGTTGAAGGGTTGTCAGGGCACACAGGTGCACACAGCCACAAAACACGGCATCTTCTCAAATAATTTCCAGAACATGATATAGCACAGCCCCAGCCTCTCCAGCAGGAGACTTCGCTACAGCTTAGGGTAATATTCTGATGATGTGGGGCTTCCTGCAGCTCCCCAGTCACCTTCCATGAGTCGGGGGGAATCATCTAAATGGACCCCGCTTCCCGGAGCAGAGGCCTAGTCGTCGCACTGCACTTCCGCCCGGAGCTCCTTGGGGACGTAGTTGGCCAGCGTCGCCAGCAGCTGCTGCTGCAGGGCCTCACTGCCCACGACCAGCATGGTCAGCTGCACGGCGTCCGTCCGTTCCAGGGGCCTGACGATGGCAGTGGCTTCGTTAAAGAGCTTCTGCTGCTCGGCAGGTGGCAGCTCCATTATGATCTGAGAAACTGGCTTAAACTGTCCACTTGTCATCCAAGCGCCTAACAAACCCCCGACGCCCCCCCCCCCCAACGGCTAGTCCTGGTGGCCCGCCCACCAAACCACCAACGAAGGCCACGGCCCCTGTGACCAGGCCGCCCCTCCCGGAGTGCTTGACGGCCGCCCGCATTTTCCTCTCCTCGGAGACGGAGCACAGGAGCCTCATGATGTCCTCCCCCGCGACGGGCATCGCAGCAGACCTGTGGAGGCGGCGTCGCGAGGTCACAGACTGGCAGGCGTGGGGACTTTTTTCATTCATCTTTATCTTTTCTCTTACACTTAAGAGTATGCTAGTAAGTATACAGGGCCTAAATAAACGTATAGCTATGCATTATCACACCATTAAATTCAAGATGAACAAGTATATTAAATTTACAAAATTAACAAATCAATACACTTGAGAGACAACTCTTCAAAATGTCATGAATTACTAGACATTAAAAACTTCAATCCAATCTACCTTAAACCATGGAGGGCTTGGGTTAAAAATTAAAAAACAAAAACAAAAAACTCACTTTTAAAAACATCTAAGGTTGAGAACACTGTTTTCAAAAAAAAAAAAACTGCAAGTAAATCCAAGGTTAATATTTAATATTATTGAAAGAGCTATACTCTCAATGCTGAGTACAAACACTGCACTCTCAATAAAATGGTTCAACAGGAGCAGCCATAAATTTAATTTCAAAACTGCATTGACTTTAATCTTAATTTTAAACACATTCTGGCTAACGGATATGAGTAACTGGATACAGCATTTTCTAAACGGGGATATTTTACATCATCTGTTATCATGTAGTAATAACATCCCCATTTTACATAAAGGAGAATCTTAAAGGATAAGGAAAATGGCTCCTAAGCAGGGCCATCAGTTAACAGTTGTGCAGGTGGTTCAGTGCACAACAGCAGCATATCTGAGGAGAGCCATTCATACTGTAAACATCATAGATTTGTATGCTTATTATAGCACTTTTTCTGGCAGATGGTAGTAAAGGTTTTTAAGGAAGGAGTGTCTCAACAGCCATTTATGATAAAAACTCTCCAGAAAGTGGGCATAGAGGGAACCTACCTCAACATAGTAAAGGCCATATACGACAAACCCACAGCAAACATCATTCTCAATGGTGAAAAACTGAAAGCATTTCCTCTAAGATCAGGAACAAGACAAGGGTGTCCACACTCATCACTATTATTCAACATAGTTTTGGAAGCCCTAGCCATGGCAATCAGAGAAGAAAAAGAAATAAAAGGAATCCAAATTGGAAAAGAAGAAGTAAAACTGTCACTTTTTGCAGATGACAGGATACTATACATAGAAAATCCTAAAGATGCCACCAGAAAACTACTAGAGCAAATCAATGAATTCAGTAAAGTTGCAGGATACAAAATTAATACATGGAAGGAGTGCCTTTTTCTAATTTGTACAAAGGGATTTTATGGACTATTGATGGCCCTCACTCTAAGGATCTCAGAGTAAGAGCCAAAAAAATAAATAAAATAAATAATAATATATATATTTTAAAATTTGTGGATAAAACACATATCACTTATTTTTCAGAAGCCTGTCTGCTACCCTCTGCCATCTATCTTAAAACTGTACCCAGAAAAGTGCATGGCATATTAAGGAAAAAAAAAAAACATTTAGCATGCTTTTTTCAATTTGAAAGACAGATATTAAGACAACTACTTAAAAAAAAAAAAGGTAAAAATGTCCAACCAACAACAATTTTAATACAGTCGTATCTTATATTTTACCAAAAATGACGTACTCCTCAAAAGTTTTGTTATGACATGAATTTGTGTGAATTACTTTATACTTCAAATGCATAATGCATGCTTTTCATTTAAAAAAACTAAAATATAAAAAATAGCATTCTCTAATTTCTCTATTTCCTTTTGTTTGTATGTTAGGTGATGGAGGTATGGAGGTGATGTAGTTAACTTAAAATACATTAAGAGGATGTAGGCCAAAGTGACTTCTTGGCTTACTGGCCTGACAAAGACCCTTAAGAATCATGCCCTCTATGGTATCACCACTCCTGGGAATCTGGGACAACAATGAGAGACGGATGGCAGAGCAAGAATCAAATATCATTCATCTTTATATCCTTAGCAGTATCTAGTACAGTGCCAAGTACACAGTAGTATTCAAAAGTAACTGCTGGGTGGCAGAAGGAAAACAAAAACAAAAGACATAAAAGTTTTAAAGAAAACAGTAAAATCCTAACTTCAAAAGCACCTGATTAGGTGATAAATTGTGCAATGTAAATTACATGTCCCTTCAGAAAAAAATTTCAGTATGGATGATTATTTAGGCAATACAATATCATTCTTATTATTATTACAACTTCTCTGCAATCACTCAGATCCTGTGATTTCAAAACTATTCCACATCCACTTTCCAAAACAGACGGTGGTTTAGGCTTTAGAGCAAGATTCTCAAAGTGTGGTCCATGGACTTGTGCCAGAAATGCCTGTAAGGGTCTGCAATGAGTTAAGTACGGAAATTCAAAGTAAGCATTTTAAGAACCTTCACAGCAAAACTGTAACTATGTGAAGTGCCGGCTGTGTTAACTAATTTTATTGTGGTAATTATTTCATAATATATACACACATCAAATCATTACATTGTAAACCTTAAACTTACACAATGCTATATGTCAATTATATTTCAAAAAGCTGGGGAAAAAAAAAGAAACTTCATAGCAATTTGACAAGGTAATTTTATTTCTATTGAATGCATATCAAAAAATTTCATTTTGGGCTTCCCTGGTGGCGCAGTGGTTGAGAGTCTGCCTGCCAATGCACGGGACACGGGTTCGAGCCCTGGTCTGGGAAGATCCCACATGCCGCGGAGCAACTAGGCCCGTGAGCCACAACTACTGAGCCTGCGCATCTGGAGCCTGTGCTCTGCAACAAGAAAGGCCGCGATAGTGAGAGACCCGCGCACCGCAATGAAGAGTGGCCCCCGCTTGCCGCAACTAGAGAAAGCCCTCGCACAGAAACGAAGACCCAACACAACCAAAAATAAATAAGTAAATAAATAAATATTAAAAAAAACAAAATTTCACTTTGTTTTTCTAGTGATCCATTTTTTTTTGTATTTTACCAAAGTACCAGTGTGAGAGGGATTATAATTTTTTTTTAAAAAGTCCTTCAACATATAGCTTGGAGCAACATAACTGCTGAAGAAGTGAATCCTCAGAGACTTTTTCAAACTTTCACTACTTTCAGTTACTATTCTCAAAAACATGAGGAAAAAAAAATGTAGCAAGAGATTTAAAATGCAGAAATAAAATAGTATACTTAAAATATTCTTATTTACGCTTTGGCTTTACAAATGGCATCATGATGTAAGGTTAAACATAACAGACTTTCAGCTTTATGTTTCAATCAGTATCACTATAAAGTTTTTAAATTATTATTTATTGTAGCATATTTCATGTAAGTTTATCAATCCTGACAGATTCTCAGTAATTGCTAATTATACCTGAAACCATTAAGTATTATTTATACATAAATGGGAAAACCTTAGTTAACAGACTTGCCTAAGGCCAGACTTTCCAGTACAGAACCTGCAGCTCCTAACTCTCAATGTCAATTCTTTCCATAATGCAACAGAACATGTTAGTACTCATTTAAAGATATGTGTTCACAGAAACCCAGCAACGAAATAAAAGGAACACCTTATAAGCTTAGAACTCCCTCTGCTGTGTGTATGTGATCTTCAATCAAAGTCCGTGTTCTTAAACTAAAAATAAGCAAAATATTTAGATAATTTTTTAAAATTTTAACTAGGTTATATAATTTCAGATTTACTGGCAATAAAATTATTTTAACTTCTGCATGCATTTTACAGAACTGCCTCAAATGCTTAATATGCCCTGACAAGGTAAAGCAAAGTGGCAAGTGAACAAGTGAAATGTTCTGAAGCAAAGTTTAGTTCATTAAACTTATTACTAAAAAAATCCAAACTTCAACATGTGAAAATCAAACCACTTTAAAACGTACATTATTCCACTTGGCTATATCTTACATTCTTAAATAATCAACACTGACAGAACAGCATAAAAAATGTCATACCCAGCTTTCTAGAGTTAGTCTATAAACACACACTTTAAACACCTAAAAAAATACACACCTTAAGGATCTCTTTTAAAAAATTTTAATCACTCAGGACAAAAGTTTCTTTAAATGATTAAGCAATATGATATCAATATGAGATTAAAAATGTATAAAATCTATTCCCCTAACTGGGGAGAATTTGGGGCTAAAATGTAGGTCCTTACCCACTTAACAAAGGTAATGTTAAAAAGAAAAAAAAAAAAGGTAAATTTATAAGGCTGTAGCAGGTTAATGCATGATTTTTTTTTAATTAATAAATCATTCTCAGTACACAAGGAAAATGCTTTCACTGGAAGTTTTTGACTCATATGTTAAACTGAATTTAGCATATTCCAAAGTCGAGCTGTTTAGCATACTGTTCACTACAGCTGCACTTTTCTTCCATCATGTCAATCAGAAATCTAAATATATCCTAGAAAAGAATAAACTCTACCCAAGAAGACAGATTGTAGTGTGTTTTTAGATTTTTGGAATGATCCCCACTTCTGTGGTGTAAACAAATGTTTAGGCAGATCCTTTTGAAATCTTTTGCAATTTTCATTAGAAAGACAATGTTGATAAAAGATCCTTTTTCTCTTTTATGAGTTGTAAAAGGAAATTACAGCTATTTGTGTTGGATAATCTTGTGAAAGACTTGTGACAACAACTGCACATACAATGTAAAAATAAAAACACAAGAGGAAACATAGACAACTTGGCTTTCATTTTACTTGCCAGAGTACACCAAACAAGTAGAAGAAAACACTAGCTTTAAAATCAAATATACTTTTTCCTAGGGATTTTTTTTCTCCTTATGTACTGAAATGGAAATGGCAGAGTATGTTTTAAATCTACCTCCTACACATCATTAAGGATCAAAAATGAATCATTTAATCCTTTTGTCAATATTGACCATAAAATACTGCATATGGTGAATATGAGCAGATGTGTCCTCTACTTCAGAATAACAGGGAAGTCACCTTTTAAAAAGTTAAATTTTAAAAATAAAATGGTAGACAACCGCCTGCCTACCAAAATTAAATTAACCATGATTTTTTTTCTGACTTCGAAAGCAATCAAGAAATTGTTAGAATTTTAATTGGGTTATTATAAAAAGCAAGTTATCACCTCAAATAGAATGCAACCTTTTCATAAGAGTATATGTACAAGTCACAGGAAGTGCTTCCCAAAACATTATGACTAGTAAATGTCTCCCCACCCCTGAAACAAACCATCAGAATATGGTCCCCCAAATCCCTATTAACAGAACTAAATCCTTTCCAAGATGAGAGAAGAAACTTTTAAACTTTCAGAACTGCTGTTCAATAAAAGCTGAAGTGTTTACATCTAAATGGGGATGACAGCAGGAAACAAGTGGGAAATATTCCATGAAAAACATCTCTCACAATCTTTCAACCCAAGCTGTAAAAATCTATCTCATGGAACAAAGCAAGCTACAGAGAAAAAGGAAGAAAGGAAGGAAGGAGGGGAAGGAAGATTAAAGAACACTGCCCCTTTTCTTACAGAATAGAACTGGAGTGCTTTGGCAACTTGTTGATGAACGTTAGGACCATGAAACCATTTTTAAAGGAGAAAATATACTCTCTCTATCCAACACTAATAAACTTTACAACGTTGAACATGCACGTTAAGAATATTTTTACTTGTGTTCTGAAAATTCATCTTTTCCTCTACACTGGTGAAAAGGTCGGGTGGCACTCATGCTTGAACTTCCGGTCTGAATTCTAATTCTCCAAGGCAGAACTTCTGGGTTCCTCTCTCAGTTGTCATGATCTAGGTTCCCCTTTAGGCAGGCACTTTCTCAGTTGTCACGTCTAGGTTCCACTTCAGGCAGGCAAAATTCTTGTTGCTTGGGCTTACCTGGCTGTAAATTGAGATCGCTGCTACTACCTTATTTGGGGGGATGTTAGCTGACCTAATCGTTTGCAACCCTTACCTGCATTCGCTGTTTGAAAAGGACCACGAGAATATTACACAGGGATTTTAAGGTACCGGCTGCCTCTATGCCCGCGCAGCTTTTTAAGTTATCAGTACTAACCAGGGGACAGGACTGAAGGCTTTTGACATGAACGGGTCACGCGATTAGCAGTCTGTCCCTGGCCCCTCTTTGAAACAAAATCCCACACATACCACTTACCTTGTATGACGTGCTCTGGCGAGATGGTCTTCTTTTCCGATTTATTGCAAATCTCATTGGCTTCAGAAGAAATAAGGTGAATGAATTCAGTGCAGCAGTTCACCACCAGCTCCCGGGCATCGTTGGCCACCCGGACATTGGGGAGAGTCTCTTTGATCATCTTATTGATAGCAGCTCTGGGTATAGTGAGATCATCATCGTTCCCAGATGAGGAAGCCATCGTACCTTCCTATCTCTCGCGCCCCGACTTTTGAAAACTCCCCAGTTCTGGTCCACTGCTCCACGAAGATTTTTCAAAAGGCTGCCCTCGGAGAGCAATCCGGGGGGCGCTCTGAGAAGAGGGTGCAGAAAATTAAGGGGCGAGGGGTTGGCTCGAGAGGGCGTGGAACACCCACGTGTGTGAAAGATTCAGGGAGAGGCTGGGAGCAAATTTGGGGGAAGGGGGGGCTGAGGATTCTGGGGACAGCACTGCCCAGGTCGGAGAGGGGAAGGCTAGGTGGTCCGGAAATCTGAGCACTGGAGAACCCCCTTCGTGTCTCCTCTGAGGGGCGTGCGCTGTCGCCTAACCGTTCCCCAAAGGCGCCGGAGCAGAGGCAAGGTCCAGGGGCACTGGTCTGGCCGCGGTACAGGGCGGACACCCAGCGGGCTGGGCTCTACAGAGCCGGAGCCCCCGCTGCCAATGCCGCCGCCGCCAGCAGCCGCTGCTGCCGCCTCAGCCAAACCATCCTTGAGACACCCGCGCCGCCGCCTCACAACATGTCGGCCGCGGCCGCTGCTGTAACCGGGGCGGCCTCCGGGGAACAAATACGGTCAGAACCAGGCGCAAGGGGAGCGGCAGTGGCGCCGCTGTGGCCGTTTAGCCCGAACGCAGATCGTAGAAGCCAAAGCCGCGGCAACGGTGGTCCGTCCCTCCAGAGGCCAGAGAAGGTTTGCTGGAAGCCTCTCCCGATACCCTTTGCGCTACCGGAAGCCTCGCCCCCACATGTTCCCCCCTCCCCTCCAGACCGACTTCCGGGTGTGGCTGCCGCCCTTCCCCCACCCGTGCTGGCGGGAACCGCCCGTCCTCTCCGCCAGCGGCTTCCGCCTGCCGCTGTCCCGGCACGCGTCCTGGCATCCCGCCGTTTACCAGGGACAGTGGCCGGGCGAGCGCGCGCCTCGCGGTACCGGGGAGCCCCAAGCACGCGCCGGGGTTTCGGCGCCAGACTCGGGTTGGGGTGGGTGGCCCGGCGAGGGTGGATCGCCGCCACTACCTTCTCCCAGCCAGCTGAGGCCTCGGAATCCTTTCCTAGCTAAGTTTGGAGACAAAGAAGCGCTGGATTTCGTTAAAAGAACTCTTTGCTAACCTTCAGGAGCCCGAATTGAGGTTGAAAGGAAGAGGAACGAAGCCTAGGTTCGGGAGTGGGATGCGGGCAAAGCAGAACCCCGTGTGCCTGGGTTTGCATCGTCCGGAGGAAAAAGCTTTTGATGATATCTAATAGACGTTATTCAGCTCAAAGCTCTCTATGGTCCTCCACCCATTTTCTGGTTTTATGGGAAATGAAACATTCAGAGAAGTGACTTGCCCTACCAACCACTACTAATAGCTAAGCTGGAAACTAGAAATAAGATCCAACGTAGTGGAAAGGCGTAGTGTACAATGAGCCAAATTACAAGGTTCCAACTTAGACATTTTTCATGGTGTATTGCACACTGGCTTCTGATGAGGCGGAAAAAAAGTGTGTTAAAGTATCTTAACTCTGATTTTTGCTTCTCTCCAGGGAAGCAAACGTGTGTCAAGTTCTTAACAAAAATTGCATTATTTTTAAAAACTAAGTTTGCCATACTGTCATTTTGAAGAAGAGGCTGTGTTATAAATAGCAGGGTGTTGCAATTTCTAAAAAGTAACAAGATACCATTTAAATCAGTTTAGGCACTTTAGTTAATGGGTTACTTTGCTTTCCATACATTGGCAGCAGCTGGCTTGTTTGAAATGTTTTAAAGTTTTTTATTTCGGTTTAAGACCCTAGATGTGGCACCTTGAGGAGACCTTACTTAATTGCACTTTTTTTTTTTTCATTTAGCGTTTTCTCCAGTACACTTGCAGGTTCTTTAATTTCTTAAGTGTAGACACTTGTTTTTCAGTGTTCCTAAGTTTAGTCAAAACAAAATTTCTTTGATAAAACAATATTTTTCAAATTTTCTTCAAAATAGGAATGTGAAGGAATGTGTTGGCGCAGATGTTGGCTCTCTAAGTGTTTTTGTAAGTCAGTTTACTGTTAATTTAAAGAGTTATAGCGTCTAAATTTATCTCAGCCTTACCAAGTTTGTCAGACTGAAAAAGCTAGCTAGCAAAAAATGTCCCCCAAATTATCACATTATTATCACTGACCCAAATATTATCATTCCTGAAAAAATGTAATAATGATAGTTACGCTTGTTCATGTAACATTTATGCTACATAGGCTTATAGAGTTATGATACATAAATCAGTAGAGCATATGTGTTGTTATTCCAGTAATGGTTTATCACTACAGGGTTCTGTGGTAGCATAAGCAAGAAATGTGTAGTAAAGGAACCTAAGTTCCAGTCCCAGTTTTTTGTTACTTTAGACAGGCCACTGCCCAAGTCTCCTTTTCGTCAACTAGAAATGGAAATAATATATAACTCAGAAGATTCAAAGTCAAATGAGACTACGCAAAAGCACTTTTAACATTATGAATTATTATACAGATGTGTTTATGATTGTCATCTTTACCAGGTCTGGGCAGCCTTCAACTAATAATAAACCATACATAATATGGCTGAGAGAAAATTTAGTTAAATATAAATAGTAGGAAGATATTGTAACTGAAAGTGGGGTCTGGCTGCTTGCTGCTCAAAAGCCAATAAAGAGGCAAGGTTGGTGGACAGGAAAGTTTGCTTTATTTTGGATGCCGGAAAAGGGGGTGCGGGGAGGTTGGAGGGCGGACGCCTGTCCAAAGACCGACTCCCCCCCTCCTACAACTAGTGAGCAAGAGCTTTTATAGGTTGAGGGAGAGGGCTAATGCAGAAACAGTACAGTCAGCTCTGACAGTTGTCTTGAAATTGGCCATGTGGTGGTCTGACCAGCATCATCTTGTTTTTTTTAGGTACAGTTGATCTTCAGTTCCATGGTTGGTTCGTTCCCATTTCCTTGAGGCCAGTTCTTGGAATTGTGGCAGCTTATGTCATGGCTACAGTCTGGTCATCATGCAGTTAACTTCTTCTACCTGGTGGGGTTTTAGCATCTGTAAGACAGCTCACAGGATACGGCTCAGAATATTCTCTCTAGCCCTTGAGAAGGAACTAAAGGCCCTTGACTATGCTCAATGACTAAACTATTATTATTTGGCCTCCTTTGACTGTTTTCCTTTGTTTCTGCATTTTCTCACTTCTCTGACTAAAGTTATTATTTGGCTAAAGTTTTTCCGCAGACAAAAGGCAAGCTGAGGACATGGGGGGCATAGACCATAGGGTCCTGCTCCGTTTCAATATATCATGAAATATGCTCATCTGGACCCCAAATTTAAATAGTTATTTATAGAACAATATATCCCTATTATAACTGGGCTTTTGAAAACAAGGATAACATCTCTTTAATAAGGTTTAAAGGTTTTAGAGAGAATGCATATATATGAAATGTTATTTTTTTCATGGTATCCAAAAATTGATGATATGAAAAGAAGAAAAGCTGTTTCTTATGATGAGTTAGGCTAACTCTATAGTAGTTATCCTAAAATGTTAATTTGTAGATGCCTAGGTTTTCAACTAAAATTACTGACAAGAATATCATACCATATGTAATTTGAAGTTAACATTTGAAAAAGCAAACAATACTCTCCATTATGCTCATTTGTTATTACTAACACACCAATTGCTAGCTGGTGATAATTCAAAATTTTTAAATAACATTTGTATACTTCTTTTGTGCTTAGCACTGTGCTAAGTACCTCTACCTGTATTTTACCCACATACTTTTACCTGTATTCCCTCATTTAATCCTCAGAGCAACCTTATTTGATAGATACTGTTTTAATCTCTATTTTACATATAAGGAAAGTGAAACTTGGTAAAGCTAAATTATTTCCCTGAAATCAGTAGATCAGTCAGGATAGGCTAGATTATGTTGCAAGAACAAATAACCCCCAAATCTCAAAGGGTTTATTTCTTGCTCATGTTACTGGTTCATCATGGGTCAGCAAGAAGACTTAACACATAGTAACCACTCAAAAATCCACTGGAACTGTTGAGAATAAGTAATGAAGGAACTTTGAAGTACAGGCTTTTGACTATATTTTGAGGTAGAAAATAACAAAGTATTTGTGTTCAAAGTAACAACGTGAAGTTGTGGAGACAGAAATCGTTCTGGAAACAATGAGGAGATTGCCTTAATTGGAGTAAAGCGTTTGTGTTGCCCAATAGTGAGAGAAAAGTAAGATAGCCAAACATAGGAGGCAGCAGAAGTCTCGAAATAATAGAAGCCAAGAGGGAGAGGGAGAGGAGAGAAGTCAGTCAGTTGTAACAAGGGCAACAGAAGCAAGGAGAGAAGCCTTAAGGCCTCAAATGCTAATGTCAGAGAGCTCCCCAAAATAACTAGATCGCTAGAGTGTGGGTGTATTCTGCTTTCGAAAAAGACAGTACGCGTCCATGAAGCAGTTTCCTGTGCTTGTTTACTTCCTATATATCTTCATAATACTCTTCTAAAAATCCTATTTTTGTTCTACACAACTTGAAAGAGTCCAGCTCTAGGCTTTGGCTTCACATCTGGGTTTGATCCCCACTCTGCCACTTAATTAACTGTAACCTTGGGCAAAGTATGTAAGCTGTGTCTTGATTTTTCTCATCTGTAAAATAAGAGTAAGAGTACCTGCTTCACAGAGGTGTTAAAGATCTAATGACATAGTGTATACAAAGTATTTAGCCCAGAACTTAAATGCTCAATAAACGGTGATAGTTGTTAAAAATAATGATTGATAATCCTAGGAATGGAATAAAGAAAGATGAATCCAAGAACTATTTCACAGAAAGAGTTGGAAGAACCAGGTAGTTTGGCTCCTAGGTGGTCAAGGAAACAGATCAATCAAATACAATTCTAAGATTTTTAGCCTCAGAAACTGAGACTAGGGATTAGGGTAGTATCAAAAACAGCAAAATTGAAAGGGAGCAGTTTAGGGAAGGTGTGCTTGCTTTTGCACATGTTTGGGTTTGAGGCAACAGTAGGCATTTAAGCAAGTGATGTCCTGTAGGCAGTAGAAAGAGAAAGACAGCATCCGATTCTACATTCATTCAATAACTGAGTGTCTACTGTCGTAAGTATAATGTGAGAGAAATAAACATACAACATACAACATCCTCCTTGTTTCCAAGGCCCCTACAGTCTGTTGGGAGAATCAGAATATAAACCAGATTGAAAAAATAGTACTCTAATCAACATACAAGCTAAGGGTGTACAGAGGAAGGAGAGATTAACACACCAGTTGTGAGATACACAGGGCTTTAGGGAAGACAACATTTTAACTGAGCCTTGAAGACTTGAGTAGAATTTTAATAGAGAAGGAAAGAGTATGCAGCTGAAGAAGAAACACAAAAGTACATCATATGAATTGAGAAAGTCAAGTAGCCTGGAGTGGTAGGGTTTGTGAAGTGGTATAGTGGGATATGCTGCAGGAAAAGTAAATTAGGCCCAAAAGATAATCAATCAGTGCCTATTATAAATTACACACTGTGCTGGAAGTTTTCACATTCACTATTTCATTTAATTTTCAGACAGCCATACAAAATGAGTGTTTTGACAGGTGGGAAGAGAGTTTTAGAGAGGTGTACTAATTTGTTCAAAGTCTCATAGATAATGAGTAATAAAGCTGAATTTGAAACCAGGTTGTTGTTTAACTCTGAAGCTTAGGCTAGTATCAATATGGTAACTATCTCTAAACAAACTAAGAAAAAAGAGTTATATTAATTTTAGCACTTTAAAAATATAAAGCACTTTCATGTGTATTTGGTCCTTATTACTAGTCATTAATCCCATCTTATAGGTGGGAAAATCAAAATGCAGCAAGGTTATTTAAGGTCACAGAGTGAGTAATTGGCAGATTGGGAATACAACCCAAGCTTTCTGACTCCAAAGCCTCAGGTCTTTCCAACATCATTTTAAGGAGTCTAGTGTGTCTTCTGCAGCCAGTGGAAAGAGCGAGTGAACATTTTTTAAGGGGGATGACATAAATGTTTAAAAAGATTAGTCTGGGACAATATGTGGGATAGACTGGAAGAGAGACGAGGACACTAGTTATTAGTTATTAGGCTGCTGCAAAAACAAGTTGATAATGATGTAGACCTGAACAAAGAGAGTTTAGTGATAATAAGATGGAACAAATCAGAGTCATTTGGAAACAAATTACAGGATTTTGCTTCTAATTGCATCTGCAAGTGAGGAAGGAAACGTAAGTACTACAGAGCCAGTGAGCATCTGGTTTGTTCATCCCTGCATCCCTGGGGCTGCACAGTTCCTGGCACATGATAGGCACTCAGTAAATATTTGTTAACTCTGGAAGTGAATGCGGACCTTTAAGGATAGTAGAGTAAAAAAGAAGTCCAAAGACAAAAAGAAGAAAGTATGTCAGGGAAGACGTGATAGAAACCAAAAAAGCATAGTGCAAAGGAAACCACGAGGGGAGAAGTGGAAGGGTGTGAGATGCCACAGAGAGGCATTGTTGGAAGGGGATCAAACAATCACTGAAGTGAAAGGTCAATAGGCGAAAGCAGAAGTCAACATGCAAACAGTTGCATGTTGACTTCCTCTCCTACGGAGAGGAATGAGGGAAAGAACTGGAGCCAAGGAGCACAGAGTACACTTTCCAAAAGTTGGGTGGTAAAGGGAAAGGGGCAATGGGATGACAGCTTGGGGGAAAAGCTGGGTCAAGGAAAAATTGCAAAGGCTAGGAGACACGTGTAATTCAAAGGAAAAGAGGTGTAGATTGAAAATACAAGCAAAATAAGGTCTTCAGGAAATGGAGGTAGATGAGATTGAAAAGGCACAAATAGAGTGATCAGGATTAGATATACAGATCTGGGCATGTTTCACAGAGAGGAGAGGCTGAAGGCAAAATTATAAGTGAGTTATTATAGACAGTGATCACAAAAGGAGACGACCAAAGGAGAAAGGATATCGTTAGAGGATGACCACTGGCAAGGGCAAAAGAGGGGTCAAAGAAGTAGCAAGAAAGTTGTATAAATTCACTGTCACATAAACTGATACATGACAGAGTTTAAGAAAGAAGTAGCCAAAAGTGTCAAGAGTTGCAGAGAGGGGAATAAGAACTGAGAATAGATGGTGTTCATCTAGTGATATTTGTACAAGCAATTCATAAATAAAAAACTTGGAATTCCTTCTTTTGTCTACTCTATGGGTCAACTTTGTAACTAACTCAGGATTTTTTTTTTAAATTAATTAATTAATTAATTTTTGGCTGTGTTGGGTCTTCGTTTCTGTGCGAGGGCTTTCTCTAGTTGTGGCAAGCGGGGGCCACTCTTCATCGCGGTGCGCGGGCCTCTCACTATCGCGGCCTCTCTTGTTGCGGAGCATGGGCTCCAGACGCGCAGGCTCAGTAATTGTGGCTCACTGGCCCAGTTGCTCCGTGGCATGTGGGATCTTCCCAGACCAGGGCTCGAACCCGTGTCTCCCGCATTGGCAGGCAGATTCTCAACCACTGTGCCACCAGGGAAGCCCCTAACTCAGGATTTTTAAAGTGAATAACAAATTCCTTTGTCTATAGGTGATAAATTGAAGATGTGATGCAAATAAGTTTTTCTTTCAAATGATATGACTTTTGAATACAATTCAATTGTGCTAATTTAAAAAGCATTTGAAGCACATGAAACTAGGAAGCCTACTTATGTAAATCCCATTATTCATTCATGCGTTGCGTTCATTCAATGAATGTTTATTGGGTGTCTATCATACACTTTGCTAGGTACTTGGGATATAACTGCATTGGCAGTAAATAAGAAAGACACCATCCCGGCCTTCATACCTAAAGCAATAATACCAAATAAAGAAAAAGGCTGTATTTTGCCATCTTCTTTTCTTTTTTTTTTTTATGGGAAAATGCTTATGATATTGTTCAGTAGGGAAAAAAAGTTTATGACTCCACTTTTTTTAATGTACAGAAAAAAATGAAGACAAATATCAGAAAGTCTTTTCCTTTGATTCTGGGAGGTGAAATTATAGATGACACTTTCCCTTCTCTTTTTACTCTTCTGATATCTTCTTGATAATAGGAAAAAAAAAGTAGTCTAAAATAATACAGAAATAATATAGTATATATGTTTGAAGAGTTATTATGTAGGTATTAAAATTATTATGTATGAATTAGCACTTTCCCTTGAATATTAAAGCAAAATATAACTATTGTTATTAGAACTATATAAAAATACATATGTAAATGGATAAAAGCTGAAGAGAAACATTCAAAAATTAACACTTGTGTTGGAATAGAGAAATTATTGGTGATTTTACTTTTGATTTTTCCTTTAAAGTTTGAAAAAAAATCTTAATCTAGTTTTTTTAATGTCATATTAGCAAGTAGTGAGAAATTTATTTTTCTATTGATTTATAAATGTATCCATTCTTCACATTCACAATGTGACTTGAAAAAGCAGTCCTTGGATTTTAACTCTTTTGTTTAGCTAGCAAAGCTCTTAAGTTGGTGATCCCCAGGTGAAATCTAACCCACAAATATTGTACCAATTATTTATTCCCACAAAAAATGCTGCCTAACAAGCTACCCCAAAGGTCAGTAGATTAAAACACTAACCAGTTATTATTTCTTAGGAATCTCTATGTTAGTTGGGCAGCTCTTCTGGAATTGGCTGGGTTTACTCATTTTCTGGGTCAGCTGTGAGTGAGGTAAATGGCCCTACTAATTTTGGTTGGACTCTCTTGTGTTTGGGGACCAGCTGTCATCAGATCTAGAAAGGTTCCATTGTCTTTCACATTCTTCCAGCAGGTAAGCCTGAGCATGTTCTCATGAGGCAGAAACTGTCTACTCATTTATGCATTTACTCAATGGGTCTCCTATGTGCCAGACACTGTAACAAGGAACTGGAGAAATAAAGTAATATAGAAAGTTACCCCTTCTATCGAGGAGCTTGCCATCTAATGGGCAAATAAACCAGGGACTACAGTGCAGTGTGTTACGTGCCGTGATTGTGGCGTAGCCGGCCCTATGGGCATAGTGGAGGATCTTGCAAATCAAAGTGTCATAGAGGAGGTAATCGTTGAAAAAGTTTTCAGGAAGAAGGGGGAGGGAATTTCATGCAGGGGAACAACAAAAGCTCATTTAAACAGAACATCATGGCATTCTTGGTGAGCTGTGATACTTTGGTGGAAGGTATAGGGAAAGGAACATATGAAGGAGTAGCATGAGAGAAAGCTATTCAGGGAAGTGTAGTATTTAAGGTTCTTCCAGTTGCAAATAGCAACTCTAGCCAGTTAAGCTGGCTTTACCAGAAGGATGCCGGTATATCTCACAGAATGTTGGTAATTGTTGGATAATCAGGGAAACTCAGTAGTAGGAATCCATAAACTGTCCTCCTCGTGGGCTGTAAACAACTCCCCATCTCTACACACCTCAGTTCAAAATTCCAGTTTCCCAGGAGAGCAAGTCTGTTTGGCCAGTTTGGGTCAGATATCTACCCCCATGTCACTCAGCCATGACTAGACTACAAGTCACATGTGTGGCTGTTGCTGCAGTTCTGTCCCTGTGCTGGGGAGGGCGATGGCAGTGTGAGCTGTGTGTCTGGCCTAAGAGGTATCCATTGTATTTTATTATTTAGTTGCCTTTCCCCACATGTACAATGACAAAAACACCTCCAGCCTACTTGATCCAGCCATTCTAGTCCAACAGCCCCTGCTCTTGCCCTCTTCCATGCCCAAAAGTACATCCAACTGGTGGAAGGACATCTAGAGTTATTGCTCTCTTAGTCCTGATCTCTGGAGGTAAAGTGCCCATTCTTCTAGGTCTCATCTAGGTGTGGGTCCTCATGGTCTTGTAATCCAAGAACTAAATGGTAAGTTTAGTCACTACCAGTACACTCTGTAAATAATTTGGGGGCCAGGGGTCTCAGTGGTTGCTACAGAAAGAAAGGAAGGAGAATAAAACAGTGACAGTTGTCTTATTTTATTTATTTTTAAAATTTTTATTTTTATTTTTATTCATCTTTATTCATTTGTTTTTGGCTGCTTTGGACCTTCGTTGCCGCACGCGGGCTTTCTCTAGTTGCAGCTAGCAGGGGCTACTGTTCGTTGCAGTGTGCAGGCTTCTCATTGCAGTGGCTTCTCTTTGTTGCGCAGCACGGGCTCTAGGCATGCGGGCTTCAGTAGCTGTAGCACACGGGCTCAGTAGTTGTGGCGCAGGGGGTCAGTTGCTCTGTGGCATGTGGGATCTTCCTGGACCAGGGCTCGAATCCGTGTCTCCTGCATTGGCAGGCGGATTCTTAACCACTGCACCACCAAAGAAGTCTCAATGACAGTTATTTTAAAAGGGAAAAAATTGGGTAATTTTTCAGTCTTCAGATATTCCAGCAATATATTCCCGCTACTATTGAAGCCATAACTGATACGTATGACAACCCATTACAAGCTTCCTTGCTTGTAGCTAATATCTCAGCTGACTGAGAACTTTGCCTGCTAGGGTAATTTAAGCCTTCATTTGCAGAGGTCTAAGCCTTTGGTGATCTTCAGCGCCAATTGTGTCAAACTAAACAAAGGCAATGTAGCGGATTGGAGAACAACTCTGAGGTGGAATGACTGGAAACCAATGAATGTTTTTTCAATAAATGGTCTCTACTTAACAGATAATGAAGCTGAAGCACAGAAAGTTTATTAACTCTTAAGCTACAGAGTTAAGATTTAAACCCATGCTGTCTGGCTCCAGAACAACCGTTCCTCATATTTATGTTCTACTGCTTCTGCACTGTTAGTGTGGAGACTGCGTGTGGACGGTGAGCCTTCCATACCTGGGATTAAGTCATGTTGTGGTTCTGCAGCTTTAACTAGCCTTGTGACCAAGAACAAGTTATTTAATTTTTCTAAGTTTCAGTCTTTTCATCTATAAAATGGACATATCCTTTGTGCATAGCACCATACCTGTCATTTGACAAGTAGATTTATTAAATGGTGGCTATTATTAATTTAATAAAAATATATTGAGCATTCTGTGGTAGGCACTGCATGTACAGTGGAACACAGGATGGACATAATTCCTGTGCTGATGGATCTTCCAATTAAAAGGATCTGAACCAAGCCATAAAATGAGAACAGGAATGTGTGGTCCACACAATTGCCTCCCTCGCCTTGCATTATGAACACCAAGACTGACATACGGGAACATAACGATGATTGGGAGCTGAAGAGGACAGATCAGGAAAGAAAACAAGCCTGGAACAACCAAGAGTAAAGGGAGCGGGCTTCCCTGGTGGCGCAGTGGTTGAGAGTCTGCCTGCCAATGCAGGGGACACGGGTTCGAGCCCTGGTCTGGGAAGATCCCACATGCCGCGGAGCGACTAGGCCCGTGAGCCACAACTACTGAGCCTGCGCGTCTGGAGCCTGTGCTCCGCAACAAGAGAGGCCGCCACAGTGAGAGGCCCGCGCACCGCGATGAAGAGTGGCCCCCGCTTGCCACAACTAGAGAAAGCCCTCGCACAGAAACGAAGACCCAACACAGCCAAAAATAAATACAAAAAAAAATAAATTTAAAAAAAAAAGAAAAAAAAAAAGAGTAAAGGGAGCAACACAAGGATCAGGCGTGAAATCAGGAAAACTCCCAAGAGAAAGAGTACCGCCTGGTTTTCTAGTTCGTAAATCAGGATTTTACAAGAAAAGTGGAGGGAATGGATCAAGAAGTTCTTGTCACAGAACAGGAAGTTAGAGTAGCTGAAACGGTAAGTGAGAGACCTGTGGAGATGGAGTGGTATATATTCACTATACACTGTAGAAAGCATGATTAAAGAGAAGAAAATGAGAAACATTAAAAAAAAAATTATCCTCCTGATCTGGAGAACAGCCATACTTTGTAATATGAGCCAAGAGATAAAGTCAACTTTGTCTCTCAAGGGGGGGAAAAAAATAAGCCTTTTTTTCAGGCTAAATTCCCTTGCTACCTGGTTTGTCTTCTTAACTGTAAATGATCACTGGGAAAAGAACAGGCTTTAGAGATTCTGCCCAAGAAATTCACAGACTGTTTTCTTGGTAATAACTATGTAGCTCTTTTTTCAGTCAGGCTCACACGCAGGATTTAATCTTGGTTTTTGATGGAAACTATCTTTAACATTTATCAAATGTACCAAAATAGCTCTAAAAGTGTCTTAGGAAGTATGTGGGGGAAGAAAAGTGAATTATATATGTATCCTTGGGGTGACCTAATATAAAATTATGCAGATTTACCCTTATGATCGTGGTTATATAATTTGACCTAAATCATTGTCAGGGTTCAGGCCAGCATTCATCACAGTGAGATAGGAAATGGATTCACTGATTATGTATAGTATTTTCAGGAGCACCTAATGGTAAGTAGCTTAATTTGTCCTAAATTACAGGCAAAGTGGTTGAGAAAGTCATAGTTCCCAAATAAACCCCAGTTTACAGTGTTCACCATCTGGGAACATTGTTCATCTTCACTAAAATTAAAAGTAGCATTATTGTTTGGACTGGAAATATGTATTTTTGTTATTTTTTGTTTGTTTGTTTAGGTGACAAGGACATCTAAAACACAAATGTAAACCTGTCTTTTACACAGATGCTTTTCTATGTGTTTGCAGCTTCAATTTAAAGGATAGCAAAGTTGATTTCAATTTCTGTGCTGTAATTATGTTGATTATATTGGAAAAACATGAACCAATACATTTAACTTTACGAACTGGTTACAGAAAGTTATCCATGTATATGAAATTTGTTGAGCATTTCATAAGTTCATAAATAATATTTAGCTTCTGAATAATGATGATAGTATATACATTTATGCACGTATCACATATAATACATTGATTATTGGCTTGTTGAGAAAAATATGATCATAAAATATATGTCATTACAGCCCAGATACAGAGCAATAAAAAATTTAAAATATCTAACACCACAAGTCTGTATTAGCAATAACATTGTTATAAAATACTTGCAGCATTCTTGATTTTTTTTTAAAAACCCAGAGATTCATTCAGTATCTTTCTGGCATTTGAACCGACGTCTCTTCATCTTCCACGCAGTTGCTGACTGAGAAGGAAAATGGTTAGATCTGTCAAGCAGCTTTATGGTTTCCACATTAAATTTCAAAGTTATCGAGACCCAAGGAGAGAAATAATAACAGTGGCATTCCTAATCAGCAAGAAAAGTATAAATTATACAATAAGTGAAGGAGCCACTGGCCAATTGTTTAGAGGAAAAAAAATACGCCATGTGCCAAATTAAATTCCTGGTGGATTAAAGATTTTAATGTAAAAATCAAACCATAAAATTACTAAAAGAAAATATAGAAAAATACTTATATAGTCTTGGAAATGGGAATTATAGCACATGAAATGTAAAGCAAAGATTGATTTTTAAAATACATAAAAAACTAAAAAGTGTTTTGGAGATCACCAAAAAATTAAAGGGCAAATACCAAACTGGAAGGGAAAAAAACCACCAAAAAATTAAAAGGCAGACACCAAAACTGGAAGGGCAAAAAAGGGACAAAGGGTTAAGAAGTCTTAAAAATCAGTAAGAAAAAGATAAATAGCCAAATAGAAAAATGGGCAAAGGACTTCTGCAGGTAAGTCAGAAAAGAAGGAATAGAAAGGGTCAATAAAGATGAATTTAAAAAATTTTTGTAATAAAAAATACAAATTAAAACAATATTAAAATGCCTTCTTTGCCTATAGAATTGATAAGGATTACTTTAAAAGACTATCCAGTGTTAAAGAAGGTACTACAGCTGTTCTCAATAGCTCTTTGGCAAAGTGTCTGAAAAGTACATACCTTTTAACTAGAAATTCCACATCCATATAATAAGAAAATATATGCTAAGGAAATTATGAATGATGTATGTCACAAGATATTTGTTGCAGTTTCCTTCCTTGCTCCCTCCTTCCGCCCCATCCCCTTCTCTCTCTCTTCCTTTCTATCTCCTTTTTCTTTTTTGTTTCATGTTTGGTATTGGTGAAAATTTGAAAAAATTAAAATGTCCAACAAAAAGGGGCTGGTTAAGTAAAATATGGTAAATTTATTCAATAAAACATCTGTTATTCAACCAATAAAAATTACAACACAGTAAAATATTAGAAAAATATTCACAATATATCAGGTTTAAAAAAATGGGGTACAGAGCAAAATGTACTGGGAAAGTGTCTCCTGTCTCTCTCTCTCTCCCCCCTCTCTCTTCCCCTCTCTCTCTCCCTCTCTCTCTCAATCCCTCTCTCTCTCTCTCCCTCTCTCTCCCTTTCTCTTTCTCCATCCCTCTCTCTCTCTCTCCCTCTCTCTCCCTCTCTCTCTCTCCCTCTCTCCCTCTCTCTCCCTCTCTCTCCCCGTCTCTGTCTCCCTGTCTCTCTCTCTCTCCCTCTCTCTCTCCCTCTCTCTCTCTCTCCCTCTCTCTCCCTCTCTCTTTCTCCCTCTCTCCCTCTCTCCCTCTCTCCCTCTCTCCCTCTCTCTCTCTCCCTCTCTCCCTCTCTCTCTCTCCCTCTCTCTCTCTCTCTCTCTCTCTCTCCCTCTCTCCCTCTCTCCCTCTCTCCCTCTCTCTCTCTCTCTCTCTCTCTCTCTCTCCCTAGCCTCCACCACCACACCCACATACACAACTACTGGAAAGGTTTTGGAAAAATATAATAAACTGTGGGGAAGAGGGATTACTGGATTGTTAAATGTTCTTCCTTTTGCCTGTCATAATTTTTAAATTTTGCTACAATGAACAAGAGCTATTTTTTGGTGGATAAAAATATTTTTAAATGAAATATGTAATGTTACTTAGTGGTTGCCTTTTCAAAATAGGTACGAATCATCAGTTAGCCAGTTGGTTACAATGTTTTAAATCTCAACATCTTGATAATCGTGATGCAAAATTGAGAAAAAAATTTTTGAATCTTAAAATGCTATAGAATTGGTAGATAGTTTTTCATTTCATAAGGTATCACTTATAATCACTAGTTTTTATTGTTCCTATGGCAGTGTTTTATACACCAGAATAGCTGAGGTTAGGAATTTGTGCCCTGAACAACATATTGGAATATAAAATCTGAAATAAATAATAATTTCCTCCTTTAAATATAATGAAGATGTGGGAAGAAGTAGTAGGCAAGAAGGCTCAGTGTTACCATGGGGACAATTAAGTTCTCCATGGTACAAACCACCCTACTCCAGCTTCTGGGTCAATGACTCACTAGCTCACAGGGATGTCGATAAATACTTAAGCATACCTACGATCTGCACAGAGTGATTTTCATTACCCAGAGAAGTGCTATAAAATATTATTCAAACAAATAAGGAAAACCAATCCAAGTTAGTATTTTTAAAATTCTACTTGTGGAATATTTACTATGCATGAGAAGACAAATTTTTATCCCAGGTCACTCCAGAACTGTTACATAACAAATTAAAAATTGATATGGATACTAATTAAAGTCATTAAAGCAAAATTATAAAACACTTCTATTAGTACTTCAACTGTTTTTTTTAAAAAAACAGCATTTCTTAAAATAATCTCCAAGGTAGTCTTGTAATTTGTTAATTTTAAGGATCTGTGTTAAACTTTGGGGCCAATCAAGGGAGCCAACAATCTAGCTGAGGAGCCAAGATAGCCATTCATCAATTCATTTATTTGTTCAATAAAATATATTGAGAACCTAGTATATGCCAAGCAACGTGCAGAGCTTTAAGCATTAAAGAATACCTAAAACATGCCTCCTACCCTCAAAAGCTCACATTTAGAAGGAGAGAGAGATTTATAAGTAAATCACCCCTGTAGGTCAGTCTCAGTGACGGCCGTACCCAGTGCTCCTTCCAGCAGAACTCTGACCGTGCCACCTGGTGCATGAGCAGCCCTGGCTAGCCATGTTCTGCATCGAGTGACCAACCCACATCCCCTTTTCACCTGCTTTCCCTGCCATAGTGAGGAAAAAAGCTTTGGCCCAAAAATTTCAACCAGAGAGAGACAGGGTAGCAGTCAGATTGTCTCTTTAAGACTTCCAACAAGAGATACAGAGGGCTATTTAGTAAATTGGTAGTAGAAACGAAGATGAAGCTGAAAGGATTCTTAGAGAATCTAATAGCCTATTGTTGACCTGAAGCCTTACCGATAACACCATCAATTAACATGTATTTTGTATGTTATATGTACCATATACTGTATTCTTACAATAAAGTAAGCTAGAGAAAAGAAAATATATTAAGAAATTCATAAGGAAGAGAAAATACATTTACAGTATTGTACTATATTTATCAATACAGTAAGTTTATGTCATGTGTTTGCAAAATGAATCGTCTGTCAGTACCTACATCAATATTGTCCTATATGATACAAAACACTGTAGATGTTATATGTATTACTAACACTAGACATCAAAAATGAAAAGATAATGTGAAAAATAAATTCGTATTTATTTACAGGTATAATAATACGTGCATTGATAACAAAGAAGCAACAACATTGCTTTATGGTAGCCTAGTGTAATCGACACGATTGCTTCACAGCAGCCTAGCCTATACACCAATGAAGGAATCTTTATAAAATTTTTATGGCATACAGTATTACAGTCATATTCATAATACAGTATTGGAAACACTGGTACGTTTTTTTAAAAAAACACTTACCTGTGATGATAGGCTGATATGCAGTTTCTCCAATTATGAGAGAGAGAGGCATACTGTATGGGAATATATTCTTTAAGAAAAGCAAAGAGGGGCTTCCCTGGTGATGCAGTGGTTAAGAATCTGCCTGCCAGTGCAGGGATCATGGATTCGATCCCCGCTCTGGGAAGATCCCACATGCCACGGAGCAACTAAGCCCGTGCGCCACAACTACTGAGCCTGCACTCTAAAGCCCTCAAGCCACAACTACTGAGCCGTGTGCCACAACTACTGAAGCCCACACGCCTATATCCCATGCTCCGCAACAAGACAAGCCACCGCAATGAGAGGCCCGTGCACCGCAACGAAGAGTGGCCCCCGCTCGCCACAACTAGAGAGGGCCCATGCACAGCAACGAAGACCCAACGCAGTCAAAAATAAATAAATAAAATAAATAAATTTTTTAGAAAAGCAAAGATATAAAACAGTAAGAAAACTAACATATTATTAATTTTATAGTAAATATCACTCACCATAAGCCTATGTAAGGATAGAGTAATATCTGCATATATTTTATGCATTCTTTTTTTTTTTTTTTCACACACACACACTGTATTTTATTTTTACAAGAGATAAATAGACTGACACCAAGCATTGTACATGGATGACCACAACAAAAGCAACAATGATTGCAATTACCAAACATGAAACACACTCATACTATGTCATAATATTGACATTCAGTCCAGTAATCCTCCACTGTAACAGCTCCTTTACTTTGCAGTGAAAATTGATTTGTATATTCTTTGCCTCTGAGTCCTTGTGGGATTTTTTTTTTTTTTAATTCAGACAGAAAGTCACAAAAATTATTCTCATCCTCATCAGTTCACTCAGTCCCATGTAATTCATTTTTTTATTCATCTTGATCTTTTGTTAGCACTTTTATGAGTTCATCAGTTTTTCATTAGAGTTCTGAAAATGCTTATTCATTCAGTTCAGCAGTACAGTCAGTTACCAGAAACCTGTACTTGTCAGAGTCTTTTCCATGAATTTCTTGAAGATGAAACCCTTTTATAGGAACATATTTGCAAAATCATCAGAGTACACCCAGAACTGTCTGTAAATGACAAAAGACTTAAAAATGACCACGGTTAAAGATTTGATGAAAGTTCATAATAATGCAGTTGACAAGAAAATTAGTTATTTCTGAGATATACATTTTAAAGTAATAACTAGGATTATTACTTATAACATTATACCAGAACATATAAGATTTTTAGAAATTTCATGTAATGTCTGAAACATTTATATTAACATATTTCCATACATATTTCCATACAAATACAAATATAAGATTTTTAGAAATTTCATGTAATGTCTGAAACATTTATATTAACATATTTCCATACAAATACAAATATAAGATTTTTAGAAATTTCATGTAATGTCTGAAACATTTATATTAACATATTTCCATACAAATAACCCAATGAAAGTTTAGTATTAGTTGTTTTGTTTGTTTTTTTATACTGCAGGTTCTTATTAGGCATCAATTTTATACACATCAGTGTATACATGTCAATCCCAATCGCCCAATTCAGCACACCACCATCCCCACCTCACCGCAGTTTTCCCCCCTTGGTGTCCATACGTCCATTCTCTACATCTGTGTCTCAACCTCTGCCCTGCAAACTGGCTCATCTGTACCATGTTTTTAGGTTCCACATACATGCATTAATATACGATATTTGTTTCTCTCTTTCTGACTTACTTCACTCTGTATGACAGTCTCTAGATCCATCCACGTCTCAACAAATGACTCAATTTCGTTCCTTTTTATGGCTGAGTAATATTCCATTGTATATATGTACCACATCTTCTTTATCCATTCGTCTGTTGATGGGCATTTAGGTTGCTTCCATGACCTGGCTATTGTAAATAGTGCTGCAATGAACATTCGGGTGCATGTGTCTTTTTGAATTACGGTTTTCTCTGGGTATATGCCCAGTAGTGAGATTGCTGGGTCATATGGTAATTCTATTTTTAGTTTTTTAAGGAACCTCCATATTGTTCTCCATAGTGGCTGTATCAATTTACATTCCCACCAACAGTGCAAGAGGGTTCCCTTTTCTCCACACCCTCTCCAGCATTTGTTGTTTGTAGATTTTCTGATGATGCCCATTCTAACAGGAGTGAGGTGATACCTCATTGTAGTTTTGATTTGCATTTCTCTAATAATTAGTGATGTTGAGCATCTTTTCATGTGCTTCGTGGCCGTCTGTATGTCTTCTTTGGAGAAATGTCTATTTAGGTCTTCTGCCCATTTTTGGATTGGGCTGTTTGTTTTTTTGATATTGAGTTGCATGAGCTGCTTGTATATTTTGGAGATTAATCCTTTGTCAGTTGCTTCATTTGCAAATATTTTCTCCCATTCTGAGGGTTGTCTTTTCGTCTTGTTTATGGTTTCCTTTGCTGTGCAAAAGCTTTGAAGTTTCATTAGGTCCCACTTGTTTATTTTTGTTTTTATTTCCATTACTCTAGGAGGTGGATCAAAAAAGATCTTGCTGTGATTTATGTCAAAGAGTGTTCTTCCTATGTTTTACTCTAAGAGTTTTATAGTGTCCAGTCTTATATTTAGGTCTCTAATCCATTTTGAGTTTATTTTTGTGTATGGTGTTAGGGAGTATTCTAATTTCATTCTTTTACATGTAGCTGTCCAGTTTTCCCAGCACCACTTATTGAAGAGACTGTCTTTTCTCCATTGTATATCTTTGCCTCCTTTGTCATAGATTAGTTGACCATAGGTGCGTGGGTTAATCTCTGGGCTTTCTATCTTGTTCCATTGATCTATGTTTCTGTTTTTGTGCCAGTACCATATTGTCTTGATTACTGTAGCTTTGTAGTATAGTCTGAAGTCAGGGAGTCTGATTCCTCCAGCTCCATTTTTTTGCCTCAAGACTGCTTTGGCTATTCGGGGTCTTTTGTGTCTCCATACAAATTTTAAGATGATTTGTTCTAGCTCCGTAAAAAATGCCATTGGTAATTTAATAGGGATTGCATTGAATCTGTAGATTGCTTTGGGTAGTATACTCATTTTCACAATGTTGATTCTTCCAATCCAAGAACATGGTATATCTCTCCATCTGTTGGTATCATCTTTAATTTCTTTCATCAGTGTCTTATAGTTTTCTGCATACAGGTCTTTTGTCTCCCTAGGTAGGTTTATTCCTAGGTATTTTATTCTTTTTGTTGCAATGGTAAATGGGAGTGTTTCCATCATTTCTCTTTCAGATTTTTCATCATTAGTGTATAGGAATGCAAGAGATTTCTGTGCATTAATTTTGTATCCTGCAACTTTACCATATTCATTAATTAGCTCTAGCAGTTTTCTGGTGGCAGTTTTAGGATTCTCTATGTATAGTATCATGTCATCCGCAAACAGTGACAGTTTTACTTCTTCTTTTCCAATTTGTATTCCTTTTATTTCTTTTTCTTCTCTGATTGCCGTGGCTAGGACTTCCAGAACTATGTTGAATAATAGTGGTGAGAGTGGACATCCTTGTCTCGTTCCTGATCTTAGAGGAAATGCTTTCAGTTTTTCACCATTGAGAATGATGTTTGCTGTGGGTTTGTCATATATGGCCTTTATTACGTTGAGGTAGGTTCCCTCTATGCCCACTTTCTGGAGAGTTTTTATCAGAAATGGGTGTTGAATTTTGTCAAGAGCTTTTTCTGCATCTATTGAGATGATCATATGGTTTTTATTCTTCAATTTGTTAATATGGTGTATCACATTGATTGATTTGCGTATATTGAAGAATCCTTGCATCCCTGGGATAAATCCCACTTGATCGTGGTGTATGATCCTTTTAATGTGTTGTTGGATTCTGTTTGCTAGTATTTTGTTGAGGATTTTTGCATCTATATTCATCAGTGATATTGGTCTGTAATTTTCTTTTTTTGTAGTGTCTTTGTCTGGTTTTGGTATCAGGGTGATGGTGGCCTCATAGAATGAGTTTGGGAGTGTTCCTTCCTCTGCAATTTTTTGGAAGAGTTTGAGAAGGATGGGTGTTAGCTCTTCTCTAAATGTTTGATAGAATTCACCTGTGAAGCCATCTGGTCCTGGACTTTTGTTTGTTGGAAGATTTTTAATCACAGTTTCAATTTCATTACTTGTGATTGGTCTGTTCATATTTTCTGTTTCTTCCTGATTCAGTCTTGGAAGGTTATACCTTTCTAAGAATTTGTCCATTTCTTCCAGGTTGTCCATTTTATTGGCATAAAGTTGCTTGTAGTAGTCTCTTAGGATGCTTTGTATTTCTGCGGTGTCTGTTGTAACTTCTCCTTTTTCATTTCTGATTTTATTGATTTGAGTCCTCTCCCTCTTTTTCTTGATGAGTCTGGCTAATGGCTTATCAATTTTGTTTATCTTCTCAAAGAACCAACTTTTAGTTTTATTGATCTTTGCTATTGTTTTCTTTGTTTCTATTTCATTTATTTCTGCTCTGATCTTTATGATTTCTTTCCTTCTGCTAACTTTGGGTTTTGTTTGTTCTTCTTTCTCTAGTTTCTTTAGGTGTAAGGTTAGATTGTTTACTTGAGCTTTTTCTTGTTTCTTTAGGTAGGCTTGTATAGCTATAAACTTCCCTCTTAGAACCGCTTTTGCTGCATCCCATAGGTTTTGGGTCGTCGTGTTTTCATTGTCATTTGTCTCTAGGTATTTTTTTATTTCCTGTTTGATTTCTTCAGGGATCTCTTGGTTATTTAGTAACGTATTGTTTAGCCTCCATGTGTTCGTCTTTTTTACGTTTTTTTCCCTGTAATTCATTTGTAATCTCATAGCGTTGTGGTCAGAAAAGATGCTTGATATGATTTCAATTTTCTTAAATTTACTGAGGCTTGATTTGTGACCCAAGATGTGATCTATCCTGGAGAATGTTCCGTGCGCACTTGAGAAGAACGTGTAATCTGCTGTTTTTGGATGGAATGTCCTATATATATCAATTAAATCTAACTGGTCTATTGTGTCATTTAAAGCTTCTGTTTCCTTATTTATTTTCATTTTGGATGATCTGTCCATTGGTGTAAGTGAAGTGTTAAAGTCCCCCACTATGACTGTGTTACTGTCGATTTCCTCTTTTATAGCTGTTAGCAGTTGCCTTATGTATTGAGGTGCTCCTATGTTGGGTGCATATATATTTATAATTGTTATATCTTCTTCTTGGATTGATCCCTGGATCATTATGTAGTGTCCTTCCTTGTCTCTTGTAACATTCTTTATTTTAAAGTCTATTTTATCTGATATGAGTATAGCTACTCCAGCTTTCTTTTGATTTCCATTTGCATGGAATATCTTTTTCCATCCCCTCACTTTCAGTCTGTATGTGTCCCTAGGTCTAAAGTGGGTCTCTTGTAGACAGCATATATATGGGTCTTGTTGTTGTATCCATTCAGCCAGTCTATGTCTTTTGGTTGGGGCATTTAATCCATTCACGTTTAAGGTAATTATCGATATGTATGTTCCTATGACCATTTTCTTAATTGTTTTGGGTTCGTTTTTGTAGGTCCTTTTCTTCTCTTGTGTTTCCCACTTAGAGAAGTTCCTTTAGCATTTGTTGTAGAGCTGGTTTGGTGGTGCTGAATTCTCTTAGCTTTTGCTTGTCTGTAAAGCTTTTGATTTCTCCATCAAATCTAAATGAGATCCTTGCCGGGTAGAGTAATCTTGGTTGTAGGTTCTTCCCTTTCATCACTTTAAGCATATCATGCCACTCCCTTCTGGCTTGCAGAGTTTCTGCTGAGAAATCAGCTGTTAACCTTATGGGAGTTCCCTTGTATGTTATTTGTCGTTTTTCCCTTGCTGCTTTCAATAATTTTTCTTTGTCTTTAATTTTTGCCACTTTGATTACTATGTGTCTCGGCGTGTTTCTCCTTGGGTTTATTCTGTGTGGGACTCTCTGCGCTTCCTGGACTTGGGTGGCTATTTCCTTTCCCATGTTAGGGAAGTTTTCGACTATAATCTCTTCAAATATTTTCTCTGGTCCTTTCTCTCTCTCTTCTCCTTCTGGGACCCCTATAATGCGAATGTTGTTGCGTTTAATGTTGTCCCAGAGGTCTCTTAGGCTGTCTTCATTTCTTTTCATTCTTTTTTCTTTAGTCTGTTCCGCAGCAGTGAATTCCACCATTCTGTCTTCCAGGTCACTTATCCGTTCTTCTGCCTCAGTTATTCTGCTATTGAGTCCTTCTAGTGTAGTTTTCATTTCAGTTATTGTATTGGTCATCTCTGTTTGTTTGTTCTTTAATTCTTCTAGGTCTTTGTTAATCATTTCTTGCATCTTCTCAATCTTTGCCTCCATTCTTATTCCGAGGTCCTGGATCATCTTCACTATCATTATTCTGAATTCTTTTTCTGGAAGGTTGCCTATCTCCACTTCATTTAGTTGTTTTTCTGGGGTTTTTTCTTGTTCCTTCATCTGGTACATAGCCCTCTGCCTTTTCATCTTCTCTATCTTTCTGTAACTGTGGTTTTTGGTCCACAGGCTGCAGGATTGTAGTTTTTCTTGCTTCTGTTGTCTGCCCTCTGGTGGTTGAGGCTATCTAAGAAGCTTGATGGGAGGCTCTGGTGGTGGGTAGAGCTGACTGTTGTTGTGGCGGTCAGAGCTCAGTAAAACCTTAATCCACTTGACTGTTGATGGGTGGGGCTGGGTTCCCTCCCTGTTGCTGTGGCGGTCAGAGCTCAGTAAAACCTTAATCCACTTGACTGTTGATGGGTGGGGCTGGGTTCCCTCCCTGTTGGTTGTTTTGCCTGAGGCAACCCAACACTGGAGCCTACCCGTGCTCTTTGGTGGGGTTAATGGCAGACTCTGGGAGGGCTCACGCCAAGGAGAACTTCCCAGAACCTCTGCTGCCAGTGTCCTTATCCCCACGGTGAAACAGAGCCACCACTCGCCTCTGCAGGGGACCCCCCAACACCAGCAGGTAGGTCTGGTTCAGTCTCCCCCAGGGTCACTGCTCCTTCCCCTGGGTCCCGATGCACACATTACTTTGTGTGTGCCCTCCAAGAGTGGGGTCTCTGTTTCCCCCAGTCCTGTCAAAGTCCTGCAATCAATTCCCACTAGGCTTCAAAGTCTGATTCTCTAGGAATTCCTCCTCCCGTAGCCGGACCCCCAGGTTGGGAAGCCTGACGTGGGGCTCAGAACCTTCACTCCAGTGGGTGGACTTCTGTGGTATAAGTGTTCGCCAGTCTGTGAGCCACCCACCTAGCAGTTATGGGATTTGATTTTACTCTGATTGCGCCCCTCCTACCGTCTCACTGTGGCTTCTCCTCTGTCCTTGGACGTGGGGTATCCTCCTTGGTGAAGTCCAGGGTCTTCCTGTCAATGATTGTCCAGCAGCCAGTTGTGATTCTGGTGCTCTCGCAAGAGGGAGTGCATTTTATGCATTCTTGACATACCTAACATTTTCTTAATTTTTTGGATCTTTCAAGGCTACACAGTTCATCTGTGAGTTTTTCAAGTTGTCACAAATCTCCAAAAAATTTTCCAATAGATTTGTTGAAAAAAATTCCTATGTAAGTGGACCCACACAGTTCAAACCTGTGTTGTTCAAGGGTCAAATTAATGGATTTACCTTTCCACAATAAATGACCATAAAACTGGATAAAAATAAAGCAGCGAGTAAATTATGTGGTTAGATTTGAATTCAGTGCTGCCCAGTTCTTCCCACTCTGCTTCACGTGTGTGTTCTCAACGACTTGCCCAGCAGGATTGATGAGAGAAGCTAAGGAAAGAGCAGCTTGAGCACCACAGGATGGCTGCAGGAGAACTCTCACCAGAGGTGTTTGTGGGGACGGAACGCCCAGCCCGCAGGATTCATCAGGATGTTTATGGTTACAAGTAATAGAAACCAACTTGAACTATTTTAAGTAGAAAATGGGAAGTTATCAGAAGCTAGCGGTGTCTCACTGAGCCAAGGGCAGGAATGTAAGCAGCCAGGCATCCGAAGGACTGAAATTGGAACAGGAACGTCAGCAGAACTCAGAGAACTGACTGTTTCTCCCTTGATTGTTTTCTCAGCATCTGGCTTTCTCAGTTATTCCAGCCATATGGCAGCTAGCACATGGCAGCCACAGCCCCCAAACTTACTTTTACAGTTCCAGCCACATGGAAAAACTCATTCTCTCTCTCCTCCCATCCCCACTTCCAAATTCTCTGGGAAAGAACACCGCTTAGCTTGAGTGAGCAGCTATCCCCAGTACAGTCTCTGCCACCAGGGCCTGGGTAATGTACACAGCTCTGCCATAGGTGAGGGACCAGTTAAAGGTTCATTGTGAGCCACCAATACATTCCAAAGTACAACCACTATGCAAGGACAGTGCTATAGATCCTGTGGATCCTGGCAGGGATGATCTTCCTCCCTTGGGGAAAGCAAATGAGCTGAGGGACAGCCAGGGATGTGACTGTCTGCAGCTACACAGACATACCTTCTTGATGCATCTCTTGACCTTGAAGGTCAGACTAAATGAGAGTTAAGAGGGGTATTGGTATTTTTTTTTTATCTGTGACAACATTCCCTAGAAAGCAGTTATCTTTCTCTACAAATGACAATGATCGAGTCTGTTCAAAAGAATTGATTTTACCACCCTAATATCTTGCCCAACTGATTTGGTGGTAACAAAGTTTAAATTGCTTACAAATGGGCTGATTGAAGTAATCTATTTACTAAAAAATATAGAAGTATATTCTGGTATTTTTAGTACTCCTTATTGAGAAGAAGTAATGGTTGGTTTCTTTATTGTTTTCCCCAGAAACAGCTGGCATCCTTACAATGCACATTAGTCAGAAATAGCATTGGAAGAAAGACAGAGAAGGACAGAAGAGACTCACACAGGGAAGAAGGTGGGATACATTTCTAGTATATATATTTTTAAAGTCCTTTTTTTTTTTTAATCAAAAAGTACTCTACTTAGAGGAGATACATAAATAATTCATTCTGAAAATTATACCAACAATAAATAGATTGTGGGGCCTAAGTGGGTATGGCCATAAGTGGTAAAACCTTAAAATCTCGAGCTGCTATAACCCAGAAGGATACTATACAGTATTACATAGGCAGTTACATGGTGGCCATTTTCTGTCAAATGGGAAAAAAGAATTTCCAACTTAGACTCTAATTAGAAAGTTACTCTTTTACATAAAAAGAGAAGAGTTTAAAAGATCTTCCACTCTTCATCCTATGAGAAAAACACTTTGGAGAAAGAGACAATGGCCATATTCCAAGAATTGGCAGAAGGCATTTTGCAGAGAGAATTGAATCCTACTTAGCAATACCCTTGATAAGGACTTGGTACATAAAGTTTAGGTTTCAGTTTAAATATCCCTTCTTTTAGGGAGCCTTTTCTTATCCCTTTAAACTAGGTCAAAATCTCCTGCTCTGAACTTCCACAGAGTTGCAGATTACATGGACATACTTATACATTATAATTTATCTGAAATTCAAATTTAACTGGGCATCCTGTATTTTATCTGACAACTTTACCTATATTTCATCTTTTCTTTTTTGAGCGCCTACCACATTCCACTGTGACTGCTCATTGAAGAGAATAAGCTCTGTAAGGGCAGAGACTATTTTTATCTGGTTTACTTTGCATCTCTAGGGCCAGGCATGGTGCTGGTCAAATAAAGGTATTAGATAAAGATATATTGAATGAAAGAAAAAGTTATTGCTTGAATACAAAATAGAGAGTGAGCCTTTTTGGTAGAAGGTTATAAAAACTCAGATTCAACAAGGGACACATCTTAAGGTGGAACATCTTGAAGATAAAAAGAGTGGATTATGCAGAGTGGACTACACAGAAGAGGATTAGTTGAATCTGGGGTTGATTAAGGCAAGAAAAGAAGGCATTATATTAGACTAGCTAGAAATAAGTCCCTAGGTGTACTGGCTTCTCATTGAGGAGAAATACAAACCCTTCACCGAATAGTAATTATGATTTATTGATATATTCTGGAATTGTGCTGAAATTAATTGTCTAGTGAACGGTTTATAATTCTCATTCCATAGTAGGCACTCACCCTGTTTCTGGTCATTGTTATAAAAAGGCCCTCCTGGTATTGTGATACATGAACAGATGTGGCTGAATCAGACACACCTAAATGCCTCCTGTGGTTGGGATTCCCACAGCTCAGAGTCGGAAGACCTGGGGAGAAGCTGACAACAAGCCTCTTTATTTCAGTGTGGTGTGCTGTGCATTTCACTTGCAAGAGGCCAGTGCCAGGCTGTTTCTCAGCTTTCTGGGTGGACACTGGAGCCAAATGAATTGCTTCTGATTACTAAAATATTTCTTTAGTATATTTACACATCACGTAATTCCAAGCACTCAAACTGTTTATACTGCTCCCTCTCCCTAAACAGAACTTCCCTTTCATCTGTGGTTAAATTCAACCCTCTGACTACTGCAGGCTTGCATCCCCAACTGAACACGTAGCACACTCACTGAACCCACTTTAATACTCCCTTAGTGCTGCCCACGGTCATACTACATTTCCTTAATCCTTTCACTCTTCTACTACTGCGTGCCTTCTCCTCTCCTCAAACCTCCAACACCTCCTCCCCATCGTCATTCTCAGCAGATGATCTTGCTTCCTACTTCACTGTAAAAGGAGAAGACATCAGAAGAAAACTGGCACAAAAAAGAGAACCCACGATGTTCTTTTTGGGCCTGATTCCTGAAACTCTCCACTCATTTCCCCTCCACCTCAACTCTTACCAGACTCCTGATCATTTTGGCCCTAATCTGTTGGGCCAAAGTTATTCTGATATAGGAATAGAGAAGAAACGTAATGAAGAAATAATAAAGAAAATAATGATATATTTGTTGTATTTGCAGTTTATTTCAAATATTCAAATAGCTGATGTGGTCCCCATGCTTCTAGGAGATTTTTCTAACAGTGTTTGCAGGCCGCAAGGCAGACAGTGCTTTCATTTGAAGTACGGCAGAATTATTACTCTCATCCACCTCAATCCTGAACAGCTTCGGAGCTCTGGCTAACAGGGCCCAGGAGGTAAACTCAAATGTCAGCCTAAGACTACCACGTAGTCTCCTTTCTACTGTAAGGCACTGAATTTTGTTCATTTAGGCAGTGGCTTTCAGACTTTTTGTTGTTGTTGTTTATTTCCTACAATAAGAAATATATTTTACATCAAGACATAGTACACATACATACACACATTCACATATATGACTGAGACCAAAGTTTCACTGGACAGTACTTATCTTTAAAAAATGCAATGCACTCATATTTTCTAATCTATTTTTCAAATGCTGGTTGTGATGTAATAAATAGATTTCATTACTCACTAATGAGTCAAAGCCCATGGTCTGGAAAATAATTCATTAAGGGATAATTAAAGATGTTAATAGTCAAAATTTTTAAGATTTCATGAACAAATACATGAACATTAATTTAGAACACACTCAACTATCACCACCTCCAAGGGAGTGGCCACATTATTAGCTGCTTCGCTAAGAATAAATGACTCATATGACGATTTATCTATGTTGTAAAAAGCAAAACTGGGCTTCCCTTGTGGCACAGTGGATAAGAATCCGCCTGCCAATGCAGGGGACACGGGTTCGAGCCCTGGTCCGGGAAGATCCCACATGCTGCGGAGCAACTAAGCCCGTGCGCCACAACTACTGAGCCTGCACTCTAGAGCCCGCGAGCCACAACTACTGAAGCCTGAGCGCCTAGAGCTGGTGCTCCGCAACAAGAGAAGCCACTTCAAGGAGAAGCCCGCGCACCGCAATGAAGAGTAGCCCCCGCTCACTGCAACTAGAGAAAGCCTGCGTGCAGCAATGAAGAGCCAACACGGCCAAAAATAAACAAATAAAATAAAAAAGCAAAGCTGATATCAGAATAAGTAAGGTAAAATCAATTAGGGAAAGGGAAACAGCTCCTTCCTATTGTTCTTTTTTGTTCTCCACTAGCATAAACACCACTATTCAAGTAGCCTCTGCATTACAGAGGGCTGAAAATTAAAGCCGTGGATTGGGGTAAGGGACCAGATGGATTAGATGACTTCTAAATTACTTTCTAATCCTAAAACCTTATTCCTTCAACAAGTATTTACTAATTGCCTGGTATGTATGCCAGGCATGATACCAGGAGATAGGGACCCAGCAGTGAACAAGACATGCAATGCTCATGCTGTGGAGAAACTAACATTCAAGCTGAGGAGACAGATAATAAACAAATAAACAGATAGATAGGATATAACTTAGCTATGAAGGAAATAACAAAGATCAGTGATAGAGAATAATAGGGGTGACCTACTATTCTTCCTATCTATTATTATTAATTACACTACTGCTATATTACTGTAGAGGTAGTAGCAATATAATAATTATCATTATCATTGTCAAGGAAGGCCCATCTGAGAAGGCGACATTGAATCTGAAACCTCAAGAATGAAGAGGAGCCAGCTATGGACTGAGCCAGGAGAACAGTCTTTTCAGGCAGTGGAACAGCAAGTACAAAGGCCCTAAGTCAGGAAAGAGCTTGTTAGGTCCTAGCAGACAGAGGACTGGCATGACTGAGCTGAGTGAGCAGGGGGAGAGTGCATGAGATGAGTTTGGAGAGGTAGGAAGATGAGGGCCTTGGAGGTGAGCATATGGATTTCAGATTCTATTCTGTGTCAATGCGCAGCCATCAGAAGGACTTAAACAAGGAAGTGACATGATATGATTTTCAAAGAACACTGGATATTGTGTGGAGAATGTGTTGGAAGTAGGGAAGTTGTTCTAGGAGTCCAGGCAAGAGATGATGGGGCCAGATTACGCTGGTGGCAAACTCTAAAATCCTGTTTCGTTTGCAACTAATAGATAATAAGAAAGTAATTTTGATTATTTGAAAATGTTGCTTACTTTGCCTCCAAAGCAAACATTTTTCCATCTTTGCTAAATAATTTAAATCCAAGGGCCCTAAACTTGTGTGTATGTGAGCACACGGGTTGGGGTGGGGGGTTGGTGGCTGTTTTTAATATCCCAGAGCTGCTTTGTAATCATGGATGTGTAGCAGCTGGTTGGAGGGTGGAAAGACTGGAGTGAGTTGAGACTCACTGTAGCTCCCCGGGAATTCCATCAAGCTTGGGAAAGTGTTAAAGATGCTGTATATACAAGGCCCACCTTGGTCAAATAGGGGAAAAGAAAGGTGTATAATCTTCAAATTCACTTGGGAAAATCTAAGATAGCAGAGTAAGAGAATATCATTTCCATGAGGGTCTCAATGCCTCAAAACCGCCTGTAGGAAAGGATGTAAGAATTTGAGACTGACGGTCAATCCCTTAGGATACCATGATGATATTTCCTAAGCCAAACAATAGGAGACTTTTTCTAACAGTTCTGGGAGGAAAGGGCTGGGGCTGCCTGGGAGGGCAGGAAAGTTATCTTAAGCTAGCAGAGAACCTAGGGATGCGACTGTCTGCTTGTGAGGAATTGCTTATTATGACACAGATTTTTTTTTTAACATCTTTATTGGAGTATAATTGCTTTACAATGGTGTGTTAGTTTCTGCTGTATCACAAAGTAAATCAGCTATACATATACATATATCCCCATATCCCCTCCCTCTTGCGGCTCCCTCGCTCCCTCCCTATCCCACCCCTCTAGGTGGTCACAAAGCACTGAGCTGATCTCCCTGTGCTATGCGGCTGCTTCCCACTAGCTATCTATTATATGTTTGGTAGTGTATATACGGATGACACAGATTAATGCTTCTCTGTCCCAGTCTCTGAGGAAATTTGTTTTAAATTCTTAATTAAAAGAACAGTGAAGCTGAAAACTAAAAACAAAAAAACTGACTCTTGGAGGCTTAAACTGCATTAGCCCGTTAGCCCAAGAGCTGGTTTACAGCTAAAAGCTCTGTATTATTCACCAGAAGGAAGGGCTTGGGAATTCCTACCCCCTCCTCCATCACTTTTGGGCAGAACCCCTGCAGGAGTAGGGAAAGACTGTGCAGTGTCCCACCTGGAGCTCTGGCAGGAGGCTGATCCTGAGCAGGAAGAAAAAAAGTTCCCAGAGGCCATGAGATCACTTGGGGCCTATGAAGATGAGAAAAACTTAGGAAGTTGAATGGCCTTATAAGGAAACCAGAGTGGGAACTTAGAGCCAAATACCACTGATGCTGTCATCCACTTATTAAGAAACCCCCAATGGCTTGGGAAGATGAAGCTTACAACTGGTGGGCTGGAGTAAGCCTTGCTGCATCCTAAAGCAAGCTGTGGAATCTTCTTTGGAAATTCACAAGAATTAATTAAACCAATATATAGTCTAGGAATAGTTTATATCCAGATCTGCTTAGAGGTGGGAAAACGGGTCAGGGAAGCTCCCAGCCCCACAACAGCTGTTCAAAAGAAGAGAACAATCACAGACCTACACTCAAAGTGATATTGTGTCCTTTCCTCCTGCACATGTGGTTGACCCAGTGTGAACGACTCTAAAAGTAAGCTTCCTAATCAAGATTCCAGATCAGGTGCAGGCTAAAAGAGGTTTGAGCAACGTCTAATTTCTTAGAGCCCTTTGCTCTGTAGACACACATGTGAGTAGAGGCTTGCTCTTAAAAGCCCTTGTTTGGGCTGGGTGCAAGGGCCCTACAGGAGCTTAGCTGGCTGCTGATCACTTACGGTTGTGTGCCCATGTCCATTCTGGTTCTTTAGTCACACTTGTAAACAGCATACAGGTTTTTGCAAAAGGGCACGTCAAAAGCTCACATGAAGTTCTTAACATGTGATATCACACGGAAACACATTTGGCTTTCTGAAATGCCTCGGAAATGAATCACACATGTTGCTTTCTACTTTTGGAATAGGCTAGAACTGGTTCAGCATGTCCAGCAGGTTGATCTGGCTTCCAAAATCTGTGTTGCTATGTATATATGTGCATTTCTCTAAGGAAAAATAATTAACAGTGCTTTCATCTGTCAGAAGTTGTTCTTTGTTTAATTACTCTTTTTATCGCCTTCATAAATTCACATTCAGTTCACAGCATCATCCTGGAGGAGTGATATATGTGAGCCAATAAAAATGAACTAATGAAAAAATGTTATGAGTCATTTTAAGAAAACATCGTTAAAAAATTGAGTAAGAAAATAAATTTTGCAACCCACATATACCTTGAATAGAACTTTTTGTTCAAATGTAGAAAGTGACAAACACATATAAGAAAAACATGCCTATGTAATTCTTGCAAAAACACAGACCACTGATGGGAAAGAGAGAGAGAAGCATGGATATCAAAGCAAGAATTTCATTCTTGTGAAACACCTAGACTTTATTGATGAGAAACAGAAATAGACGCATGGATGTGGGCGCATGCAACGATTCACTTAAGGTTATGAAAGGCCATGAGGAAAGAAAGCATTGACACTTATACTTTCCTGAAGTTGGTCCTATATTGTCAGGGCCAGATACAACAGATCCTTTAAAAAGAGGGAGGAAGGACTTCCCTGGTGGTCCAGTGGCTAAAACTCTGTGCTCCCAATGCAGGGACCCCGGGTTTGATCCCTGATCAGGGAACTAGATCCCGCATACCGCAAGGAAGATCCCGCACGCAGCAACAAAGATCCCGTGGGCCACAACTAAGACCCGGTGCAGCCAAATAAATAAATATTTTTTAAAAAAAGAGAGACAGAGGGAGCAAAACAAAACCAATGAATTAAGGGAAATCAATTCTAGGCCAGAATTGTAAAAGATGAGAGATTAGTGTTTTTGAAAGCCAGTGCTATCTAAAAAGGTAAAAAATCAAATCCTTTCTTCCGTAAAATTACTTTTTAGGAAACATTAATCAGAATCAGAGCAACAAAACTCAACAACTGATTTTTTAAAGAAAAAAGCACACCGAAGCACACCATTTGAACAGTGAGAGAAGAATCTAGAATGATTCATTACCCTTCTGAAATTCCTGCCCCACCTGTTTCTATCAGCCAAACACTTTATGTCCCATATCACAGAGAAAAGAGGATTTTCCTTCCTCTCCCCACCTTCTCTCAACCTACTTGCAGAATAAAGAAATAGCTAATTTAAATGAACATTTATTGTGTATTTATTTTGCAGCCTATATTGTTCTAAGTACTGAAAAATCAGCTGTGAATAAGACAGTAATAGTGTCCCCAAGGAGTTTATGTTCTAGTGAGGGAGGACAAGCAATAAACATTAAAAAAATGAATGAGAACTTCAGGCACCGATAAATGTTATGAAGGAGCTATAATAGGATACTGGGATGAAGGTGACTAGGGAGTTGTAGTACTACTTTAGCTACAGTGGTCAAGGATGGCCTCTCTGAGAAAGTGACATCAGAGTCATTTTTTACCATCTAAATGATAAAAAGGAGGAACCACATGAAGATCTGGAGGAGCTCTCCAAGCAGAATGAGTGATAGGTGGGATGGTCTGAGGCAGGAAGAAGCTTCCTGGCCTCACGGGACAGAAGGAAGATCACAGTGATTGGAACTCAGTGAACAAGGGGAAGAGTGGAAGGAGATGAGAGCAAGAGGCAGATGGAGCAAGATTTGGAGGGCCTCGCAGACCCTGATGAGAAGTTTGTAGGTTTTCTGATTGCAATAGGAAGTCTTTAGAGGGTTTCAAGCAGGGAAACTATATTATTTGATTTGTACTTTGTAGAGATTACTCTGGCTGCTATATGGATAGAGGAAGAGCAATGAGGGATCAAGAGTGCAGCAGGGAGACCAATAAGAGGTGTTGATGGCATTGACTTAGATGAGAAGAGTAGAGATGGAGAGAAGTGGTTGGGTTCAGGATATATTTTAGAAGTTGGAGCCAATATTGATGAATTTGAAGCAGAAACTTATTGACGGGCTGAAAGTGCTATGTGAGGAAAAGAAAAGAGCCAAGTAGGGCACTTAGGTATGTGTCCTGAGCAATTTAGTGTTATATGTATTATTTACTAGGATGGGGAGGCTGGAGGAAGCAGACTTGAGGTAGTATAGAAATCAATGACTTTGTTTTGGCCATGTTAAATTCGAGATTGTTATTAGACATCTTAGTGGTTATGTTGAGAAGTGGGTTGGAATATACAAGTCTGGAAAGCAGGAGAGAATTTGGAGGCTAGAGATATAAACTTGAAAGTCATCAGTATATAAAGGTCTTTGAAGAAACAGGACTAGAGGAGATCACCTAAGGAGACAGTATACAGAGAGCTAAGGACAGAGCTCTGGATACTCCAACATTTAGAAGTCCTGTAGAGGTGGTCTCCCTTCATGTCCAAGGCAAGTCTTTTATATGTTCTCTGATTTTATCCAACCCATCCCTTCTGTAGCTGAAGACTTAAAATGGCTGTAAATTCTCTGGTACTTCTCTCACCAAGAGGTGGAGTCTAATTACCTTCCCCTTGAATCTGGGCTGTCACTAAAGCCAGTGATTTATTTGACCAATAGAAGTCATCAGAAGTGACATTTTGGACCTAAGAGGCTAGGTCTTGCAGCTTCTGTCCAGGACATTTGGAATATTCTCTTTGGAAGCCTGAGCCATCATGTAAGAAGGACAATCACCCTGAGACTGCCCTGGGAAAGGCCACCTGTAGGTGCTCTGGTTGACATTTTCAGCTCAGCCCAACCTTCTAGTCACTCTTTCCAAGGCATCAGACATATGGATGCAGCAATCTTGTACCTTTCAGACTAACCCATCCAGCAGCCGATCTGGCAAGTGACCTCATATGACATCACATGGGGCAGAAGAATTGCCCGCCTTAACTCTGCCCAAATTGCTAATGCTAAAATCATGAGGTATAATAAAAGAGTTACTAAGTTTGGGATAATTTGTTATACAGCAACAGAAAACTGTAACACCTTCCCTCTTCCTCTGGGACCTTATTTTGTAATCATTCTCATCCCTTCTGGATCATCCTACCTTCTCTCACACAGGTTATTTTGTTAAAACTTTTCCTTCCTTACTGTTTTTTTTTTCCTCCACCTGTAAGTATACTCAGTCTTTCCTATCTTGATAAAAATCTTCTTTAACCTTCAGCTCTCATTTGTCAACATACTGCAAAATCTGGCTTTTCCCTTCAGCACACCCCTGAAACTGATCTCATTGAATTCAACAGTGTCAACTCCTAATTGACAAAACCATCATATATTTTTCTGTCCTCAAATTGAACTATATCTAGTTTTAAAAGCTCTCATTATGATTTTTTAAAGATGAGAAGAGCTGATGTGGATGGCCTGAGAAATAAGGTGAGAATCAGAACTAGTCTGCACAGCCAAAGACTTCAGGATGTCAAAGGCATGAGTTTCTTCTGCTGAAATATGAGAAGTACCTCAAAACCAGGAAATCTCCTGGAGACAAGGTGGATCCAGAATGAATGAACCAGGTAGAACAGAGTTGGGTAGGTGAAAGGAAAATACCAACAATGAGAAATTATTCCATCTAGAATTTTGGTTCAGCATTTGGACAGTGAGCAGGATCAAACTCCTGAGAGTAGAGTAGTGGATTTTTAGAAAGCAGGGTAGGCTTATAAGAGTGTGGAGAATAAGCAAGAGAAAGCCCTTAAGCAGTTTCTTAAACTTTAAAGTGCTTATCATTCAATTGGGGAAGTCTCATTTAAGATGCAGATTCCCCTCCCTTGCCCAAGAGGTTCTGTGTTTGGATCAAAATTTTCCCTTTCGAATAAACACCCCAGGTCATTCTGATACAGGTGGTCTTCAGGCCAGACTTTGAGAAATACTACTAAAGCAAGAGGAAGGTCTTGGCTAGGGTGTTCCAGGATGAGGCCATTTGGTTATTTCTTTTTACATAGTTAATTCATTAATTTCTCATGACTGCATAATCAATGCTTGGTTCAGCTGGGACACTGGGACCCCTGAGTGGGGTTTCTCTCTCTCTCCATGTAGTTTCAGGGCCTCATCCTCTCTACATGGCCTTTTTATTTATTTATTTATTTATTTATTTTTGATTTTTATTTTATATTGGAGTATAGTTGATTATATTGTATTAGTTTCAGGTGTACAGCAAAGTGATTCAGTTATACCCATACAAGTATCCATTCTCTTTCAAATTCTTTTCCCATTTAGGTTATTACAGAATATTGAGCCGAGTTGCCTGTGCTATACAGTAGGTCCTTGTTGGTTATCTATTTTAAATATATCTACATGGCCTCTTTATATGGCTTCTTTCCATGTGGTCTCTGCAGCAGAGTAGCCAGACTTCTTAACAAGGTGATTCAAGACTCCCAATAACACAAAATGGAAGCTCTTAGGCCTCCTTAAAGCTGAGGCCTGGAACTGGCATGGTGTCACTTTTGCTACATACTGTCAGTTGAAGCAAGTCACAGGCTTAGTCCAGATTTAAGGGACAGGGACTATACAGGTGTGTGAACACTGAAAGATGCCGTTCACTAGAGCCCATAATGTAACAGATTAACGGGAAAATAAAGGAAGAAAAAATAAGATAAAGCTGGGGATGTTGGGAGCAGGAATGTGTAAGGTTAGGATATAACATGCATACCACAAGGCATGTTCACTTTTCATAGGTGAACTACAAATTGGGCTCTGAGTTTCCCAGCAGCCAAGACCAGTTAGAATTAAATGAGTTAATAAAGAATGATTATTATATTAATTACTATTAATCTAATAAATCAAAATAATAGTTATTATTATTACAGTAGTCTAAGTGATAATAGAAATAGGAATAATACAGATGTGAATAAGATGCCTAAAAAAATTGGAGACAGATTTGGCTCCTAATTAGATGTGGAAAGTAAGAGAGAGAATTATCATCAATTTTGTTAAGTATAGAATGGCAGTGGAATTAGGTAGAAAGCTGTCATTTTTCTTACAGATGTATACTGAAGTGTTAAGGATTTGCCCTCATGATATCTATAATTTACTTGAAGTGCTTAGGAAAAAATGTAGAACAAACAAATATGGAAAAGTACTAATAATGGTTAAATCCAAAAGACTGATAATTGTTAGTTTATAATACTGTCTTTTCTGTTTTTTAATGCTTGAGATACTAATAAAAAGTAAACAAACAAATAAACCTCAAATGTATGAATTGTCTTCTATATTCTAGGTTCTGTCTTATGGGCTTATGAACATCAGCAAACAGAATAGACCAAAATCACTGTCCTCAAGGAGCTTACACTATAGCAGAGGGAGACAGACAATAAATAATGAAGAAAATAAATGAGGAGCAAAGTACCATGGAAAAGTAGAACAGGATTAGGAATATGGGGAGTGCAAAGATGGGGAGCAAGTACAATTTTAAACATGGTGGCCAAGGTCAGCATCATGGAGAAGGAGACAATTGAAAAAAGACTTAAAGGATGTGAGGGAATTTTTCATATGTATAACTGAAAAGAGCATTTGAGGCCGAGGAAACAAGTGCCAGTGCATCTGAGGTGTTCACATTCTATGAACAGCAAGGAGGCCAGTGAGACTGAAGCAGGGAGAGCCAGCAGGGGAGCAGTGAAGATAATCAGAAAAGTCACAAAGGGGCCAGATCACATAGGACCTGGTGGGCCACTGTGAAGAATTTGGCTTTTACTGTGAATGAAATGGGGAGTCGCCAGCATTTTCAAACAGAGGAATGACTGAGCTGAATTCTGTTTTTAAAGGGTCACTGTGGCTGCCGGCTTGAGAAGGGACCATAGGGAGAACAAGGATGGAAGCAAGGAGACAAGTTAAGCGGCAGCCGCAGTAGTCCAAGGGACTGATGACGGTCTTTTGAATTAGCATTGTAAAGCTAAATATGAAAACCAATGTCCTAAGAGAAAACAGGGGAAAAACGACAGTGCCTTGGCACAGACAAAGCTTTCTTAGACAGGACACGTGAGGAATTGTCCATAAATGAAAAATCTGATAAGCTTTACTTACTCAAAATTTAAGATTTTAGCTCATTAAAATATGTCATTAAGAAAGTAAAAAGGGAAACCATAAACCAGGAGAAAATATTCATAGTACATATATCTTACAAAGGAGTCATATTCAGAGTCCTACAACTCAACAATAAGTTTAACAAAACCATAAATATAGGCAAAAAATTTAAACCATTATTTCATAAAGAATATATTCGAATGGTCTTGCTCAACATCACTTGTCACCAGAAAAATTCAAATTAAAACCACAATGAGATACCACTATACACTCACCAGAATGACTAATATGTGAATGACTGGCTGCATAACTCCCTTTGAAAGTTGTCCAGTCCTTCAGTGCAGCAGTTCACAGGGAGACTGAGGGGACAAGCTGGTGGAGCAGAGGGAGGCCTGGCCCGCTCTGTTAATAAGCTGCGGCCAGAATGTGGAACGGCTGGAACTCCTGCACGATGCTGGTGGGAGTGTAAAGTGGTTCAACTGCTTTGGAAAACTGTTCGGCAGTTTTTTATAAAGTTAAACATACACCTACCTTATGACCCAGCAATTCCACTTCCAGACACCCAAAAGAAAAGCATATGTCAGCAAAAAGGCAAATGTTAACAGTAGCTTTATTTATAGTAGTCCAGATCAGGAAACAACCTACTTGTTCATCAACAGAGTGAGGAAACAACTGCAGTATGTTCATACAGTGGAATACCACTCGGCAATAAAAAAAGAACACGCTACTGGTACATGCAACAACATGGACGGATCTAAAAACCATGTGGGTGAAAGAAACACATGACAAAAATAGTATACACTGTATTACTCCCTTTATATGAAATTCAAGAATAGGCAAAACTCATCTTTGATGATAGAAGGTAGAAAATTGGTTGCCTTTGGGTTGGGGTGACTGGAAAGGGGCACAAAGGAACTTTCTGAGGTGATATATCTTGATCTGAGTGTTAGTTACACTGGTATATATGCCTGTTAAAAGTCAGGTTTGTGCATCTTCCTGTTTACAAATTATACCTTAATAAAGTACTGAAAGCATAAAAGGAATGATTTCATAACTCCCTTTTAAAGTCATCCAACACTTCAATCTGTGGTTTGCATGTATTTTTTGATCTGGCATAGTTTCCTTAAGGAAATGGAGGGGACAGAGGGACGCCACCACTCCCGCATCGAGAAAAGAAAACCAAGAGGGTGTAATGTTTCTGAAGCCAAGTGAAGAAAACATTTCAAGGAGCAGGGAGTGAGCAACTATGTGAAATGCTGCTGGTAGGTCAAGTAAAGGAGGACTGAGGATTGACCACTGGATTCGACAATGGAGACATCAGTTACTGGTGACCAGGACAAAACCAGGGTCAGAGGGGTAGTGTAGAGAAACGCTTTATGACAGTAGGTTTAAAAGAGAAAAGGAGGAGAAGAATTAGATATGGTGAATACAGACAACTCTTTTCGATTGTCTGTTTAATGCTGTGCGCTCAGTGCCTAGCATAATGCCTGGCATATATTTAAGAGGTGTTCAAAAATATATTATTTTGAATGGTTTGATTACAGAAAAAACATGAATCAGAAGTTCCCTGGCGGTCCAGTGGTTAGGACTCAGCACTTTCACTGCCATGGCCCAGGTTCAATGACTGGTTGGGAAACAGACCCTACAAGTTGTGTGGCGCAGCCAAAAAAAAACAACCATGAATCCACCTTATTTATTTATTTATATTTTTGGCTGCGTTGGGTCTTCGTTGCAGCGTGCGGGCTTTCTCTAGTTGCAGCGAGCGGGGGCTACTCCTCATTGCGGTGTGCGGGTTTCTCATTGCGGTGGCTTCTCTTGTTGTGGAGCACGGGCTCTAGGCGTGTGGGCTCCAGTAGTTGTGGCATGTGGGCTCAGTAGTTGTGGCTTGCGGGCTCTAGTGCACTGGCTCAGTAGTTGTGGCGCACAGGCTTAGTTGCTCTGTGGCATGTGGGATCTTCCCAGACCAGGGCTCGAACCCGTGTTTCCTGCATTGGCAGGCGGATTCTTAACCACTGTGCCACCAGGGAAGCCCTGAACCATCTTTTCAGAAGGATTTAAGACCTAATCAAAGGAAAGTTAGCATGGGCCTTGGTTTGTGAGATTTATGGGCAGAAGTTAGAGCCCAGGTGAGGTCTGCATTTGGGCCTCAGAGCTCCAGAGTTAGCTCTCAGTGGGCGTTGCTGCTCAAACTCTAGTCCTTTTATTTAGAGGCGCTCAGACCTGCCCTGTGGAACTAAGTGGGACCAGTTTGTATAAGCCCCAATCACTCACGCTCTTAATAGAGGGTTAAATCAAGTATAGGATGATCCCTTTTAGCCTCAGAAGTTTCTGTATTGGAATGATCCTAATAACTGGACTGATGACCAAATTTTGACACATCATCAGGGTATCCTCAACAAACATTGAGAAAAAAGTTACTCAGATGCCAAATTTAGGAGACATAGTTTTGGAGTTTTTTTCCATTTTTAAAAAATTGAAGTATAGTCAATGTACAGTATTATATAAGTTATAGGTATACAATTTAGTGATTCACAATTTTTAAAGGTTATACTCTATTTATAGTTATAAAATATTGGCTATATTCCGCATGTTGTACAATATATCGTAGCTTATTTTATACATAGCAGTTTTTAACTCTTAATCCCCTACCCTTATTTTGCCCCTCTTCCCTTCCCTCTGCCTGCTGGTAACCACTAGTTTGTTCTCTATATCTGTAAGTCTGCTTCTTTTTTGTTACATTCACTAGTTTGTTATATTTTTTATATTCCATATATAAGTGATAACATACAGTATTTGTCTTTCTCTGTCTGACTTATTTCACTAAGCATAATACCCTCCAAGTCCATCCATGTTCCTGGAAATGGCAAAATTTCATTCTTTTTTTTTTTTTTTTTTTAATTAATTTATTTATTTATTTATGGCTGTGTTGGGTCTGTTTCTGTGCGAGGGCTTTCTCTAGTTGCGGCAAGTGGGGACCACTCTTCATCGCGGTGCGCGGGCCTCTCATTATCGCGGCCTCTCTTGTTGCGGAGCACAGGCTCCAGACGCGCAGGCTCAGTAATTGTGGCTCACGGGCCTAGTTGCTCCGCGGCATGTGGGATCTTCCCAGACCAGGGCTCGAACCCGTGTCCCCTGCATTGGCAGGCGTTTTCTCAACCACTGCGCCACCAGGAAGCCCTCATTCTTTTTTATAGTCAAGTAGTATTCCATTATATGTATATACCACATCCTCTTCATCCATTCATCTGTTGATGGACACTTAGGTTACTTCCATGTCTTGGCAATTGTAAATAATGCTGCTATGAACATTGGGGTGTATGTATCTTTCTGAATTAGTATTTTGGGGTTTTTTTAAATATACACCCAGGAGCGTAATTGCCGGGTCATATGTTAGTTCTATTTTTAGTTTTTTGAGAAATCTCCATACTGTTTTCCACAGTGGCTGCACCAACTTACATTCCCAACAGCAGTGTACAAGTGTTCCCTTCTCTCCACATCCTCATAGGAGGCATGGTTTTAAATGGCCACTCTGTCCATAGCTGCTGCTTATAGGCACTAGATTGCACCACCCCTTAACTCTCACTTCACCTCTGCCATTATTGATTGCACCCAGGTTAACACCTGCCCTAAGCTGGGCCCATCAGATTCCCTCTCCCTGGAATATGGAATTGGTGGCGGGGAAACCTCTGAGGACAGGGCACAAATTGAGTGTATTGTCTTGGGGGACAAGCAAATTTTTTTTTTATTGGAGTATAGTAGATTTACAATGTTGTGTTACTTTCTGCTGTACAGCAAAGTGAATCAGTTATACATATACATATATCCACTCTTTTTTAGATTCTTTTCCCATATAGGTCATTACAGAGTATTGAGTAGAGTTCCCTGTGTTATACAGTAGGTCCTTATTAGTTATCTATTTTATATATAGTAGTGTGCATATGTCAATCCCAATCTTCCAATTTGTCCCTCCCCCTCTTTCCCCCCTGGTAACTATAAGTTTGTTTTCTACATCTGTGACTCTATTGATAAGAAATGTTCTAAGCACTTTACAGAAGCTATCAATAATTTTCCATCTGAGATGAAATGCTTTTTTTTATATCATAAAGTGACATAGATCTAGGATACTTATAGGCTATTCTTCAATTCTTTAGATAATTAGCTCAACTGTGAAATATAGTAAATGCAATTATTTGTGGTTTACTTGAGCCACAGAAGGAAGAATGAAAAAATAATCTTTCTTTGGGATAAAATTTAAGACATTCCAGAGAGGAGGATCCGTTAGGATGGTCATTTCAAACTTTGTTTACCATTACTTACAGTAAGAAATATATTTTACATTGCAACAGATATACACAACTGAAACAAAAGTTTCACAAAACTACATTAATCCTTAATATATATGATACATCCTGGTATTTTCGATTCTTTTTTGTGTTTTTAGAATGCTGGTCACAACATACCAAATTGATTTCACAACTCACTAATGAGTCGTGTCCTTGAGTTTGAACAACACTGCTCTAAGTATATGTCTTAGTCTGTTTGGGCTGCTGTAACAAAATAGCATACACTGGGTGGCTCATAAACAATAGAAATTTGTTTCTTACAGTTTTGGTGGCTGGGAAGTCCAAGATCAAGGCACTGGCAGATTCAGTGTCTGGTGAGGGGGCCACTTTCTATAGACAGTCCTCTTTTCACTGCACCCATACATGGCAGAAGGGTAAAGGGGTCGTTTTTATAAGAGCACTAACCCCATTCATGAGTGCTCTGCCCTCATGACCTCCCAAAGACCCCATCTCCTAATACCATCACCTTAGGGATTAGGATTTCAACATATGAATTGGGAGGAGGAAATAAACATTCAGTCTATTGTAGTGTAATAGGCAGGATACTAGTTCAGCAGATCTGTCCCCCCAAAATTTAAGCTACAAAAAGAGAAGCATCCAAAAGATTAAGCAAAATGAAAGAAATTAACCCAACGTCATTGAAAAAATTCTGCAACTCCAAAGAGAAGTAACAAAGCAATAAAAGCCTGGAGGAAATACCTACAACAGGGGAAATTAAGACACCCCCAAACCACAGACAGAGTAGATGGATCATGTCTATTTTGAAAGAGATAAATGTCATATTGAAGCTCTCAAACGCTACGATAACAAGGCTGTGGCACTCTGGTAAATGCTGAATGAACTAAAAATCATAGTGAAAACTACCCACTATTTAACAAGACTTACAGAATCCATAATGCCAGTAAAGCGAAAACATAGTGGAGATAAAACAGGATATTGAATACCACCACTGACACCACCACCCCACCCATGGAGCAGGAGACCTGAGACCCTGCTGGACATGTCCTGATTAGGAGTGGGGTTTTGGCTTCTGAGCCACAATCCTATGGTTATGAGCAAAGGCTTTGAAGGGAGCTGGCCCTACCACATACCAGCCATGTGACTTTCATAAACATCTCTAAACTCTTTTCACTCTTTTCCTTGTGTGAAAAATGTGGATAATAACAGTCGCTGCATTATGACTACACTGTGGCTGTCACAATTAAATAAGATAATGTATTAAAAGGTTTAGCAAAGTTCCTGGCCCATAGTATTATTATGTTCTGTTGTTTCTGAATCAGTCAAAAAACAGACACTGCAGGGTCTGGTAACCAAGTACAAATGTGGTGGGAAGAGAAGGGAGAGCTGAGCTAGGAAATCAGGAGGGTCCAGGACACACGGAGTCAGTGCCTAAGTCTGGCAGCTTCCATGAGAATCACAGTTTGAGGGAGCATTTCCCACAAGAATAGGGGTTGCTGTTATGAAAAAACAAAACAACAAATGTCCACAGCACCTAAGAAGCAGTGAACACAATAATTGAATCCATGTTACCCTGGGTCTAAAGTTTGTGTCCTCAATTACTGTATTATCCTATCTTAAGATTTTAATTGGGACATTGAACACACAATAAAGTGAGTAAAGAGAACTAAAAAATAGATTTGTGAAATCATTCCATAGTTAAATACTGTATGTGATTATGTTTCAAAGAGCTTTCAGTCTAACAAAACTTGCCCTCTATTAGATCCTTTCTAAAAACAACAAGAAGCTCACATCCTGTTCTTTTACCTGCTCTGTTATTTCCCCTTCAAAAGAGAACTGCATCTTATTCACCTTAGAATCCACAGGCACATAGGAGAGGCTCAATAAACATTTATTTCGTAAACCCAAGACATCTTCCAGAAAATCATATTTCAGGCTTTAATATCTCAAAATGTAGTTAGCACAGAAAGATATAAATGAATAAACATAGTGCAGTCATATAGTGAAATACTACTCAGCAATAAAAAAGAACAAATTACTGATGCATTATCAAAAAATCAAAGGGATATATACTATATTATTCCATTTTGGAAAAGACAAAACTATAGGAACAGAAAACAAATCAGTGGTAGACAAGGGATGGGGGAAGGTGATTGATTGCAAAGACGCATGAGGAAAGTTTGAGATGATGGAAGTGTTCTATATCTTGATTGTGGAGGTGGTTACATGACTGTATATCATTGTCAAAGTTCATAGAACTGTGTATGTAAAGGGGGGGGATTCTACTATATATAAATTATTCCTCAGTAAACCTGACTGAAAAATAAAGGAAGACCTAAAGATCATAATATATGACACTCTTTGATAATTTACTTAAAATACATTTATTAATTTTGAGGTGACTATCAGAGTATTTCACAGAAATCTTGAAAGCAATTGCCCTGCAATTAAAAAGTCCAAAACATCATTTAACTATAGCATCTCAAAGATACAAATAATCCTAACTATTCATTTGCTATTGTTTTTGTGAAGAATATGTTGTATAAGCCTGAAAAGGGGGTGAGAAATGAGATATGAGCCTAAATTTGGAAGAATCAAATGGAGCTGAAAAGTGGAAAGGGGTGCTTTCCTGTATGAAAAGTGTTAGTTTAGGGCTTCCCCGGTGGCGCAGTGGTTGAGAGTCTGCCTGCTAATGCAGGGCACACCGGTTCGAGCCCTGGTCTGGGAAGATCCCACATGCCGCGGAGCAACTAAGCCCGTGCGCCACAACTACTGAGCCTGCGCGTCTGGAGCCTGTGCTCCACAACAAGAGAGGCCGTGATAGTGAGAGGCCCGCGCACCGCGATGAAGAGTGGACCCCGCTTGCCGCAACTAGAGAAAGCCCTCGCACAGAAACGAAGACCCAACATAGCAATCAATCAATAAATAAATCTTAAAGTGTACAGTGGTTTTAAATAAATAAATAAATAAATAAATAAATAAATAAATAAATAAATAAATAAAAAAAAGAAAAGTGTTAGTTTAACTATCTTTAAATATTCAAGGTCTGAATATACAATGAAGAAAAGACAGTCTCTTCAATAAATGGTGCTGGGAAAACTGGACAGCTACTTGTAAAAAAGTGAAATTAGAGCATTCTCTAACACCATATACAAAAATAAACTCAAAGTGAATTAAAGACCTAAATGTAAGACCAGATACTATAAAACTCCTAAAGGAAAACATAGGCAGAACACTTTTCAACATAAATCGCAGCGATTTTTTTTTTTTTGATCCATCTCCTAAAGCAGAGGAAACAAAAGCAAAAGTAAACAATGGGACCTAATTAAACTTAAAAGCTTTTGCACAGCAAAGGAAACCGTCAATAAAACAAAAAGGCAACTTACTGAATGGGAGAAGATATCTGCAAATGATATGACTGATAGGGGGTTAATATCCAACATATATAAACAGCTCATACAACTCAACATCAAAAATACCATACCACCCTATTTAAAAATGGGCAGAAGAACTGAATAGACATTTTTCCAAAGAGGAAATACAGATGGTCAACAGGCACATGAAAAGATGCTCAGCATCACTGATCATCAGGGAAATGAAAATTAAAACCACAATGAAATATCACCTCACACTTGTCAGAATGGCTATCATCAAAAAGAACACATAACAAATGTTGGTGAGAATGTGGAGGAAAGGGAACACTGTTGGCGGGAATGTAAATCTGGGGCAGCCACTGTAGAAAACAGTATGGAGACGTCCCAAAAAACTAAAAATAGAACTAACATATGACCCAGCAATTCCACTCCTGGTTATATATCTGAAAAATAACAGAAATACTAATTTGAAAAGATACACGCACCCCAAGGTTCATAGCAGTGTTATTTACGATTGCCAAGGTATGGATGCAACCTAAGTGTACATCAACAGGTGAATGGATAAAGAAGATGTGATATATATATATATATATATATATATACATATATACACATATACACACACACACACACACACACACACACACACACAATGGAATACTACCCAGCCATAAAGAAGAATGAAATTTTGCCATTTGCAGCAACAGGGATGGACTTGGAGGGCATTATACTAAGTGAAATAAGTCAGCCAGAGAAAGACAAATACTATATATCACTTATATGTGGAATCTAAAGAATACGACAAACTAATGAATAAAACAAAAAAGAAGCAGACTCACAGATATAGAGAACAAATTAGATGCTCACCAGTGGGGAGAGGGAAGGGAGGAGGGGCAATAAAGGGGTAGGGGACTCAAAAAATGGGTTATTATGGGATTATATAAAATCATGTGTGTGAAACTTTTGAAAATTGTAAAGTACTATAGAACTTGAATCTTTCATTCAATAAAAAAAAGTTTTAAAAAAGATCTGAATAATAAAAATACAATCTTACATTTTCAAGGTATATAAAAACTATCCAGGGGGCTTCCCTGGTGGCGCAGTGGTTGAGAATCTGCCTGCCAATGCAGGGGACACGGGTTCGAGCCCTGGTCTGGGAAGGTCCCACATGCCGCGGAGCAACTGGGCCCGTGAGCCACAATTACTGAGCCTGCGCGTCTGGAGCCTGTGCTCCGCAACAAGAGAGGCCGCGATAGTGAGAGGCCCGCGCACCACGATGAGGAATGGCCCCCGCTCGCCGCAACTGGAGAAAGCCCTCGCACAGAAACGAAGACCCAACACAGCCATAAATAAATAAATAAACAAATACTTTAAAAAAAACAAAAAAACAAAAAAACTATCCAGCAATTAGATAGCTACTTATCATTTCCTTGGTTGGTCATCTCTGTCATAGTTCATATCACTGAGGGTTGTTATATGCTGGCTTTCATGTCTTCCCATTCATTCATTCATTCATTCAATTTTTCGTTCACTTAATAGTTGTTTATTAAGCATCTCTATATGCCAGACACTGGGGATGCAGGGGTGAGCAAAACATATGAGAGCCATTCCTTTTGCCTTACATTCTGGTGAGAAGAGAAACCAAAAATGTGGACAAATAAATACTTTCAGGTAATGGTAAGTCTTATGAAAAAAATAACACAGGGTGATGGGGTATACAGTGATTCTGGGGGTAGGCAGTGGGTGGGCAGAGTACTTTGGATAGAGTAGTGAGGAGACAACATTTGCACGGATAACTCTGGGAAGTGAATGGTGAGGAGTCAGCCACGGGAAGAGCTCTGTGGGAAGAGTGTTCTAGGCATAGGGAACAACAAGAGCTAAAGCTTGAGACAGAAATGCATTTGGCATTCATGAGGACTATAAAGCAAGCCCATGTGGTCAGAATGCAGTGAACAAGGTGAGAGTGTAACAAATGAGTCCAGAAAGCTCTGCAGGTCTCAGAGGCCTTGGAGAGGAACTTCCAAGGCTAGTAAGACTTGCTGATGGATTGGACACGGGGTGGTGAGAAGAAGCACTGGGTGAGTGAGGATGCTTTATCCAAGATGGAAAAGACTGTGATAGGAAAAAACTCTGAAGGGAGACCAATAATTCTGTTTTGGTCTTGTTATAGTTCAGATACACTAAGAGACATAAGTGGAGATGTCAGAAGGCAGCTGGATATTCAGGAGTGGAGATCTAGGGAGAGAACAGAGTTGGACACATAATTCTGTAATTCATCAGCATATAACTTGTGTTTAAAGCAACGAGACTAGACGTAATGACTTATGGAGTGAGTTTAAATGCAGAAGGAAAGAGGCTCTAGATTTGAGACCCAGGGCACTTTAATATTTAGAGATGGAGTAAAGGAAGAAGTGACCCAGAAGCAACTCCAGTGATATAGGAGGAAAACTGAGAGCATGTGGTTGAAGCTAACAGTAGAATGTGTTTCAAATAGGAGGAAATGGTCATCTCTGCCAAATCCCACAGAGAGGTCAAATTAGAGAGGATTGAGAACTAATACTGAATTTGGCAAGGTGAAGTCACTGGTGACAGATTTGACAACAGTCATTTCCACAAATGCAATGAACATATGATTGGAGTGGGTTGAACAGAGAAAGAGAATTGAGGAAGTGGAGAGAGCAAGTACAATATAAGCAACTGTTGATAAGGTTCACTGTGAAAGGAAGGGCATAAGCTGGCAAGAATGTGGACTCTAGGGAGAGTTTACCTGAGGACAACACTAAGGCATGATGCAGAACAGAGGTCAGATAATGGCAGGAGTGAATCTTCAACTAGGCAGGCATGCAATCCAGTGCCCTAGAGAGGACAGGGTATGCTTCTTCATCGTGAAAGGAGGGAGTACAAGTATTTGGTGGTGAGAAAATGTAGTAATTATTGCCTGATGGCTTCTGTTCCTTCAATGAAGTGTAAAATGATATCACCAGTTGAAAGTGAGGGAAGATGAAGTGCTGGAGGTTTAAGGAGAGAGGAGATGTAAAATAAACAACTTGAAGAGTCAGAGGCAATGTCATATTCATATTTGTATCCTAGCACAGTGCCTGGTACATTGTAGGCATATTGAAAAATGACTGAAGGTTAGAATCAGAAAAGAAAGGAAGAATTCTTACATGCATTAAAAACTTAAAATCTCAAAAATAAAAGTGATGTATTTGTAGCGTACTTTTGTTGACAAAGAGTCTGCTTGAATTTATTCTATAAATTCTAGAATATTAGAGGAAGAAAGCATCCTTGCAAAAGGTGATTTAGGACAAGATTACTACTTTACACTTTATTTATTAGGCTATCTTTCTCACTATGCTAATCTTTTCAAGCGTGAGGGGATTCTGTCTTTTCATCTTTGTATTCTCAGGACATATATAAAACAGTGCCTGGCATGAAGTAAGTGCACAGTAATGCTTTTTTGAAATAAATAAGTGACTAGTAACATAAGGAGCTTCTAATTCCAAGAGGATTTATAAACTGAAATGGAAGACTAGCCAAAAGACTTTAAATACTTCAGGGATGAACAATTGTAGTGGATTATAAAGACAAACAGATGCTTTAGGGACACTTTGAGGCAGTCACAATATGAAACTTTTCTACATTCCCACAAAACTTTCTTTGTGACATTATTTCAAGAATGAAAACTGATCTAAATGGATTTTGGGTCTCACCAATGTGGCAGCTCTTATATTTGCTTGAGTTTACAGACTCTTTGATCTTTTCTCCATAATGGTCATGGATTTTCTTATTTAGCTAGCTCTGTGCATTATTGTGAACCACATTCCCAGATGCTTCAGAGCCACCCATCTTGCTTACTCTTCTCCTCTAGAAAGACTCGGAGAGATTTCTTTTCTGTCTGGATGATGAGGTACCACATTCACCCACGCCTGCTATGGAAGACCAGCCCCAAAGGAGGTTTATACCCAGCAGGCAGATTCTGGTTCCACCTCATTCTTACGTTAAGGCTGTTCTTACTCCTAGAGTTTTGTATACCATGACCTTCCCATTTCTTGTAACATTGCTTTCAGGAGTAAAATATTTGAAAAATTAAAAAATAATCAGGAAAATATACTTGGGAATGAGAGGGAAGATAGAAAAACAGAAACAGAGAAAGGTGGAAAAAGAAATCTGACCACTTTAAAGTCAGTTAACATAATTACAGCCATTCAGTTGAGCAATAAAAGAATATGATAAACTTCACAGCTGAGGGGAAAAAACATGGCAGAGGGGCATGCAAAGAAAAGCTGAGAAAGAAATCTAACTCTGGTCATTCTGCCCTGTAGTGAAGGGCATAGAAGCAATTTTTATGCTGGGGAGAAATATGTGTGGCCATAACTGTCTCTGCCTTCATGTTTGTATAGCAGTACAAATCACAAACGACAGAGAATATAAACATACTAACTGAGGCTTTTACCAAGAAGACTTGACTTTGCTGATTGAGAAACAGTTCAGAACAGGGAAGGAGGGGACCCGTTACTCAGTCATTGTGTAAGTGGCTGGCGCCCTCTAGTGGCTGCTTAGAGTCCCTGCACGCGGGTCCTAAAATACACTTTTGAGGAAAAGACCTTTTAGGAAAAAAATAACTAAACATTTTAGGAAAAAACAAAAATATCTCGTTTCAATGTCCTGACATAGAAGTTTTTCAGGGTGTTCTGGCAGCAAAGCTAAAATTGGGGAAGATACAATATTTGTCTGTAAAACAATTAAATTATTGAAAATAATCTGTGGTGACCTAAAGGGGAAGGAAATCAAAAAAAGAGGGGATATATGTATACATATAACTGATTCACTTTGCTGTACAGCAGAAACTGTTGCTGTACAATGTTGTAAAGCAACTATACTCCAATAAAAATTAATACAAAATAAAGAAATAAATTATTGAAAATAAGCTAAGTCTTCGACAAAATGAAATGCCCGTGAACAAAGCAATAGCAATTAGTCCTTTCCAGGGAAGGTTTCTACACATCTATAAATGAAGCCATGAGAATGGATGAGGCATTCAGATAAGCACATCAGAAAGAAAAGAAAAGGTTCAAGGAAGTCAACAACATCTAAACCTGTTAGGGAGCCCAAGATAAGAAGAATTATCAAAGAAATAGGAGGACCTTAGACAATGGTATTTGAAAAGATCAGAGAGGAGAGACCATCAAGCCATGGTAGTGGACAGTGTCAAATGGGGCAGAAAAGTAAAGCAGACTCTGATTAAAAACCAGCCAATATGGGGGGTGTGGCCAAAATGGCACAGTAGGATGACCCTGAACTCACCTCCTCCCATGGGCACACCAAAATTACAACTACTTACAGAGTAACTATCTATGACAATGACATGAAGACTACCAGAAGAGATTAACACAACTAAAGATATTAATAAGGAACAACAAGATGGGTAGGAGGGGCACAGACATAGTATAATCAGGACCCACACCCACAGGTCAGTAATTCACAAACTGGAGGAATTTCACAATCATAGAGGTTCTCCCCAAGGAAAAGAAGTCCCAACCCCACTTCAGGCTCCCCAACATAGGGGTCAAGTACTAGGAAGATGAGCCCTCAGAATGCCTGGCTTTGAAAACCGGGCAAGGGAAACAAGAGCAAAAATAAACAAATGGAACTAAATAAAACTAAAAATCTTTTGCACAGAAAAGGAAACTATAAACAAAGCAAAACGATATTTGCAAATGATGTATCTGATAAGGGACTATTGAAAATATGTATATTGAAAACATACAAAGAACTCATACAACTCAACATCAAAAAAACAAACAACCTGATTTAAAAGTAGGCAGAGGACCTGAATAGACATTTTTCCAAAGAAGGTGGCCAATAGACACATAAAAAGATGCCAACATCACTAATCATCAGAGAAATGCAAATCAAAACACAATGAGATATCACCTCACACCTGTCAGAATGGCTATCATCAAAAAGACAATAAATAACAAGTGTTAGCTGTGATGTGGGAAAAGGGAACCCTGGGTACTGTTAGTGGGATTGTAAATTAGTGCAATCAATATGGAAAACCATATGGAGGTTTCTCAAAAAGTAAAAAATAGAATTGCTGTATGACCCAGGAATTTCACTTCTGGATTTTTACCCAGAGAAAACAAAAACACTTATTAGAAAAACATATGCACCCCAATATTCATTGCAGCACTTTTTACAATAGCCAAAATATGGAAACAACCTACGTGTCCACTGATAGATGAATGCATAAAGAATATGTGGTATATATAATATTATATACATATATCTCCTGTATACAATGAAATATAACTCAGCCAAACCAAAAAAAGAATGAAATCTTGCCATTTTTGACAACATGGATGGATATAGAGGGTACTATGCTAAGTGAAATAAGTCAGAAGAAGACAAATACCCTATGTCCTCACATATATATGTGAGAATCTAAAAAACAAAGCAGACAAACAGACAAAACAAAGTGAAAACAGACTCATAGATACAGAGAATAATGGGTGGTAGGCCAGGGGTGGGCAGGTGGGGGAAAACTGGTGAATTACAAACCTCCAGTTATAAAATAAATAAGCCACAGGAATGCAATATACAGTGTAAGGAATATGGTCAATAACATTGCAATAACTTTGGTGACAGATGGTTACTAGATTTATTGTGGTGATCATTCCATATGTATGCAAGCGTCAAATCACTATGTAGTATACCTGAAACTAACATAATATTGTACATCAACTATATTTTAATAACTTTAAAAAATCTCTATGCTCAAAAAAGATTAGAAGGATATAAAACAACATATTAAAAGTGATCTTTTGGTGATAAAAAAAAACAGCCATTGTGCAATTAATTCAAAGGTTAAAACAAGTACCATTCAAAAACAGGCAAACAATACTGATCAGGGTAATAAAATTATAGTTAAAATGAAACCTGAAAGTGTGCCAAATTTTTCCACTGTACTAGAATTTAGATATATCAAATACTGTTTGCATGGGCTCGTTATACACACACACACGCGCGCGCACACACACACACACACACACACACACACTTTTCTAGTAACAAAATTTGATCTGTATTCTCATTAAACAGCTTTTATTTCAACATGAGGAAATGGCTTATTGAGCTCTCTATTCAAGGGAAAATGAGTTGAACTAAAAGCTTTCTGTCTTCCTAACTACTTTAGACAGTGTCTGTTGTAAAACGCTGAGGCTATTAACTTCTCAAATGAATCACAATATATGAAGATATCCAAATTTAATGAGGTAAATGGAAGTATGGCCAGACTACAAAATTATTATTGAGAAATGCATTTAAAGCACTAAACATTTCCCTAATTTGGTTATTAGGCTAGAATGATTCTGCTGTTGTACCACTTCTATCTAGTCCATTTAAAGAAGAGAGAATTAGCATGTTATACAGGAAGCTCCTGAAATGCCTCCATTGCAATAATAGTGTTGGCATCTAGAGATTTGGCTCAGGTTTTAGATCTCAGTTAGGTAAGTTTTGTTTTGTAAGTTTTCATCGCCTTCCTCCCAAATTTACTGATGCCTTAAGACAGAGAAGAATTATTTTACTCACTAAAAAGAGTTTTTTTTAACTGTTCAACTATGACTTAACTGTCATTACTGACAAGTGAATAAACCCAGTCAATATGCTGGGTTTATTTTAAAAAATGAAAGTGAACAGAATAATTTTGAAGAGTTGGTAAAACTCAGATGATACAATTGAAACAGTATTTTAAGACAAATTCTACACAAAACCACATTCTATACAAACACTTTATATTAACAGCACACAACTAGATTATATATTCCTTGAAGCTGGTTGACTGTACATTTACAATGTTCAGGTCCCAGCACAGTGCCATGAGAATAGAATGCTCAATTATTGAAATCTTTCTTGACATGGATGACAACTGTGATAGGCAGGATTCTAAAGACGCCCCCTTCCGTAAGATTCCTGCCCCTTGGTTATTCAGTCAAACAATACTCTAAGTACTGCAGAAACGGGACTTTGCAGATGCAGTTAAGGTTATTAGTTGACCTTATGAAAGGGCGATTACCTAGGTGGATCTAACCTAATCATACAAACCCTTAAAGGCAGAGAATATTCTCCAGATGCTGCAGAAAAAAAGGTAGGCAGAAGAGGAAGTCACTTTGAAGCACCAGCAGGACTTGACTCCCAGTTGTTGGTTTGAAGATGGAGGGAGACACAGGTCAAGAAAACAGAGATTCAGTCCTAGACCCACAAGGAACTAAATTCTGACAACCTGAAGAAGCCTGGGAAGTAAATGCTTCCCCAAAGCCTCCAGAAAGGATCATAGCCCTACCAACACCAGGATTTTGGCCTCATAAGATCCTGAGCATAGAACCTTACCACTGCATGTCAGACTTCTGACATGTAGAAATGTGAGATAATAAATGGGTATTGTTTTAAACCTCTAAATTTGTGATAGTTTGTGGCAATAGAAAAGTAATGCAAAAATCAAATAAACATGAAATTTTTTACTATGTAAAAAATTTTTACTATGTAGGATCTTAAAATTGTGTCCTACATATAATCAAATTCACAATGGTGCCCCTTATTTTATAGTCAAACAATTCTCTTTGGGGAAAGAATCTAGAATTTAAATCTACAAGCCTGGTGCAAACCCGAGCATTGCTTCAATTCACGCAGTTCCTTTCATTGTCTTTTCAAATAGGATGCCATATTATTTGGACAGAGGATTTGGTTTTGGAATTTCTCATTTCAATTTGTAATGCTATTTCCTTCAGGAAATCCTTGATCTCTCTTTCTTCTCTGAATTACCTAGTTGTATCATGTTAATGTGTCCCTATCTTAAGCCTCCTTAAATTCTGTTTACATGCCTTATATTCCTTTAATTTGAAGACTTTTGAGAAACATGACTTTTTTTTTTTTAGTAGGCTGGGATACATAGTGTAATGCAAAATTATATGGAAACTTTCATGTGCAGTTTAAGGGATAATAAAGTGAATAATTTGTCTACCCACCATCCAGGTCATTCTACATCCCAGAAGTTCTCTGTATGCTCCTCCCTAGTTGAATTCCCTCACTACTTCCAGAGATAACAACTATCCTGATTTTTGTGTTAAGCATTCTCTTGCTTTTCTTCGTAGTTATTGCCTATGTTTACCTAAACAACATATTGTTTAGCTTTCCTTGTTTTGAACATAAAGTTTGTGAATTTCTACCAAAAACAATCCTGCTGTGATTTTGATTGGGATTGTCATCCCTTCTAATCTGGAAGCCCTTATTTTATTTTCCCCCCATATTGCACTGGCTGAACCCTCCATTAAAAGTTGGAAAGAAATGGTGAGAGTGGATATCCTTACCTTGTTTCTAATCTTAGGAGGATATCATTCAGTCTTTCATCATCAAGTATGGTATCAGTTATAGGTTTTTCATAGATGTCCTTTATCAGATTAAGGAAGTTAATCTTCTATTCCTAGATTGCTGAGAGTTTGTTTTTTATTGTGATAAGATATATATAACAAACATTTTTCCCATTTTAGCCATTTTGAAGTGTACAGCTCAGTAGCATTAGGTACATTCACATTGTTGTGCAGCCATAGCCACTATCCACCTCCAGAACTTTTTCATCATCCCAAACTAAAACTCTGCAGCTATTAAACAATAAATCTCCATTCCCTTCTTCCAGCTCATGGTAACCATCATTTCTAGAATTTGCCTATTCTAAGTAACTCATATAAGTGAAATCATACAATATTTGTTGTATACAAAATTTGTTGGAAAAGAACAAATTGCTCCTAAATATTTGTTCTTTTATATCTGGCTTATTTCACTTAGCATAAAGATTTCTAGGTTCATCCAAGTTGTAGCACAAATCAGAATTTCCTTCTTCATTAAGGCTGAATAATATTCCATTATTGTATGCATATACCACATTTTGTTTATCCATTCATCCATCAGTGGACACTTGGGTTGCTCCCAGCTGTTTTGCTGTTGTGAATAATGCTGCTAGGAACATTGGTGTACAAACATCTGTTCAAATCCCTGCTTTCAATTCTTTTCAATATATACTCAGAAGTGGAATTGCTGGGTAATATAGTAATTCTAGTATTAATTTTTTGAGGAACTGCCATACTGTTTTCCATAATGGCTAAACCATTTTACATTCTCTTCAGTAATGCACAAGGGTTCTAACTTCTTCACATCCTCACTAACACTTATTTTCTGTTGTTTGTTTTAAATAATAACCATCCTAATGGATGTGAATTGGTATCTCATTGTGGTTTTGATTTGCATTTCTCTAATGATTAGTTAGCATCTTTTCATGTGCTTATTGGCCATCTGTATATCTTCTTTGGAGAAATAGCTATTCAAGTCCTTTGCCCATTTTTAAATTGTATTGTTACTATTGTTGTTGCTATTGGTGAGTTTTAAGAGTTCTTTCTATATTCTGGATATTAATCTCTTGTCAAATATATGATTTGAAAATATTTTCTCCTAGAGTGTTTTTCTAATCAAGAATAGATGTTGGGGACGTCCCTGGTGGCGCAGTGGTTAAGAATCTGCCTGCCAATGCAGGGGACATGGGTTCAAGCCCTGGTCCGGGAAGATCCCACATGCCACGGAGCAGCGAAGCCCGTGCACCACAACTATTGAGCCTGCGCTCTAGAGCCCTCAAGCCACAACTACTGAAGCCCGCGTGCCTAGAGCCCATGCTCCACAACAAGAGAAGCCACCGCAATGAGAAGCCCGCCCACCGCAACAAAGAGTAGCCCCCACTCGCCGCAACTAGAGAAAGTCCGCGCACAGCAACGAAGACCCAATGCAGCCAAAAAACAAACAAAAAAAAATGGACGTTGGGTTTTGTCAAAAGCTTTTTCAGCATCTATTGATGATGTTTTCAAAATTTTTACTTTGTTAATATGATGAATTTCTCTGACTGCTTTTTAAAAAACACTTTATTGAGACATAATTCATAGCCCATAAAATTCACCCATTTAAAGTATATAATTAAATGGTTTATAGCATCCACAGAATTATACGATCACCACAATTGCTTTTAGAACATTTCATTACTCCAAAAAGAAACCCTGTATCCAATAGCAGTCACTCCCATTTCCATCTGTATTATTCAGCTGCCATATTAATTAAGGCTGCCAAAACAAAATACCACAGACTTGGTGGCTTAAACAATAGAAATTTATTTTCTCACAATTCTGGAGGCTGGAAGTCCAGATGGCTGTCTTTGTGCAGTATCCTCAGATGGCCTTTTTTCTGTTTGTGTGTACTCCTGGTATCTCTTCCTCTTCTTTTTTTTTTATAAATTTATTTATTTATTTTTGTCTGCATTGGGTCTTCGTTGCTGCATGCGGGCTTTCTCTAGTTGTGGCAAGTGGGGGCTACTCTTCATTGTGATGCATGGGCTTCTCATTGCGGCAGCTTCTCTTGTTGCGGAGCACAGGCTCTAGGAGTGCGGGCTTCAGTAGTTGTGGCATGTGGGCTCAGTAGTTGTGGCTCGCAGGCTCTAGAGTGCAAGCTCAGTAGTGTGGCACGCAGGCTTAGCTGCTCTGCAGCATGTGGGATCTTCCCAGACCAGGGCTCGAACCCGTGTCCCCTGCATTGGCAGGCGGATTCTTAACCACTGCACCACCAGGGAAGTCCTGTCTTCCTCTTCTTACAAGAACGCTAGTCCTATTGGATTAGGGTCTCATGCTCCTTAAAGGTTCTATCTCCAAATATAGTTATATTGGGAGTTAGAGCATTAACCTAGAAATTTTGGGAGAATACAATTCAACTCATAACATTCTGCTCTCTGGCCCCCCAAAATTCATTTCCTTCTTGAATGCAAAATACATTCACCCCATCTCTACAGCCTCAAAAGTCTCAGTCCATTCCGTTATTAACTCCACCTCCAAAGTCTCATCTAACTAACATCTAAATCAGATAAATGTGAATCTTGAGCTATGATACATCCTGAGGCATAATTCCTCTCTAGCTGTGAACCTATGAAGCCAGACAAGTTAGGTACTTCCAAAATACAATAGTGGGACAGGCATAGGATAGACACTCCCATTCCAAAGGGGAGAAATGGGGCAACAGAAAAAAGTCACAGGTCCCAAGAAAGTCCAAAACTTAGTAAGGCAAATTCATTTAAATCTTGAAGTTCAAGAATAATCCTCCTTGCCACAGCTATCCCCCTGGGCTCAGCTCAGAGGGAGCAGGCAATACACCCAGCACCTTGCCTTTTTCTAGAAGGGTTAAACTGCAAACTTTCCCAGCTGCTGTTCAAGGGTCTGGCTTCTAACCAGACTGCATCTGCATGGGATCTTCTCAGGAGCCTGAAAGAGCCTTTGGGTATATCCAGTGCCTTCTCCCCCCAGCTTACTTCAAGAGTAAAACCAAGTCCCCAGCTACTCCCTGGAAGGAGCTTGTCCACATATCCAACATCCCAACTTTTACGTCTGTCACCTGAGGGACTGGCTCCCAAATCAGCTAGCTCTGAGAGCCAAAAGGGTTCAGCATTCACAAGTTCCATGGGACTACATTAAACTAATAGGCAGTTTTATACAGAAGTGCAAGCACTTCCCATAGCTAAATCCCTAGGCTCAGCACAGAGGGAACAGGCAAAAACACAAGGTTCCCAGTTTCTCCCTGGAAGGGGTTTGACTGCATACTTTCCCAGATGCTTCCCAAGGGTCGGGCTTCTAATTAGCTTGGACCTGGGAGCCGAAGGGGCACTACTTAGTAGTCATCTGGGAACCTGAATGGGTGTGTGGGAACTTCCTGCACCTCCCCCATCCCATACCCGTTACGCCTGGTGATGAAACCAAATCTATAGCTTCTCCTTAAAAGAGTTTGGACAAATATCTAGCAGCCTACCTTCTATGGCTGCCACCAGAGGAAATAACTCCTAAATCACCTACCTGTGGGATATGATGGGGCTTAGCATTCACAAGTTCTCTGGGACCACAGAGAAAAAAGAGGTGGTTCCATATGGGTGCACAAGCACTTGTAGGGGATATTCCCTCTGACTCAGCACAGATTGGTTAGGCAAAAACAACCAGCTCCTGATTTTGCCCTAACAGAAGCTAGACTGCGTATATAAAATCCTGATTATCCCAGCTGCGGTCTGAAGGTCAGGTTCCAATTAGCCTACATTGAGGAGCTGAAGAGGCAGGTAATAAGAACAAACTCTCTGAAAAAGAAATTAAGAAAACTCATTTATAAGAACATCAAAAAGAAAAAAATACTTAAGGATAAATTTAACCAAGGAAGTGAAAGATCTATACACTGAAAACTACCAAAACATTGATGAAAGAAATCGAAGAGGACACAAATAAAAGGAAAGATATTCTGTGTTCACGGATTGGAAGAATTAATATTGTGAAAATGTCCATACTACTGAAAGTGATCTACAGTTTCAATGCAATCCCTATCAAAATTCAAATTGCATTTTTTGCAGAAATAGAAAAAACAATCCCCAAATGTATATGGAACCACAAAAGACTCCAAATAGCCAAAGCAATCTTGAGCAAGGAGAGCGAAGTTGAAGGCATCTCACCTCCTGATTTCAAACTACATTACAAAGCTATAGAAATCAAAAGAGTACAGGACTGGCATAAAAATAGACAAATAATTCTGGAACAGAATAATGATCCCAGATATAAACCCTTGCATATATGGTCAATTAATTTTTAACAAAGGCACTAAGCATACACAATGGGGAAAAGATAGTCTCTTTGATAAATAGTGTTGGGAAACTGGATATCCACATGAAAAAGAATGAAACTAGACCCCTATCTTACACCATATACAGATGTTAACTCAAAATGGGTTTAAAGACTTAAACAAAAATCTTAAAATCATAAAACTACTGGAAGACAACATAGAGAAATGCTTCTTGACACTGGTCTTGGCAATGATTATTTGGATTTGACAACAAAAGCAAAGGCAACAAATATATTACCATTTTGTTAATTGCTCTCTGACTGTTCTGTAGTTCCTTTGTTCCTCTCTAGTCTTCCTTTGCTTTTTTTTTTTTTTTTTTTTGCAGTGGTATGTTTTAACTTTTTTCTCTTTATCTTTTGTGTATCTACTAGAGGTTTTTCTTTGTGGTTACCACAGGGTTTCATAAAACATCCTATAGTTATAACAGTTTATTGTAAGGCAATGACAACTTACTTTCAGTCACATACAAAAACTCTACACTTTTACTTCTCCGCCTCTCATATTTTATGCCACTGATGTCACACTTTAGATTTTTTTATATAGTGCATCCATTAACAAGTTATTGTAGCTGTAATTATTATTATTGGAGTATAATTGCTTTACAATGTTGTGTTAGTTTCTGCTGTACAATGAAGTGAATCAGCTATATGTATACATATATCCCCTCCCTCTTGGACCTCCCTCCCACCCATCTAGGTCATCACAGAGCACTGAGCTGAGCTTCCTGTACTTTATAGCATGTTCCCACTAGCTAACTATTTTACACATGGTAGTGTATATATGTCAGTACTGATCTCCCAATTCGTTCCACCCTCCCACCGACTGCACTGGGAAGGGCCCTCTGGGGGAAAAGTCTCCTCAGGGTAGAGACATATCTCAGGGCCAGTCATCCTCTGGGGACAGTCTGATCAGGTCAAAGATTTTGCCTAAATGGTCAGCTTCAGAGTTTCCACAGAAGAGAGGCTTTTGACGAAACATCTCTATGAAGATACAGCCAACGCTCCACATGTCCACAGGTGTTACATATGTAGACTGCAAAAGAACTTCTGAAGCATGGTACCAGAGTGTAACAACCACAGGTGTAAGTGCCATCTGGTAGCTGTAGATTCTGGCCAGGCCAGTCAGCCAGCTTGACTGTCCCACCACTTGTCACTAGAATGTTCTCTGGCTTCAGATCTCAGTGAATGATGCAGTTGGCATGAAGGAAATCTAAGCCTCTTAGAAACTGGCACATCAGATCCTTACTACTATAGCCTTTTAACTTTTATACTAGAGTTAAAAAGCACCATCATTATAGTATTAGAGTATTCTGAATTTGACTACATATTTACCTTTCCTTTTCATAAGTTTTCATGTTACTAGTTAGTAGCCTTTTGTTTCAACTTCCTTCAGCATTTCTTGTAAGGCACGTTTAGTGGTGATGAACTCCCTCAGCTTTTGTTTGTTTGGGAAATCTTTATGTCTCCTTCCTTTCTGAAGGACAGTTTTGCTGAGTATAGTATTGGTTGGCAGGTTTTTTTTTTCTTTCAGTACTCTGAATGTATCATCCCACTCCCTTCTGGTCTGCTAGGTTTCTGCTGAGAAATCTGCTGATATTCTTATGGTGGTTCCCTGGTATATGAGGAGTTGGTTTTCTCATGCTGCTTTCAAAATTCTCTAGTATTTGACTTTTAACAACTTGATTATAATGTGTTTCAGGGTACTCTTCTTTGAGTTCTTGCTTTTGGTCCTTCAAGCTTCATGCACCTGTGTGTCCATATCTTTCTCAAGATTTAGGAAGTTTTCAGCCATTAGATTTTTAAAAATTGTTTATTTAATTTATTTGGCCATGCCACACAGCATGTGAGATCTTAGTTCCCCAAGCAAGGATCTAACCTGTGCTCCCTGCAGTGAAAGCACAGAGTCTTAACCACTGGACCACCAGGGAAGTCCCCAGCCATTAGATTTTTTTTTCCTTTTATTTTATTTTATTTTTTTTACCATTTAAAAAAATTTTTTATTGGAGTATAATTGATTTACAATGTTGTGTTAGTTCCAGGTGTACAGCAAAGTGAATCAGTTATACATATACATATATTCATTCTTTTTCAGACTCTTTTCCCATATAGGTTATTACAGAATATTGAGTAGAGTTCCCTGTGCTATACAGTAGGTCCTTGTTGGTTATCTACTTTATATATAGTAGTGTGTGTATGTTAATCCCAAGCTCCTAATTTATCCCTCCACTCCATGTTTCCCCTTTGGTAACCATAAGTTTGTTTTTGAAATCTGTGAGTCTGTTTCTATTTTATAAATAAGTTCATATACATCATTTTTTAAAACTAGATTCTACATGAGTGATATCATATGGTATTTGTCTTTCTCTTTCTGACTTCACTTAGTATGATAATCTCTGGGTCCATCCATGTTGCTGCAAATAGCATTTTTTCATTCTTTTTTATGGTTGAGTAATATTTCATTGTATATATGTACCACATCTTCTGTATCCATTTCTCTGTCAATGGACATTTAGGTTGCTTCCATGACCTGGCTATTGTACATAGTGCTGCAATGAACACTGGGGTGCATGTATCTTTTTGAATTATGGTTTTCTTCAGACATATGCCCAGGAGTGGGATTGCTGGGTCATATGGTAGTTCATATGGTAGTTTAAGGAACCTCCATACTGTTCTCCATAGTAGTTGTACCACTTTACATTCCCACCAACAGTATAAGAGGGTTCCCTTTTCTCCACACCCTCTCCAGCATTTATTGTTTGTAGACTTTTTGATGATAGCCATTCTGACCTATGTGAGGTGATACCTCATTGTAGTTTTGATTTGCATTTCTCTGATAATTAGTGATGTTGAACTTCTTTTCATGTGCTTTTTGGCCATCTGTAGCCATTAGATTTTAAATACGCTTTCTGCCCCTTTCTTTCTTTTCTTTCTTTCTCTTTCTTTTTCTTTCTTTCTTCCTTTCTTTTTTCTTTCTTCCTTCCTTCCTCTTTCTTTCTTTCTTTCTTTCTTCCTTCCTTCCTTCCTTTCTTGCTTGCTTGCTTGCTTGCTTGCTTGCTGTGTTGGGTCTTCATTGCTGCACGTGGGCTTTCTCTAGTTGCAGTGAGTGGGGGTTACTCTTCGTCTGCCCCTTTCTGTCTGTCTTCTTCTTCTGGAATTCCAATGATGCTTATATTCATTTGCTTGAGATTATCACTTAATTCATGTAGGATTTCTTCACCCTTTTTCACTTCACTCGTTGTTCCTATAACTAGCTAATTTCAAAGGACCTGTCTTAGAGTTTGCTGATCTGTTCTTGAAGCTCTCTATTGAATTTTTCAGTTCTGTCATTGTATTTTTCAGCTCCAGTTCTGTTTACTTCTTTTTAACCTTATTGGATGCTGAATATTGTTTATTCCTATTAATATTGTTTATTCTTGAGATTTGTTTTTGAACATGGTTAAGTTATTCAGAAACAATTTTTTTCTCCTTTTTAGTCTAGGATTTATTTCTCCACTATTGAGGCAAAACTTTTGAGAATTCTACCTGATGCCCTGAAAATGATGAGATTTTCCACCCTCACTGGTGGGAACAGAAACTATTCTCAGAGTTGTCTGAGCTCCCTCCAATTAGTGCCGGTTGTTCTTTCCTTGGATTTGTGTAGTTTCCTCTCATATATTCACTGATCATTACTTACCTGAAAACTTGATGGGAATCCTTTGTAGATTTCAAGAGTTGTCTTTGTGCAGCTCCCTCCTCTCTAGTACTCTGCCCTATGAACTCTAGCTTCTAAGCTTCCCCAGATTCCTATCTTGTCCCTTCAACTCAGGGTAACTGCTAGACTCTGCTTGGGTTCCCCTTCCTTGTGCAACGCCTAGAAACTCTCTCCAGGTAATAAGCTGGTGCAAATGTAGGGTTCACTGTGTCTTTTTCCCCTATAAGGAATCATTGTTCATTGTTGCCTGATGTCCAGTGTCTTGAAAATTGTTGTTTCATGCTCTTCCTTTAAGCAGCCTAAGGTGATCTCTGAAAAAGGTTCACTATTTACTTGAGCAAGAAAACTCCACAAAATCATGCAAATAAAGAGATTTGAGTCTTTGCGTTCACTTTAAGAATACTCACGAAACTGCTCAGGCCATTAGTAGTATGCATATTCAAAAAGCCCCCAAGTTTCTGAAAGATGTTACTCTTTAGAAGAAATGTGTGCCATTCTGTTACAATGATGGAGATGGCCAAATAGTGGATAGGGCTGTACACAGAGTAAGTGGCCCAAAAAGAGTGCTGAATTTTTGCTATACATGCTTAAAAATGCAAAGAGAAATGCTTAACTTATGGGTTTAGATGTAGATTTTCTGGTCATTGAATACATCCAGGTGGAAACAGGCCCCAAGATGCACTGCCATGCTAACAGAGTTCATAGTTGGATTAACCCATACATGAACTCCCCCTGCCGCAGAGATGATCCTTACTGGAAAAGAACAAATTGCTCCTAAACCACAAGAGGAGGTTGCACAGAAGAAAAAGATATCCTGAATAAACTGAAGAAACAAAAACTTATGAACTGGAAATAAATCCAGCATAAAAAAAGTGCAAATAAAAGTAAAAAGAAACAAAACCAAAAAACTGTTGTTTCATATATTTTGTCTGGTCTTTTAGTTATTTCAGGCAGGAGGATAAATCTAGTCGTTGTTATTCTATTTTGACCAAAAGCAGAAGTGTAGCTTGCTTATATTTTTAGGATTAAGCATCTACATTTATGAGTAAGACTAGCTTATAATATCCCTTTCTTGTACTTTCTTTGTAAGGTGTTGGTATCTCGTGGAAGTTTTGATAAATATTATTTTCCTAGGAATCTGTTCTTTTAGGCTAAATGTAAAATTATACTTAAAGTTTTCTATATCCTCCTATTAAATTTTTAATGTCTGCAGCATGTATAGTTACATTCCCTGTTTTATTACAATTATTGCTTATTACTGGATTCTTTTTCACTTGATCAGCCTCACCAGACATTTCTCAATTATACTAGTCTTTTGAAAAAATAACTTTTGGCTTTGTTAATTCTATTTTACACTTGTTTTCTATTTCATTCATTTCTGTTCATACCATTATCATTTTTACCTTTCTTTTTTATATTAATTTTGCCATACATTTTCTAACTTTTAAAAACATGTTTAGCTCATTCATTTTTAGTTTTTCTTCTTTATAAATGTATCCACTGGTGGCTATAGACTTTTCTAAGTACTGCTTTAGCTGTACCCACACAAGTTTTGAAACATAGTACTATTGCTATAATTTAGTTCAAAACATTAAAAATTTTTCCATTATTTCTTTTCTGACTTATGAGTTAATCAGAAATGTATTTCTGGGACTTCCCTGGTGGTCCAGTGGTAAAGAATCTGCCTTCCAGTGCAGGGAACGCAGGTTCGATCCCTGGTCAGGGAACTAAGATCTCACATGCTGCGGGGCAACTAAGCCCACGTAGCACAACTATTGAGCTCGAGCGCCTCAACGAGAGAGCCCATGTGCTGCAAACTACAGAGCCCATGTGCTCTGGAGCCCGAGTGCCACAAACTATAGAGCCCACGTGCCCTGGAGCTGGCGCACCACAACTAGAGAAGAGAAAACCCACACAACACAACTAGAGAGAAGCCCACGCACCACAACGAAGAGCCCGTGCGCCACAACTAAAGATCCCGCATGCCTCAAGGAAGATCCTGCATGCTTCAACTAAGACCCCACACAGCCAAAAAACAACAGAAGAAATATATTTCTTACTTTCAAACATATAGGGATTTTCTATGTATCTTTTTATTATTTACTTCTAACTTAAAAGTGTTATGGTCAAAGAACATAGATTGTATGATACAATCTTCGGAAATGTGCTGAGATTTGCTTTATGGCCCACTATGTGATAACTTTTTGTAAATGTTCTATGTGTGCTCGAAAAGAACATGATTTTTTCCATTGGTAGATGTTGTAGTCTACATACATGCCTTAGATCAAGTTTGCTAAATGATCATTAAAATACTTTCTATATATTGTCTGCTTTTTAATTGTTTAATCTATCAAGTACTAAAAGAAGTGTTACCATCATTTCTCACAAGGAAAGTAGATTTCACTTTCTTTTGCAGTCTTGTAAATATTTCCTATAAATGGTTGCCTTGGTGGAGAAGGGTGGGTTAAATTCCTCTATACTTCTGAGCTTCACCTGAGAATGGATTGAGCAATCTTCTGCAATGCTCTATGGAAGAAAAGCAGAGCCACCACAGCAGGCACTTTAGATGAACACTGGCAATATGGACTGATTTAGGAAGACACTGTTCACACACTATTTCAACTGCACTGAAATCAGGTAAGCTGAGAGGATGTGGTTTAGGTCCTCAGAGCATCTGCTGCATCCACCTCTTCCATGGTTGACATCACATTGTATTACACATGAAGTCCACTCTGACCTCTGACATTGATTCTTCAAGATGGTGGACCATTGCTTTTTTTTTTTTTTTTTTCCTTGGGTCTTCACTGCTGAGCATGGGCTTTCTCTTGTTGTGGCAAGCAGGGGCTACTCTTTGTTGCTGTGCATGGTCTTCTCATTGCAGTGGCTTCTCTTGTTGTGGAGCATGGGCTCTAGGCGCACAGGCTTCAGTAGTTGTGGCACACGGGCTTAGTTGTTCCATGGCATGTGGGATCTTCTCAGACCAGGGATCGAACCTGTGTCCCTTGCATTGGCAGGTGGATTCTTAACCACTGTGTCACCAGGGAAGTCCACCATTGCATTTTTTAAATTAAAAAATTTGTTTTAATTTTTAATTGAAGAATAATTGACTTACAATGTTACATTAGTTTCAGGTGTACAGTATAGTGATTTGATATTTTTATACATTACAAAATTATCACAATAAGTCTAGTTACTAAATGTCACCATACAAAGATATTACATTATTATTGACTATATTTGCTATGCTTTACATTAATTACATCCATGTGACTTATAACTGGAAATTTGTATCTCTTAATCTCTTTCACCTATTTTCCCACCCTATGCCCTCCCACACCATCCCTGCTTTGGCAACCACATGTTTGTTCTCTGTTTCTGTGAGTCTGTTTTTGTTTTGTTCATTCATGTTTTGTTTTTAAGATTCCCCATGTAAGTGAAATTGTATGGTATTTGTCTTTCTCTATCTGACTTACTTCATTTAGCATAATACCCTCTAGGTCAATCCATATTGTCACAGTGGCAAGATTTCATTCTTTTTATGGGTGAGTAATATTCCATTGATGTGTATGTATGTATATATATACACATACATACGTACACACACATATCTTCTTTATCCACTTGTCTATTGATGGACACTTAGGTTGCTTCCATATCATGGCTAATGTAAATAGTTCTGCAATGAACATAGGGATGCATGTATTTTTTCAAGTTAGTGTTTTCGTTTACTTCAGAAAAAAAAATCAGAGGTAGACTTGCTGGATCTTATGATAGTTCTATTTTTAATTTTTTGAGGAGCTTCCATACTGTTTTCCACAGTGGCTGTACCAATTTATATTGCCACCAACAGTGCATGAAGGTTTCCTTTCTCCACATCCTCTCCAACACTTGTTACATATTGTCTTTTAGATAACTGCCATTCTGACAGGTGTGAGGTGGTATCTTATTTGATTTTGATTTGCATTTCCCTAATGATTAGTGATGTTGAGCATTTTTTCATGTATCTGTCAGCCACCTTTATGTCTTCTTTGGGAAAATGTCTTATCAAGTATGCTGCCCATTTTTTTAAATCAGATAGTTTGTTTTTTAGAAGTTGAGTTGTATGAGTTCTTTGTACATTTTGAATATAAACCCCTTATCAGATACATTTGTTTGCAAATATCTTCTAATCAGTGGGCTGCCTTTATATTTTGTTAATAGTTTCCTTCACTGCGTAAAAGATTTTTAGTTGTATTTAGTCCCAGTTGTTTATTTTTGCTCTTGTTTCCCTTGCCTGAGGAGACATATCCAAAAAACTAATGCTAAGAATGATGTCTAAGTGTGTACTGCCTATGTTTCCTTCTAAGAATTTTATAGTTTCAGGCCTTACATTTAAGCCTTTAGTCTATTTTGAGTTTATTTTTGTATGGGGTGAGGGAAAGTAGTCCAGTCTGAGTCTTTTGTGTATAGCTGTCCAGTTTTCCCAACACCATTTATTGAAGAAGCTGTCTTTTCCCCATTGTACATTCTTGTCTCTTTTGTCAGAGGTTAATTAACCATGTAAGTGTGGGTTTATTTCTGGGCTCTCTATTCTGTTCCATTAATCTATGTGTCTGTTTTTGTGCCATAACATACTGTTTTGATTACCATAGCTTTGTAGTGTAGTTTGAAATCAAGACATGTGATACCTCCAACTTTGTTCTTCTTTCTCAAGATTGTTTTGGCTATTTGGGATCTTCTGTGTTTCCATACAAATTTTAGAGTTATTTGTTCTATTTCTATGAAAAATGCCATTGGTATTTTGATAGGGATTGCATTGAATCTGTAGATTGCCATGGGTAGTATGGTTATTTTAACAGTATTAATTCTTCCAATCCATGAGCACGGTATATCTTTCCTTTTGTTTCTGTCATCTTCAATTTCTTTCATCAATGTCTTGTGGTTTTCCAAGTACAGGACTTTTACCTCCTTGGTTAGATTTATTCCCAAGTATTTTATTCTTTTTGATACAATTATAAATGGGCTTGTTTTCTTAATTTCTCTTTCTGATAGTTTGTTGTTAGTGTATAACAACACAATAGATTTCTGTATATTAATATTGTATCCTGTAACTTTACTGCATTCATAGTTCTAAATAGTTTTTTTGCTGGCATCTTTAAATTTTTCTGTATGTATAGTATCATGTCATCTGCAACAGTGACAGTTTTACTTCTTCCTTTCCAATTTGGATTCCTTTTATTTCTTTTTCTTGTCTGATTGCTGTGGCTAGGACTTCCAATACTACGTTGAATAAAAATGGCAGGAGCGGGCATCCTTGTCTTGTTCCTGATCTTAGAGGAATACCATTGAGTATGATGTTGGCTGTGGGTTTGTCACATATGGCCTTTATTATGTTGAGGTACGTTCCTTCTATACTCAATTTTTTGGGAGTTTTTTTTTTTTGTTAACAGAAATGGATGTTAAATTTTGCCAAGCCTTTTCTGCATTGATTGAGATAGTTATATGACTTTTATTCTTCAATTTGATAATGTGGTGTATCACATTGATTGATTTACAGATATTGAACCATTCTTGTATCCTTGGGATAAACCTCACTTGGTCATGGTGTATGATCCTTTTCATGTATTGTTGATTTCAGTTTGCTGATAGTTAGCTAAGGATTCTTGCATCTGTGTTCGTCAGTGATAGTGGCCTGTAGTTTTCTTTTTTTGTGGTGTCATTGTCTGGGTTTGGTATCAAGGTGATGCTGGCTTCATAGAATGAGTTCAGGGTTCCTCTTCAATTTTTTTGGAATAATTTGAGAAGGACAGGTGTTAACTCTTCTTTAAATGCTTGGTAGAATCCACCAGTAAAGCTGTCTGGTCCTGAAATTATTTGTTGGGAGTTTTTTTAAACTTTTGCAGATTCAGTTTAATTCCTGATAATCTGTTCATATTTTCTATTTCTTCCTGATTCAGTCTTGGGAGATTGTACACTTCTAGGGATTTATCCATTTCTTCTAGGTTGTCCATTTTATTAGTGTATAATTGTTCATAGTAATCTCTTATGAGCCTTTCTATTTCTGTGATGTCAGTTGTAACATCTTCTCTTTCATTTCTGATTTTATTGATTTGGGGTCTCTCTTTTTTGATGAGTCTGGCTAGATGTTTATCAATTCTATTTATCTTTTCAAAAACACAGCTCTTAATTCCGTTGATCTTTTCTACTGTTTTTTTTTAAAGTCTCTATTCACTTATTCTGCTCTGATTTTTATTCTTTCTTTCCTTCTATTAACTTTGTATTTTCTTTGGTCTTCTTCTTCTAGTTCTTTGAGGTGTAAAGTTAGATTGTTAATTTGAGTTTTTCTTGTTTCCTGAGGTAGGCTTGTATTGCTATAAACTTCCCTCTTAGAATTGCTTTTGCTGCATCCCAGATTTTGGAATTTTGTGATTCCACTTTCATTTGTCTCAGGAATTCTTTGAGTTCCTCTTTGATTTCTTCAATGACACATTGGTTGTTTAGTAGTATATTGTTTAGCCTCCATGTATTTGTATTTTTTTGCAGTTTTTTTCTTGTAGTTGATTTCTAGTCTCATATCATTTTTAGACCAGGCGAGGCTGAGTCCCCATGCGGCTGGCTTTGGGGTTTAGTGAGACCTGGGGCTGGTAGTGGCCCATTGGTGGGTGGGTAAGCCCCAATCACTAACAGGCTAGAGGGAGGATTCCAAAACAGCTCTTGCCAGCATAAGTGTCCTTGTGGTAGAATGAGCTCCCCAAAATGGCTGCTGCCAACATCTATGTCCCCAGGGAGAGTCCTAGTTGCCTCCTACCTCTCTAGGAGGCTCTCCAAGATCAGCAAATGTGTCTGACCCTTTCAATTTACTGTCTCTGCACTGAGTATCAGAACATGTGAGATTTTGTGTGTGCCCTTTAAGAGTGGAGTCTCTGTTTTCTATAGCCCCCTGGCTCTCCCGTACACAAGCCCAGTTGGGCCTCAAAGCCAGACATTCTGGAGGCTTGTCTTCCTAGTGTAGGACCACTGGACTGGGGAGCCCTATGTGGGGTTCAGACCCCTTGCTTCTTGGGGAGAAAGTCTGCAATTGTGATTATCCTCCTGTTCATGTGTTACCCACCCAGGGGTGTGGGTCTTAACTATACTGCATCTCCACCCCTCCTACCTGTCTTGTTCTGGTTCCTTCTCTATACCTTTAGCTGTGGAAAATTTTTTCTGCTAGTCTTCAGGTCATTCTCATAGATAGTTGCTCTGTAAATAGTTGTAATTTTGGTGAGCCCATGGGAAGAGGTGAGCTCAAGGTCTTCCTATTTTGCCATCTTGGCCACACCTCACCTCACTAATCCACTTTTTTGTGGAACTTAAGAATCATATGGAAGAATCAAGGCCTATAATTAGCAGTTTCATATTGGACTTTGTTGTTCTAAATCAGTTGCTTGAGTACTCATTGTATTAATTTAAAAGAATACTGGGACTTCCCTGGTGGCACAGTGGTTAAGACTCCAAGCTCCCAATACAGGGGTCCCAGGCTCAATCCCTGGTCAGAGAACTAGATCCCACATGCATGCTGCAACTAAGAGTTTGTATGCCACAACTAAGGAGCCTGCCTGCTGTAACTAAGGAGCCAGCAAGCTGCAACTAAGGAGCCCGTCTGCCACAACTAAGGAGCCCATGTGCCACAACTAAGACCAAGTTCAACCAAATAAATAAATTAATTAATTAATTAAAAAAAAAAGAATACTTAAACTGGAGTTAGTAGAACATGTTATAATTTAATTGATAATATAGTTTAATTTATAAATTAATGTTATAATAGACGAATTAATATTCATCCTCTTCCTCCTCTACCGTACAATCTAGATTTTCTATACTCTTCTAGCAATCTAGAATAACCCAGATTTTTATTCCTGAAGGGTCTGAGCCCTTGTTTAGCATGCCCATTCTAGACTGTGCATGCTGCAATTACCCATTCACTGTCTTCAGTGGCTTGGAAGCACCAAGAGACGCCCTAGTGAATTCCCCCAATTTTAGACACAGTCCTTGCCTTCATCATATAAAAATAAGCTTTGTTATTTATGATACAACAGGATTGACTACCCTCACCAGTAACCATTTTTGTTTGATTGGTTGTTTAGTCCACTGGCATAAGGAGTCCAGAGTAACCAAGCAGTACTTGCAGTTTTAGATTCAGTGAAATGGTTACTGTATCTCTGGTAGTATCACTCCTCTCACCCACCACCCAAGAATGTAGAATTCTTAATCCAGCAAAGCCTAGAATTGTGGGAATGGGAAGTATAAACTTTGCAATGGCTTACTGATGATGGTTAGAGGGAGGGGCAAATCCTACTTCTACCCTTTAACTCCTGGACCTGTATATTCTAGTTACTGGGGCTAGAGGAAAATATATCAGCCATTGCATATACTGCATTCTGGAGGGCAGTGCTCTGTTGAATTGTGGCCTCAAGCTGGTACCTTAGCTGACTGTTTGAGGCCATTCTAATGTCCTATTAGTTTGGTTGCCTCGGGGTGATACGGTATGTGGTATAAACAGTGGATCCTGAGATCATTTGCACATTGGTGCATGCACCTCCTTTGTGATAGAATAGGACACTTGTTCCAAAGGGCTGTTATGTGGAATCCAATATTGATAAATCAGACACTCTCTAAGACCTCAGACAGGGGGGCTGTGAAAGTATTGTGAGCAGGGAAGGCAAACCCACTTATAGTTATCAATTCCAGAAAGGATGGGTGTAATCAGCTTACTACCAAAAGGCTAGGAGGCCTCCTTGAGGGATGGTAACATATCAAGGGCTCAGCATTGGTATCTGCTGCTGCTGAGCTGGACACTCAGCTGTGGCAGTAGCTAGATCAGCCTTGGTGAGAGGGAGTCCAGGGATAAACTCCATTTTTCTACCACGGCTACTCCGTTCAGGGGCACAAGTATCAAGGTGGCTGAGAAGACGACACTAGACATTGGGTGATATCCACCTGATTTATCTTGTTGAGTTGTTGAGTGTCTCCTCCATGCTGGATGTTCTGCAATGACATGAGAACACAAACAGCTACACATTTTGTACTCATTCTCATAGATTCATCTACATGGCTTTCCCCCAAACGTCCTTGTCTCCAAGTTTCTATTATTGATGCTTCCAAGGTCCCTTACCAACTAGCTAAGTCACCTGCCACTGTCTTGGAGTCCATGTACATTCTTACCTCAAGTTACCTCTCCCTTCAAAGTTGATGTCCAGGTTCTTCTCACAGTTCTGTCCACTTAGAAGACTTCCCCTCACCACTGCTATAGTTTAGCATCATTCCATATTTTGTTTGTTTGTTTTTAATAGATCTTTATTGGATTATAATTACTTCACAATACTGTGTTAGTTTCTGTTGCACAACAAAGCGAATCAGCCATATGCATACACATGTCCCCATATCCCCTCCCTCTTGAGCCTCCCTCTCATCCTCCCTATCCCACCCCTCTAGGTCATCGCAAAGCACCGAGCCAATCTCCCTGTGCTATGCTGCTGCTTCCCACCAGCCAATCATTTTACACTTGGTAGTGTATATATGTCGATGTTACTCTTCACTTCGCCCCAGCTTTGCCCTCCCACCCCATGTCCTCAAGTCCATTCTCTATGTCTACCTCTTTATTCCTGCCCTGCAACTAGGTTCATCAGTACCATTTTTTTTTCTAGATTCCATATATATGCGTTAGCATATGGTATTTGTTTTTCTCTTTCTGACTTACTTCACTCTGTATGACAGACTCTAGGTCCATCCACCTCACTACAAATAACTCAATTTCGTTTCTTTTTATGGCTGAGTAATATTCCATTGTATATGTGCCACATCTTCTTTATCCATTCATCTGTCGATGGCCATTTAGGTTGGTTCCATGTCCTGGTTATTGTAAATAGTGCTGCAATGAACATTGTGGTAAATGTATCTTTTTGAATTATGGTTTTCTCATGGTATATGTCCAGTAGTGGGATTGCTGGGTCATATGATAGTTCTATTTTTAGTTTTTTAAGGAACCTCCACACTGTTTTCTGTAGTGGTTGTATCAATTTACATTCCCACCAACAGTGCAGGAGGGTTCCCTTTTCACCACACCATTTCCAGCATTTATTGTTTCTAGATTTAATAGCCATTCTGACCGGTGTGAGGTGATACCTCATTGTAGTTTTGATTTGCATTTCTCTAATTAGTGATGTTGAGCATCTTTTCATGTGCCTCTTGGCCATCTGTACGTCTTTCTGAGTGAAATGTCTATTTAGGTCTTCTGCCCATTTTTAAACTGGATTGTTTGTTTTTTTGATATTGAGCTCCATGAGCTATTTGTATATTTTGGAGATTAATCCTTTGTCTGTTGTTTCATTTGCAAATATTTTCTCCCATTCTGAGGGTTGTCTTTTTGCCTTGTTTATGGTTTCCTTTACTGTGTAAAAGCTTTTAAGTTTAATTAAGTCCCATTTGTTTACTTTTGATTTTATTTCCGTCACTCTAGGAGGTGGGTCAAAAAAGATCTTGCTGTGGTTTATGTCAAAGAGAGTTTTTCCTATGTTTTCCTCTAAGAGTTTTAATAGGCTGTCTTTTCTCCATTGTATGTTCTTGCCTCCTTTGTTGTAAATTAGGTGACCATAGGTGCATGGGTTTATCTCTGGGCATTCTATCCTGTACCATTGTTCTATATTTCTGTTTTTATGCCAGTACCATACTGTCTTGATTACTGTAACTTTGTGGTATGCTTTGAAGTTGGGGAGCCTGATTCCTCCACCTCCGTTTTTCTTTCTCAAGATTGCTTTGGCTATTCGGGGTCTTTTGTGTTTCCATACAAATTGTAAAATTTTTTGTTCTGTGAAGAATGCCATTGGTAGTTTGATAGGGATTGCATTGAATCTGTAGATTGCTTTGGGTAGTATAGTCATTTTCACAAATTTGATTCTTCCAATGCAAGAACATGGTATATTTCTGCATCTGTTTATGTCATCTTTTATTTCTTTCATCAGTGTTTTATAGTTTTCTGAGTACAAGTTTTCCGCCTCCTTAGGCATGTTTATTCCTAGGTATTTTATTCTTTTTTGTTGCAATGGTAAATGGGAGTGTTTCCTTAATTTCTCTTTCTGATTTTTCATTGTTGGTGTATAGGAATGCAAGAGATTTCTGTGCATTCATTTTGTATCCCACAACCTTACCAAATTCATTGATTAGTTCTAGCAGTTTTCTGGTGGCATCTTTAGGATTTTCTATGTATAGTGTCATGTCATCAGCAAACAGTGACAGTTTTACTTCTTCTTTTCCAATTTGTATTCCTTTTATTTCTTTTTCTTCTCTGATTGCTGTGGCTAGGACTTCCAAAACTATGTTGAATAAGAGTGGCGAGAGTGGACGTCCTTGTCTTGTTCCTGATCTTAGTGGAAATGCTTTCAGTTTTTCACCATTGAGTATGATGCTTGCTGTGGGTTTGTCATATATGGCCTTTACTATGTTGAGGTATGTTCCCTCTATGCCCACTTTCTGGAGAGTTTTTATCATAAATGGGTGTTGAATTTTGTTAAAAGCTTTTCCTGCATCTATTGAGATGATTATATGGTTTTTATTCCTTAATTTGTTACTGTGGTATATCACATTGATTGGTTTGTGTATATTGAAGAATCCTTGCATCCCTGGGATAAATCGCACTTGATCATGGTGTCTGATCCTTTTAACGTGCTGTTGGATTCTGTTTGCTAGTATTTTGTTCAGGATTTTTGCATCTATGTTCATCAGTGATATTGGTCTATAGTTTTCTTTTTTTGTGATATCTTTTTCTGGTTTTGGTATCAGGGTGATGGTGACTTTGTAGAATGAATTTGGGAGTGTTTCTCCCTCTGCAATTTTTTGAAAGTGTTTGACAAGGATTTGTGTTAGCTTTTCTCTAAATGTTTGATAGATTCACCTGTGAAGCCTTGTGGTCCTGGACTCTTGTTTCTTGGAAAATTTTAAATTATGGTTTCAATTTCATTACTTGTGATAGGTCTCTTTATATTTTCTAATTCTTCCTGGTTCAGTCTTGGAAAGTTGTACTTTTCCAAGAATTTTTCCATTTCTTCATGGTTGTCCATTTTATTGGCATACAGTTATTTGCAGTAGTCTCTTATAATCCTTTGTATTTCTGCAGTGTCAGTTGTGATTTCTCCTTTTTCATTTCTAATTTTATTGATTTGCATCCTCTCCCTTTTTTTCTTGATGAGTCTGGCTAAGGGTTAATCAATTTTGTTTAACTTCTTGAAGAACCAGCTTTTAGTTTTATTGATCTTTGCTATTGTTTTCTTCGTTTATATTTCATTTATTTCTGCTCTGATTTTTATGATTTCTTTCCTTCTACTGGCTTTGGGTTTTATTTGTTCTTCTCTAGTTGTCTTAAAGGTAGGGTTAGATTGTTTACTTGAAATTTTTCTTGCTTCTTGAGGTGAGATTGAATTGCTATAAACTTCCCTCTTAGAACGGCTTTTGCTGTGTCCTATAGGTTTTGGGTCATCGTATTTTCTTTGTCATTTGTTTCTATGTATTTTTTTATTTCTTCTTTGATTTCTTCAGTGATCTCTTGGTTATTTAGTAGCACACTGTTTAACCTCCATGTGTTTCTGTTTTTTATGGGTTTTTCCCTGTAATTGAGTTCCAATCTCATAGCGCTGTGGTCAGAAAAGATGCTTGATATGATTTCAAATTTCTTAAATTTTCTGAGGCTTGATTTGTGACCCAAGATGTTATCTATCCTGGAGAATGTTCTGTGTGCACTTGAGAAGAAAGCGAATTCTGCCAGTTTTGGGTGGAATGTTCTATAAATATCAATTAAATCTACCTGGCCTATTGTGTCATTTAAAGCTTGTTTCCTTATTTATTTTATGTTTGGATGATCTGTCCATTGGTGTAAGTGGGGTGTTAAAGTCCCCTACTATTATTGTGTTACTGTCGATTTCTCCTTTCATGGTTGTTAGCATTTGCCTTATGTATTGAGGTGCTCCTATGCTGGGTGCATAAACATTTATGATTGTTATATCTTCTTCTTGGATTGATCCTTTGATCATTATGTAGTGTCCCTCCTTATCTCTTGTAACAGTCTTTATTTTAAAGTCTATTTTATCTGATACAAGTATTGCTACTCCAGCTTTCTTTTGATTTCCATTTGCATGGAATATCTTTTTCCATCCCCTCACTTTCAGTCTGTAAGTGTCCCTGGGTCTGAAGTGGGTCTCTTGTAGACAGCATATACACAGGTCTTGTTTTTGTATCCATTCAGCTAGTCTGTGTCTTTTGGTTGGGGCATTTAATCCATTTACATTCAAGGTTATTATCGATAAGTATGTTCCTATTAACATTTTCTTAATTCTTTTGGGTTTGTTTCTGTGGGTCTTTTTCTTCTCTTGTGTTTCCCACCTAAAGAAGTTTCTTTAGCATTTGCTGTAAAGCTGGTTTGGTGGTGCTGAATTCTCTTAGCTTTTGCTTGTCTGAAAAGCTTTTGACTTCTCCATCGAATCTGAATGAGATCCTTCCTGGGTAGAGTATGTTGGTTGTAGGTTTTTCTCTTTCATCACTTTAAGTATATGCTCTCACTCCCTTCTGGCCTGCAGAGTTTCCACTGAAAAATCAGCTGATAACCTTATGGGTATTCCTTTGTATGTTATTTTTTGTTTTTTCCTTGCTGCTTTTAATATTTTTTCTTTGAATTTAATTTTTGTTAGTTTGATTAAGATGTGTCTTAGTGTGTTTTTCCTATGGTTTATCCTGTATGCGACTCTCTGTGCTTCCTGGACTTGGGTGACTATTTCCTTTCCCATGTTAGGGAAGTTTTCGACTATACTCTCTTCAAATATTTTCTCAGATCGTTTGTTTTTGTCTTCTTCTTCTGGGACCCCTATAATTCGAATGTTGGTGTGTTTAGTGTTGTCCCAGAGGTCTCTGAGGTTGTCTTCAATTCTTTTCATTCTTTTTTCTTTATTCTGTTCCTCAGAGGTTATTTCCACCATTTTGCCTTCCAGCTCACTTATTCATTCTTCTGCCTCAGTTATTCTGTTATTGATTCCTTCTAGTGTATTTTTCACTTCAGTTATTGTGTTGTTCATCTCTGTTTGTTCGTTCTGTAGTTCTTCTAGATCTTTGTTAAACATTTCTTGTATTTTCTCATCCGGGTCTCCATTCTATTTCTGAGATTCTGGATCATCTTTACTATCATTACTCTGAATTCCTTTTCAGGTAGATTGCCTATTTCCTCTTCATTTATTTGGTCTTGTAGGTTTTTACCTTGCTCCTTCATCTGTGACATATTTTTTTGCCATCTCTTTTTTTTTTTTTAATGAGTGGGATTGTGTTCCTTTCTTACTGGTTGTTTGGCCTAAGGTTTCCAACACTGGAGTTTGTAGGCTCTTGGGTAGAGCTGGGTCTTGGGCTGAGATAAGGAACTCTGTGAGACCTCACTCCGATGAATATTCCCTGGGGTCTGAGGTTCTCTGTTAGTCCAGTGGTTGGGACTTGGAGCTCCCACTGCAGGAGCTTCAGCCTGACCCCGGGCTCATGAACGAAGATCCCGCAAGCCACGTGAGGTGGCAAAAAAAAAAAGAGAACAATAACAAAGTAAAAAATAAAATTAGACTAAGTAACTAACAGATATGTTAGAAAGGATATAAAAATAAAACTATAGATGAATCAACAACTGGAAGGTACATCAATACCACAATAGTAAAAAAGAGGAGGAGGGAAAAGAAAAAAAAAGGGGGGGGGGAAGGCCTTGGCTGTGGAGGGCGGGGCCTAAGGGCTAGGTTTAAGCAGTGGGTGGGGTCTACGCTTAGGACCCACAGGGCTGGAAAAGGCCCTGGGGGCTGTAGGCTGTGGGGCTTAGGCTCAAGGAACAGAAGGGACCCAGGCGTGCCTCCCATCCCTGGTCTCAGAGGGCAGGGGACCTCACCTGGGAGCTCAGGAGGCTCCTGGTGCCTGAGTGGGTGGGGAAATCACCCTCTGCTCCTCTCCCACTCCTCCCCGAGGGCCCCTCACGTCTGTCTTTCTTGTTCTCCCCTCGGCTTCCTTCCTATGCCGCCAAGGACCCACACAACCTTTATGGAGTCAATTCCTCTTTAAACCAAGTCTAAGCTTTTTCCTCCTCCATCATCTATCCTACAGACCATCCCCCCAATAAAGTCATGTAGGAGTAAGCTAAAGGAGACATGTTACTGTAAAAGAGATGGTGACATGGGGGTCTAGATCCCTTTTTTATGTAGCTTACTTGTTCCTTTTAAATCTCCCCAAGCTTGGTCTCTGACCTATCGTTTTCATTATATAATAGATTACTGCTAAATTAGCTAATAATGGACAGCTCTTGTCACATAGTCACTTGATGTCCCGTGGACATGTGCTCAATAGCATGACAGGAGATGCTTTTCAAAAAGCATGTAGTTCTCTGCTGCAGAAAGTATGACTTTGCTCCAGAACCCCAGGGTGTTTGTGCTACAGCTCTCTCATTAGGGCTTGTGAGAGATTCCTCTTACTGTTTTTATCTACCATGGATACTCTACTACCAAGAGATCTGCCAAATCATATGATCTGAGCAGCAGGGCAATTTGCATTGCAGCCTGGACCTACAGCATAATCATCCTCACTTAAATCTGACAACCTTCTAAATTCCCCAGTAAATGGTTTGGAGCAGTATATACTGTTTCCAAAATCCAAATAGACCCATCAAGTGTTGTGTTTCTTTCTCAGTCGTATGGAGTAACGTATAATAACTTGTCCTTTACTTAGCAGGGTTGTCTCATCAATCCCTAGACCACTGGAATCTTGAAGATGTCAATGATGTGGCAGGTGTCTGAATCTTTACAGGCCTTTTCTTCCACTCTCTGGCAAGTATATATCTTACTAGAGCATCAAGAGTATTTGTCATTTCCTGCTTGCCAAGTCTGACTAGTATGGCATCAATATACTATATATATGGTATCATGACAAGCATAATGGTTTTATGGACTGTCAAGACAACTGAGGTCCCTGAAGATTATTTTGACAAAATTCAGGAGCATTAACATAGACTCCAGATGGCTTGTATGTACTGCTGGCCCTAGTAAATGTTTTAAATTGAAGTATAGTTGATTTACAATGTTCTATTAGTTTCTGGTGTGCAGCAAAGTGATTCAGTGATTTTTTATATATATATATATATATTCTTTTTCATATTCTTTTCCATTATGGTTTATTACAAGATATTGAACATAGTTCCCTGTGCTATACAGCAGGACCTTGTTGTTTATCTACTTTATATATAGTAGTTTGTATCTGCTAATCCCAAACTCCTAATTTATCCTCCCCCCTGCCCCACTCTGGTAACCATAAGTTTGTTTTCTAAGTCTTTGAGTCTATTCCTGTTTCCTAAATAAGTTCACTTACGTCGTATTTTAGATTACACACATAAGTGATCACATATGGTATTTGTCTTTCTCTTTCTGACTTACTTCACTTAGTATGATAATCTCTAGGTCCATCCATGTTGCTGCAAATGGTATTATTTCATTTTTTTGTTTTTTTTTATGGCTGAGTAGTAGTCCATTGTGTATATACCTCATCTTCTTTATTCATTCATCTGTTGATGGACATTTAGGTTGCCACGTTTTTCTCCTAATCTTTGAAATATTTTTTTCCTAAAATTGAAGGCATTTCTTTTTTTTTCTTTTTTTGGCTGTGACGCATGGCTTGTGGGATCTTAGTTCCCCAACCAGGGATCAAACCTGGGCCCATGGCAGTGAAAGCCCACATCCTAACCACTGGACCGCCAGGGAATTCCCTGAAGGTACATTTCTGACCGTGCCCAGCAGGCCCAGATTTTACTAATTCCAAGCTGACATGCTCCCTTCTTCTGTCATTTTTCAAATCCGTTAATTGTCAATCAGAATAAAGTCCAAAGTAGCAGCTCTCTACATTACTTACATCATTATCCTGGTATTCAGCCCCCTTTTTAATCAACTGCTCTATTTTTAGCAGAATAGAATGTCTAGTAGCTGACTGGAGAGTTGAAATCATCCATCACTATTGTACCATGCCTTTGTACCAATTTCCTGATCAGTATTAAGAAAGACTTGTCCACAAATAGTTGGTATGGCCCATAGTATCTCCTACAGTTAAATCACTTGTTTATCTCTTCTTTAATCCTCACTCAATTGAGTGTCATCATGCTTCTTCTCCCAGGTTTCATTTAGTATAACTTCTTAAGCTACATTTATTTTTGTACATCTATTCCTGAACAAGGGATTCAATAATCACCCATTGGTGTATTTCACAGATGAGTCTTATTCCACCAAGCCTCAGTGAAACTTCTTAGTACAAACTGTTCTCTTAAAAAAAACCTCAAAAATTTCCTTAGAAGTTGAATCATGAGTAACAAAAATAGGTCTCCAGAATCTTAGGCTGTCAAAATGCGTTATACCCAACTTCTCTCATCTTCCTAGTTCTCCACATCCCTACAACATGTCAGTAGGTACAGAGAACAAAACCAGATATTTATTGAATTACACAATTCTTTCAGTAAGCTCATCATCATTTTGTTTGAGAAACTTTTACTAATCTGCTAAGTAAACTTCAAGCTTTGATAGAGGAAATGGTGTATTTTATATGACACAGAGTAATGAAATGAAAATTTAATATTTTCATTATTGTATCTGTACTTTTTCATTTTGATTAAATATCTTCCTTATAGCTGAAATTTGTTTTCTTTCAAACTGGTCTTAGTTTCTTTTAGACTTGAGCTTATGAGTCCATGTTGGTTTTCATTACTTGGTTAAATAACCAGAGCCACTGACAGTAGTGTTTGAAATAGTGATCCCAGCTCTAACAAAATTTGACCTAATTTACAGTGTATTAATTCTAAAATTTTCTAGTACTCCTTCACCTTTAAATTATACCTTGCTTTCATTCTATAGCTGTTTTGTCAATCCATTAAGTACAAAACGAGTTTGGCGCCTCCTAGGTCTTAAAAATCTTCCCTTTAGAGAGGCACAGATTTAAGAACAATACCCCTCTTCTCTGCCCACAAAAAGTTGTTTTATTTGTCCTGAGTAAGAATGCACTGTGTTCACTCTATTAGTGTATACTTTCTTTTTTTTTTAACTTTATGTGTATAGCAAGCTGTAGGGCTTTATCTTCAGACAGCAAACTGACTCCTCAAAAGAGAGCCATGTCATGGTATTCCCTCATGATGCTACTGTGGCCTATGGCTTGATCCTCAGCTTTGCAGATAACAAAATCTAGTCATTCAGAAAATCTGATTCATGGCAATCATTCATGAAAGACTGATACTTAACACAAATACTAATTTATAAGTGAAATTTACTAGACAGTCATACTGGCACATTATTATATCCTCATTTTACTAATAAAAAGTTGTGTGGGAAGCAAAGGTATAATTACAAGGTTACATGGTAACCATGAAATTAGAACAAAGTGGAATTAATTGGACATCTACTGAAAACAAAATATGGTCTCATCTATTATGCATGCATCTCTTGAATAGTTTTAAAGTAAATCAAAGGTTTAGAATGGCCAGTTAGGGTAGCTATACTGTTAGTTTTGCCTCTCTGGCTAAGGTGACAACTGACAACCAGGGTGAATTTAAAGGATATAAATAGACATTTCTCCAAAAATGACATACAGATGGCCAACAAACACATGAAAAGATGCTCAACATCACTAACCATTAGAGAAATGCAAATCAAAACCACCATGAGGTATCACCTCACACCGATCAGAATGGCCATCGTCAAAAAATCTAGAAACAGTAAATGCTGGAGAGGGTGTGGAGAAAAGGGAACCCTCCTGCACTGTTGGTGGGAATGTAAATTGATACAGCCACTACAGAGATTCCCTAAAACACTAAAAATAGAACTACCATATGACCCAACAATCCCACTACTGGGCATACAGCCTGAGAAAACCATAATTCAAAAAGATATATGTACCACAATGTTCATTGCAGCACTATTTACAATAGCCAGGACATGGAAACAACCTAAATGTCCATTGACAGATGAATGGATAAAGAAGATGTGGCACATATATACAATGGAATATTACTCAGCCATAAAAAGGAACGAAATTGAGTTACTTGTAGTGAGGTGGATGGACCTAGAGTCTGTCATACAGAGTGAAGTAAGTCAGAAAGAGAAAAACAAATACCGTATGCTAATGCATATATATGGAATCTAGAAAAATGGTACTGATGAACCTAGTGGTAGGGCAGGAATAAAGACGCAGACCATGAGAATGGACTTGAGGACATGGTGGGGAACGGGAGGCTGGGACGTAGTGACAGAGTAGCATTGACATATATACAGTGCCAAATGTAAAATAGCTAGCTAGTGGGAAGCTGCTGCATAGCACAGGGAGATCGGCTCAGTGCTTTGTGACGACCTAGAGGGGTGGGATAGGGAGGGTGGGAGGGAGGCTCAAGAGGGAGGGGATATGGGGATGTATGTATGAATATAGCTGATTCACTTTATTGTACAGCAGAAACTAATACAACATTGTAAAGCAATTATACTCCAATAAAGATGTATTAAAAGAAAAAAGGACATAAAGCATTCATGGGGGGGTTCTGGGATATGCCTGGGAAATGCCCAAAAAAGCTAGATTTCTTGCAGGCACATGAGAAGGGAGGGGAAATGAAACAGAAGCAGATAGTTTAATGAACTCTTTCAAGAATCTGGGCCATGTAAGTGCATGACAAGATGGGTAGCTAGACTGAGGATGTGGGATTGAGGATAAGGTTTTTCTTTTTTAGGTTAGGTGAGACTTGGATATGTTTAATGTTGATGAGAAAAAGCTAGTGCACAGGAAAAGACTGACAATAGAGATGAGACGAGATAACTGATGAAGGAAAGTCCCTGAGAATACAGAAAGGGATCCAAAATACAGGTAAACAGATTACCTAGAGGGAAACCTAGACTTCACTCAGATGACAAAGAGTGCAGATTAAGTTTGTAAATGTAGGAGCAGGAAATTGTAGGAATTCTCTTCTGATGGCTGCCATTCATTCTTTGAAGCAGGAGGTAAAGTCACCTGCTAAATATGTATCTGTGTGTGGGTGTCATGACAGACTTAAGAGAAGTAGTTAAGATTTGATCCAAGTGGAGATAAAGATTAATACAAAGAATTTTTAGGCAATGGTGTAAAATTAGGGTAAGGTTAAGCTACTTTACAAAGAGATCCTCAAAATTCAGTTGCTTAAAAAGACAGAATTTTATTTCTCTCTCATGTAATAGTCCAAGGAAAGTGCTCCAGGTCACATAGGCATGCAGGTTCTTTCTATATTGTTTTTCTGCCATCTCCTATGGTGTTTTCCTCATCTATATGATTGAAGTTGGGTTGCAGGCAATTCCAGCTCTAGAGAAAGGAAAAGAACTTGGAGGAGCATGTACGTAATATTTTAATGCCCACACCTGAAGTTTTACACATTTCTGCTTGTAGTCTTCTGGTGAGAACTTAGTCACTGGAGAGGCTGGGAAATACAGTGCCTGGCCACTGGCCCAGCTAAAACTCTGTAATTATAGAAAAAGGAAAAGAACTGATTTCGGTGAAAAATTAGTAGTCTTCACCACAGCACGGCTGTATGCTTTTCTCAATATATAACAACTTAAATATAGGGGAAAAAAAGGATAGATAATGAATTCAGTAAAGCTTTTCCGTGTAACCAAAGAACTAACAATTTCAGGATAATGGCAAGGGAGTGATTTGAAGAGACAGACCATCATAATATCTAGGTTGAATAAGAAAATGAATAATAACTGCAGGTAACAGTTAGCATTCACTGTTCACTTACTATGTGCCAGGTAGTATTCTAAGTGCTCTAAGTGTATTTGACTTGTTTAATACTCATAACAACCATTTAAGGTATGTGCTGTTATTCTACTTTATAATTAAGGGAACAAAGGCACATAGAGATTAAATAACTTGCCCAAAGTGACACAGTAAATTGGTGGCAAAGTCAGGCTCTGAACTGGTTCAGAAATAATCTGGTCTAAAGCCCACACTCTTGACCTCATCATTATACTGCCTCAATGATAGCGGTTACTGTCTATTGAGTATTTACTCTTTTCAGGTAGTATACTAGTATTTCATGTGCATTATCTAATTTTATCTTCACCATAAGCTGCTGAGGTAGCTACTGCTTCTATTTTACATTTAAGGAGACTAAAGTTCAGTTATTCAATAACTAGCTCCACGTCATGTGCTTATAATAAAAGTGAAGAAACAATGATCAAATCCAGATCTGTATTATCTCTAAGCCCATTTCTTCTTTCTAAATATCTAAACTTTTATTATTAATATAGAATTTATGAACAGTGAAATTCAGCTATTGTAAGCACATAAGTCAATGAGTTTTGTCAAACGTATATACCTATGTAGCAAACAACCTAATCAGGATAGAACATTTCTATCATCTCAGAAAGTTTCCTCCTGTCCCTCTTCTTTTTTTTTTTTTTTTTTTTCAAGAGGGAGAGAGAGAACATATTTGTATTCTATTTATTTATTTATTTATTTATTTATTTTTGGCTGTGTTGGGTCTTCGGTTCGTGCAAGGGCTTTCTCTAGTTGCGGCAAGCGGGGGCCACTCTTCATCGCGGTGCGGGGACCGCTCTTCATCGCGGTGCGTGGGCCTTTCACTATCACGGCCCCTCCTATTGCGGGGCACAGGCTCCAGACGCGCAGGCTCAGTAGTTGTGGCTCACGGGCCCAGCTGCTCCGTGGCATGTGGGATCTTCCCAGACCAGGGCTCGAACCCGTGTCCCCTGCATTAGCAGGCAGATTCTCAACCACTGCGCCACCAGGGAAGCCCTCTTCTTTTTTTTTTAAAGCACCTTTTTTTTTTAAAGATCGTCATTTAAATTTTATTTATTTATTTATTTGTTTGTTTGTTTGTTTGTCTGCTTTGGGTCTTCGTTGCTGTGCGCGGGCTTTCTCTAGTTGCGCTGAGCGGGGGCTATTCTTCGTTGCGATGCACGGGCTTCTCATTGCGGTGGCTTCTTTTGCTGCAGAGCACAGGCTCTAGGTGTATGGGCTTCAGTAGTTGTGGCACATGGCCTCAGTAGTTGTGTCTCATGGGCTCTAGAGCGCAGGCTCAGTAGTTGTGGCACAAAGGCTTAGTTGCTCCGTGGCATGTGGGATCTTCCCAGACCAGGGATCGAACCAGGGTCCCATACATTGGCAGGCGGATTCTTAACCACTGTGCCACCAGGGAAGTCCCCCCTGTCCCTTTTCTATTCAATTCCCCACCCTTGAGAGACAAGCACTGTTTTGATTTCTATTATATATCAGTTTTGTTTGTTCTTAAAATTCATATAAATGGAGTCATATAGTATTTAGTTTTATGTATAGCTTTTTTCATTCAGTATATTTTTGATATGTATCCATTTATTCTGTATAACAGTTTATTCTTTTTATAGTACTTAACTGTGAATGTATCAAGTTGCCTATTCATTCTTATACTCATGGACATTTGAGTTTTTCTAGTTTTTGGCTATAAATGAGAAATGGTACTATGAACATTAATGTACAAGTCTTTTGGTATACATATATTTTCATTTCTTTTGGCTAAATATCTAGGAGTGGTATTGCTGGATCATATAATAGCTCTATGTAGAAATTAAAAGGAACTGCCAAAGAATTTTCCAAAGTGATTCTAGATGTTCCACATCATTTGGTGTTACCAGTTATTTTAATATTAGCTTTTTTTTTTTTGTTTATTTGTTAATATTAGCTATTCTCATGGGTAGCCTATTGTGGTTTTATTTTTATTTTCTTAATGACTAAAGATGTTGAACACTTTTAAATGTGCACATGACCACTCACATATGTTATTCTGTGAAGTATCTGTTTAAGTCTTTTACCTTTTTTTTTGTTTTTTGGCCATGCTGTGCAGCATGCGGGATCTTAGTTCCCCAACCAGGGATTGAACCCAGGCCCCCTTCATTGGGAGCATGGAGTCTTAACCACTGGACAGCCAGGGAAGTCCCCTTACCTATTTTTAAATTGGGATTTAAAATTTTCTTTTAATTTATAGTGAGTTTTTTACAAATTTTGAATGCAAGTTTTCTGTCTCATATATTTATAGCTCTCTCTCTGTAGTATGTGTTTTCATTTTCTTAATGCTGAGAGATTTAAGAGAAGCTTTTCATTTTGATCAAGTCACTCATTAACTTTTATAACTAGTGCTCTTTGGGTCCTAAGAAATCTCTACATACTCCAAAGTCATGAAGTTATTCTCCTATGTTTCTTCTAGAATCTTTAAAGTTTTAGATTTTACATTTAGGTCTATAATCTACCCTGACTTAATTTTAAAATATAATATGAGGTAGAAATGAGATTATTTTTTTCCCCCTTAAGTTTCTCCAACAGTTCCATCATTATTTGTTGAGGGCTTTCCTTTCAACATTGAATTACTTAGGTGCCTTGCTGAAAATCAGTTAAATATATACCTTTACATATTATATATATATAAATATATATTAAATCATATAAATATATAAATACATAATCTGTTATGTTCCACTGATATATTTATGAACTCTTTTTAGTTCTATTGAATTGTAACTTCATAATAATTCTTGAAATCAGGTAGTATAGTGTAAGTCCTCCAACTTTGTTCTTTTTCAAGATTATTTGTCTCCTCTAGGTCCTTGACATTTCCAATTAACTGTTAGAATCAGCTTGTCAAAGTCTTTAAAAAAATCTATTGGAATTTTGTTTGGGTCTGCATTGAATCTATACATCAATTTGAGATAGAACTGACATCTTAGCAATATTGAACATCATTAATGTGGTATATATTCTCTTTCTCTTTAAATCTTTGTCTTGGCAGTGTTTTGAACTTTTTAATATACAAGTCTTCATGTCTTATATTAAATTTTTTCCTAGGTACTTTATGTTGCTTATTGTTGATATGAAAAAGGTTTTAGTGATTTGAATAGAAGATCAAACCAGTCACAACATTCCCTTAAGCCAAAGCATAATCAAGGCCCTAATTCTCCTCAATTTGGTGGAGGCTGAGAGGTGAGGAAGCTACCGAAGAAAAGTTTGAAGCTAGCAGAGGCTGGTTCATGAGGTTTAAGGAAAGACACCATCTCCCAACATCAAAGTACAAGGTGAAGCAGCAAGCGCTGATGTAGAAGCTGCAAGTTATCCCGAAGATCTACCTAAGATAATTAATGAAGGTGGCTACACTAAACAATAGACTTTAAGCACAGACTAAACAGCCTTCTATTGGAAGAAGATGCCATCAGGACTTTCATAGCTAGAGAGGAGAAGTCAATACCTGGTTTCAAAGCTTCAAAGACAGGCTGACTTTCTTGTCAGGGGCTAACGCAGCTGTGACTTGAAGTTGAAGCCAATGCTCATTTACCATTCTGAAAATCCTACGGCACTTAAGAATTATGCTAAATCTACTCTGCCTGCACTCTGTAAATGCAACAATAAATCCTGGATGACAGTACATCTGTCTACAACATGGTTTACTGAATATTTGAATCCCACTGTTGAGACCTACTGCTCAGAAAAAAAGATTCCTTTCAAAATATTACTGCTCATTTACAACACACCTGGTCACCAAGAGCTTGGATGGAGATGTACAATGAGATTAATGTTGCCTTCATGCCTGCTTAACACAACGTCCATTCTGCAGCCCATGGATCAAGGAGCAATTTCCACTTTCAAGTGTTATTATTTGAGAAATAAATTTTGTAAGGCTATAGCTGCCATAGTGAGTGATTCCTCTGATTGATCTGCGCAAAGTAAACTGAAAACCTGCTGGAAAGGATTCACCATGCTAAATACCATTAAGAACATTTGTGATTCATGGGAGGACAAAATACTAACACTCATAAGAATTTGGAAGAAGTTAATCCCAAACCTCCTGGATGACTTGGAGGGGTTTAAGACTTTAGTGGAGGAAGCAGCAAGAGAACTAGAATCAGAAGTGGAGCCTGAAGTTTTGACTGAATTGTCACAATCTCATGATAAAACTTGAATGAATGAGGGGTTACTTCTTATGCATGAGCAGAGAGAGTAGTTCCTTGGGATGGAATCTACTCCTCGTGAAGATGCTGTAAAGACTGTTGAAGTGACAACAAAGGATTTAGAATATTATATAAACTTAGGTGATAAAGCAGGATTTGAGAGGATTGACTCCAATTCTGAAAGAAGTCCTACTGTGGGTAAAAGGCTGTCAAACAGCACTGCATGCTACAGGAAATTGTTTGTTAAAGGAAGGGTCCATCTGTGCGGCAATCTTCATTGTTGTCTTATGTTAAGAAATTGCCACAGACACCCCAGCCTCAGCCACTACCAAGACAGAGGAAAGATCCTCCACCAGAAAAAAGATAATGAATGCTGAAGGCTCAGATAACGGTTAGTATTTGTTAGCAATAAAGCATTTTAAAATTAAGGCATGTACATTGATTTTTTTTAGACATAATGCTACACAGACTAACATACATAGTTATGTAAACATAACTTTGATTATGCTTGATTTGTTTACTGTGCTATTCACTTTTTTGCAGTGGTCTGGAACTGCACTACCAATAAAGCATTTTAAAATTAAGGCATGTACAAGACTGTCATGTGGATTAAATGAGTTAACAAATATAAAATGCCTAAAATAGTGCTTGATAAATGGTAAACATTCAACAAAAGCTAGCCATTATTAATACAATTATGAACCTGTGGCAGAATGAGCTCTAAATTCATATTACTTGTTTTAAAAATAAAGTATCACTAGAAAAATAAGCAAATAATATGGTAGACTGAATGTACTTATTATGCATTTTAACAATGATTTCTACATAAAAAATAAAGAAAAGGAAAGTAGCAAGTTTAAACCAAAACAATAAATAAAGTGAATTAATTTTCACAAAAAGTATAAGTAAGCTTTAGAAGAAAGAACTTTCTTTAAAAATCTGAAAATGTATTCAAAATATAAAATTTATTCAAAAGCAATAAAATAACAGTTTCTATGAAGTATGAACTCTATATAATAAGTAAACACAGCACAGTACCAAAAATTCCATTTTTCATCACATCAACGTCTTCTTTTAATTACAAATTTTCTCCCTGGAACAATGCAAATTAATAGATTATTATTTGAAATATTGATTTAGCATTAAAAGTCCACTATAATAATGAGGGGCATAATTTAAAGCAAGAGTGGAAAATATTTAGTCAGTTGAAAAACATGAATCAGAATGTCAATAATGGACCACATCGATAGAAAAAGCAAATAAATCTGGTTGGGGGATTAGGAGGGAGTGCAAAATTAAATTAAATTGATTTTAAAAACAAAAACAGGTGACAATAAAAATAAGATATTTAGACATCGGTGTCACTTTATGGTAACTGAAGGCACAGTAAGAAAGATAGATGAAGGGCTACATGAAAAAAGTCAATGAAAAAGAGAGAAGAGAGAAAAAAACAGAGCAGGAAAGGAAAAAGACAAGAGAGAAATGTTGCACAAAGAAGTAGCACAACATACAGAAGTAGAAAAATAGAGGGAAAAGTCTCAGGAGATTCTAAAACTATAGGTCAAATATTCTTGTCATATCTTGGTCTTTGCTTGGGCCAGGAATTTGAAAATATTATCATGTCTCTAGGTATTTACCTGTACTCCTACTTCATCTTGTTTTTTTGTTTTCCACTTTTGTTACCCAATCACTGATTTTATCAATTCTCATTTTTCATCTTGTTGCACGGTATACAGGACCATATTTTGTAAACTACTTTTCTTTTTGAAAATAAGAGGGATAAATAATACTCCTTTCAACTTCCTAATAAACTGTGAATTAGCTAATTAATTCACAACACTTCTACTGCTCTAATCTAAAACAGGAGTTCTTAACTCGAAGTCTGTGAACTCCTTGAAACTGTGTTCAAAATTGTGTGCATGTGTAACTTTTTGTGAGTTTTGAAGCTTTTGTCGGAGTCTGAAAGCAAAATACTACTGTGGTAGAGGCTTTATTGTGAATGGAATTGCCAACATAGTTAACCATTAAGAAAATCAGTATTGGGGCTGATCTTCTTGTTCCAAGAAAGGAAGCTAACACTTACTTAACATTTCTCACATACCAATTTCTATGTTCTTTCTGCTGCACCAGTGGACTTTAAGATTGCACTCTTTGGAGCAGGGCTAATGGACATCCTAAGCACAGTCCAATAGTGATGGCCCCAGCCCTTCCATTGCTTAAAATAAAGAGCTTTATTTTACACCTTTACACATATTAACTGATGAGTTAAATGCTATCAGGACTCAGCCCGCTGGTTTTTACTCTCTACAGAAGTGAAACTCACACCATGAATTGGAAACAAATGTAAATATCGGACAACACCTTCAAACCAAACTTTAAAACTTTAGTCATTCACCATACCAAAGAAAGATTTTTTTAACAGTGTAGATTAAATTGGAATATGGCGGATAAAGACAATAACAAAAAAGTCTACTATAGTCAAGTGTGGCAGTGAAAGGGTTAAAGGCATGATAGCTAGGGCAAAAAACTCTGTGGTGCTCCCCTTCCCTGGTGCCCTAAGCTTCTGCTTATTTTCCTTAAAAGTTAATCCAAGGCTGCTCTGTAGTTTTTGCATGAGCAGCCATGAAAGAGGTGAGCAAGTAATTGGGTAAAGCTCAGACACAATTCACCCTCAATCAGATAAACTATCTTTGTATCTGATTGACATATTTGTGTTTCTTTATAACATTTCATTTAAACAAGTCTCCTTGGCTTTTTAAAAGAGCTTAAAAAGTCTGCTTTTAAATCAGAGACCAACCCAATGTCTACTTTAGTGATGGGTGAAACAAGCTGAGGACAAGAACTAGCCTGTACATCAAGGTTCTACACCCCAATTTAAAATACTTCATGTCAAATTTTACAAAGTGGTACACAGTTATTAATGCAATGCACATGTAAATGACCATGAAGGTAGTTAAAGAGTAAAACCATAGCAAGTCAAAGTTTCTTTCAATAGTAGCTGTCCTAGCTCTGAATTTTCTTTCCATTAGAAAAAAACAGTGAAATTACAAAGAAAAAAAATGGAGGCCCTACAGAAAAAAGCATTGAGAAGACATCTTCAGCCACCTTTTCCTCAAGATTAGGTATAATCAGTAAGTAATGACCATTAGAAAATTGAAAAAAACCCACAGATGAGCATTTATCAAGCATCAGTCCTAGCACAGGTTCCAAAGGACACCAAATATAGTTCTCAGCAAACAAAAGAGCCAGTCCTTTCTGTCCAAGACAAAATTAAGCCAACACAGAGGCTCATGAGTTATAAGAGTCCCAAGTGAGCTTCAAGTCATGATGAGTATTGACAGTGAAACCGAGCAGGACCCTGTGGGTCTCCTGGGCACAGAAGCCTTTCTGTGTTCCCTGTTTATTGTTTGTAGAAAATAGGCTTCAGCCTCCATGACTTTCCCTGAATTCCAAAGGGCAGGTTCAAACTGTTGCTAATCAGGGAAGGGAGGGGACACAGAGACAGACAAGGGAGGAACAGTCCAAAAACAATAGCGCAGCCTTGGGGCAGGGTTCTGGTCCTGCCTCAAGGGATACACATAACAATATCTTTGAGTTCTTCTGCAGAACTAAATCTCCCAACAAATGGAAGATGTTAACTACTTGATGAAGCATTCTTCATTCCAGAGAGAAAGTCACAGTTTGATAACCTCGAGAACCACAGAAGCTCATCAGGAAACCACCTGAGGACAGATGAAAGGAATACAGGCCCTGCACATACCCTAATCCTTATCAGCAACCCTGTCCTTGAACCACTGCTATAAAATTCCTCACCAAACTCCCTGGGTTTTGAGGCTACGAGCCTCCTGTATCCCCCTTTGCCTGGCAAAGCAATAAAGCTATTCTTTTCTACTTCACCCAAAACTCTGTCTCTGAAATTCAGTACGGCACCAGTGCACAGAGGCCAAGTTTTTGGCATTAACAGTGGTTAGTGCATTTAAAACTCAGCAGAGTATCACTAGTGTTAAAAAACAAAATTCAGGGGCTTCCCTGGTGGCGCAGTGGTTGAGAATCTGCCTGCTAATGCAGGGGACACGGGTTCGAGCCCTGGTCTGGGAAGATTCCACATGCCGCGGAGCGACTAGGCCCGTGAGCCACAATTACTGAGCCTGCGCGTCTGGAGCCTGTGCTCCGCAACAAGAAAGGCCACGATAGTGAGAGGCCCACGCACCGCGATGAAGAGTGGCCCCCACTTGCCGCAACTAGAGAAAGCCCTCGCACAGAAACGAAGACCCAACACAGCCATAAATAAATAATTTAAAAAAAACAAAAAAAAAAACAAAATTCAACCAAGTATATTTGAAGATCTAATTGGCTTTATGAATAATGCATGAATCAGATAGCATTTCATTTAGTAAACAGAGAGATGCTCAGAGTGTTAGGGGAAACAATGACTGAAACTGCTGCCCTAGCCAGGGACCACAGTAACCACTTGCATGAATTACCTTAAACAGGAGGTCCTGGGAAGGAATGCAGAATTAACAAGCTACCACCAACCGGAGTAATTCAGGGAAGGTCAAAAGGAGAGAGGAGACACCAGTCCATATGTCCTACCACCCTCTCAGAATTCTCCTCGCTGGAATCCATCTTGGCTGAGTGATGCGTGTGCCACCAGGAAGGACCCTGAGTCAAAATGATTGGCCAGAGACAACCTGGAAACTAATCCCATCACCATAAAACCCGAGACTGAAAGCCAGTGGCAGAGCAGTCCTCCTGGGTTCCCTTATCCTCTTGCTCTCCACCCAGGTGCCCCTTCCCAATAAAGTCTCTTGCTTTGTCAGCACGTGTGTCTCCTCGGACAATTCATTTCTGAGTGTTAGACAAGAGTCCACTCTCAGGCCCTGGAAGGGGTCCCCCTTCCTGCAACAAAAGGAGCTGTACAATATGGAAGGCATTAATAGGCAGAATCTGGGCAGGATAAGACAGTTATTAGCAAAAGAAAAGAAAGGATTGTTTCAGTCAAGGTCACCTTTCTTTGGGGGAAGGGTGGCCGGTGTCTTATCAGGCAGATTACCTCGATAATGCTGATCAGAAAATTCCAATGATTGACTTAAAATTCCATTCCTAGGAGAGGCTGCAATGAGGTCTTGGTTTGCTGTCCTAGGGGCAAGTGACTCCACTTCATGCTCCACTTTTTTTTTTTTTTTAACACTAGCAATAAATAAAACTATATGTGTACAGAATTTAACTTTGGCTAGATTTTCTTAAGAACTGACTAAAGTATTTTGCACTGAGTTTCCATGATAATAGAATAGGTAAATTGATTTGAAATATTCAAATCCATCTATCTTTCCCAATGACCTTTAGAGTGAGAAATATTCTATCAGTTGTGTAGTAATTTTAAGTCCCACAACCTTAATCTCTAATTGACTAAGTAGTTGCAAGACCAAACTATATAATTAGACAGTACTGAAGAAATATAAGTACAATTATGTAAATAGTATTATCAATAGTGGTTAAGAACAGAGACTCAGCTTCCTCATCTATATAGTGAGAATAATAATAGTAGCCACTAAAATAGAAGATTTGGTATTATTAGGATAATAATAGTACCTATCACAAGGTTGTTAATAAAGATTAAATGAGTTAATCTATGTAAAGCATTTAGAATAGTAAATCTATAATCTATCACAAATTTATCCTATATAAATTCTATTTTACCAAAAATAAGACTCTTGTATATCCATGACTGTAAGGGCCATTGGAATATAGCAGAGGTTCTTAAAGGGAGCAGTACTCTCCCCTAGGGAACATTCTGGAAATCTGTAAGAGTACTTGTTGGTTGTCACTATGATGGGGAAAAAGGGACATCCTGTTGCTGGCACAGAATAGACAGGGACAAAAGACACCAGATGTCTTTTGGTTTGCATGGCAGTTCTACACAACAAAACTATCTCCTTGGCAATCCTACTAGACCTCCCTAGTTCATTTATATTTTCCCACTCTACAAGATAACTGTTTCATATACCTCCCCTCTTCTTAAACCTCTAATACCTTACCCTGCCTTAGCTGATAACCCTGCTTCTTAATTCACTAAGAAAACAAAGGCAATTAATAATGGAATTCCTCCCCTCCCACCATGTGTTTCTTCCACTCCATGTATTTCTGTACCCTTATATTCTGCCTTCCTTCCCAGTACAGTGGATAAACTGCCCCTTCTTTTATTCAAGGCCAATTCTACTTCTCTTCTGGATCCTGTCTCCTTCAGCCTACCTTAAGGATTTTACTCCTTCCACTTTGTCTTGCATTATCAGTTTCCTTGTCTACTGGATCATTCCTACCAACATACAAAAAGCTGTTTTATCTCTTATCCTAAAAAACAAAATAAAAAACTCTCCCTTGATATAACATTCCCCTCATTTCTCTGCTCTACTGTATATCAAGAGTTGTTTATTCTTGGTGTTTCCATTTCTTCTCCTCCCATTCTTTGCTGATTCCACTCTAATCAGGCTTTTATCCTCACTATTACTCTGAAGCCATTCTTAAAAATGTCATTAAGAGCTTCCACATTACCAAATATGATATCAATTATCAATCCTCACTTTATTTAGCAACATTTGACACAGTTGATCTCACCCTCCTTCTTGAAGCACATTTTTACTTGGCTTATGGAATATTATTATACTCTCCTATTTTTCTCCTATCTCACTGTTTACTTCTCAGTTAGCTTTAATTTAAATTATCAATACTCACATGCTAAAAGTAATTTAGCCTTACTAAATTAGGCTTAGTTTTTGGACTTCTTTTTTTTCAACCTCCACTAATTTCCTTGATTTAATCCATCATTATGGCTATAACTACCATCTATATGCTGATGATATCCAAATTTATAATTTGTCTCATAAACGCAACAATTTGTCATCTTCACCTGGACATCTAATGGAACTCTCAAATTTATTATATCTAAAATCAAACCCTTGATTCTCTCCATGCCTCCAAATCTGCTCATCTCCTAGTATTCTTCATCTCAGTAAATGCTCAGTTACTCTGGCTAAACTCTTTGGAGTCTTTCATGACTTCTATGTCACTCAAAACCTATATCAAACACTGTTGGCTCTACCTTCAAAATATATCCAGAAATTGAACCATTCTTAACACCTTCACATCTATCCTCCTGCCTATCCAAAATCATATCCTGCCTGGATTTTTACAAGTAGCCTCCTATATGGTCTCTGTTCTTGTCCCTTTATCATCCATTCTTCATAAAGCAATCAGAGTGACCCTTTAAAAACATAAATCAGATCATGTCACTTTCTTAAGCATAATCCTCCAATGTCTTCCCATCACACTTCAAAAGGAGCTACAAGATCACTATGGCACCCCCACCTCCACTACCCTACTCTTGGCATTATCTCTTATCTCATTTCCTCCCTCTTATTTACACCAAATCATCCATACACCTCCTAGCAGTTTTTTGAACACACCAGGCATGCTACCACCTCAGGACATTAGCACCTGTTCCCGTTCCTCCAATGCTCTTCCTTCAGATACTGAGGTAGTTTAATTCCTTACTTCCTATAGGACTCTGATCAAACGTCATCTTCTCATGAGACCTTCCCTGATCACCAGATCTAAAACAGTATACCTGAGTCACATCATATCCTCTTACCAGCTTTTCTTCATGACACTTATTTCCACCTGGCATTAGAGTATATGTTTATTTACTTGTTTATTGATGATTTCCCCACTAAAATGTAAGCTCTGTTTGGACAGGGTCTTGATCATTTTTGTTTTGTTTATTTATATAATCCCAGTGCCTGGTATATAGTAGATGCTCAATAAATCCTAACTGAATTAAATGGTTAAATAAATGATATACAGTAAACACAACTGTAGTTTTAAAGGCTAGATGAAAACTAATTTTATCAGGCTTCACAGAAGTTTGCCTTGTTTATTTTACCATCTTACTTGTTTGCTATACACTTGAAATTTCATAATGTGTAAATTTTGTTTTTACCAATACCACTATATTTCTAGTCTTCTGCTTATAAATAATAAATTAAGCTTTTTCTTTTTTTTTGGCTGTGCCACATGACTTGCGTAATCTCAGTTCCCCAACCAGGGACTGAACCTGGGCCATGGCAGTGAAAGCCCGGAATCCTAACCACTAGGCTACCAGGGAACTCCCCAAATTAAGCTCTTTTTAATGTAAGGAAGGATGTGGAGAAATGAACAGAAGCTCCAACAGTCTTTGTCTTGGATCCATTCTAAAAACACTTTTTAAACTTTTTAGGCCACCAAACATATTTTGATATGTTTGAAATGAGACAAATGGGCATTTGAAAAAAGCTGAAATTACCTGGAAGAGATTCTTTATTTCTCTGTGCAAACTATAGATTAACTGCTTATAAACAATGTCGAGTGTCTGTAAGGTATGTGTAGCAGGGACAAAGTTGCCTCTTCAGTATGATATGCTCAGGAATAATGGAAGCAGAAAAATCATGTGAATGAGATATTCTGAGCCACTATGGAAATCTATGACCAAAACAAAGGCTACCTTAATAATCTTTACTAGAATGGTTTCCAGGAAGTCTAGGAACACAACTAATTTCAGAACTCCAAAAAACTCTGGAGTTCAAAATACTTTCCCAATATGAGGTAGAATTGTCTTCAGTCAAATATAGAGATTATATTTAATCAAATATATAGGCTATTTTAACAAAAGTTAATTTTCAAAGCTAAATTTTCAACTCTACTTATCTGGGGTAAAAGCATTCTAAACTCACAATGAAGTTTTTCATACTTTCAATATTTGTGTACATCACCTAATGGCATGAGTGCTTCATTTAAACGTATGGGTTTCTTTCCTACAGAAAATAAAATGATACTAATTGGAGACAAATTATTATAACTTCTAATGTATAAAATACATACCTGAGTTGAACCAGCACCTGTTTGCATAGAAGACTTTTTTAATAGTCTCACTTCTTTGTTTATATATCTTAGCATTCCACTAAGAGTACTGAAGTCATTATTCTCAGAACTATCATCTTCTAGGTCATATGGGAGAGGTTTAAATGAGTCTGACTGGGTATAAGTCAGATCCTTCTGGCTTTCTTCTAATGTTGAAGGTTGTTCCAATTGCATTTTTTTTAAGTCCTGCAGTAATTCTTCAGAAAGATCTTCATCACTACGAGTTCTGAAACTAAGGTCACTGGCACTAATAGAGCGACGTAGTTTTCTACACTTGAAGAAAGCTGTGTGAGAATGCTTAGCAAATTTTGAATCTTGAATATCAGGCACAATTTCTACTGGAGATGTAAATGGGGCTGGTAGAAACTTGATGTCTTCTGCCCTTTCATGTCCAGAAATTTTGGCTTGCAATCTGGTTAATTCTGATTCCTGTAGAAAAATTGGTACATAGTAGGTGCTGATTACGTATTTCTTAAATGAATGAATTACTTAGAAAATCAGACTCTTAGAAGTCATCTAAGTTAAACTTCATCCTAGTACAGAAATTCTTTTTATAACAACTCTTGAGTTTTCCAAGCTCTGTTAAAACCCTTCATTTTGGGACAATTATCTATATTCACTAGAAATATGTTTAAACTATACTAAGGAATTCCATTGAAAATTACATTTTCCTTAAAGAACTTTTTCTTTCTCAGTATTGATGACAATATAAATTTCTATTCAAGACTGAAATCTTACATCTAAAAAATTTTCTGCAAAAGTATAAAAAGGTATACAATCATTTGTTAATCTAACATACATACATACAAAAAACAATGCCCTGCAGATTTTTCTAATAGGAAATAAATGTCTATTAGCGCCTCTGCTTTATATGTCATCATCACAAGAAACCTTTACTAGAAATTTTTCAAAGAAAAACTTTTAAATGATTAATAATATTTAATAAATTAATCCTTATTAAATAAACTTTTCATTTCTGTTTTTCCATGTCCTTCATTTGGGTCCTCTGACCCAACTTTGGGATCCTAAGAATAAGACTGCATACACTGAAAAGCGATAAAGCCAAAAAAAAAAAAAGGGAAGACATTTTAATTTCAAAAGTTAAACATATGTAGTAGTTTCCTGTTCAAATACATTCTCCTTTTCTTACAGGTATCCATAAGATGCATATTTATAAACCAGTCACTTTTAAACTGATAGTTTCTATTCTTTCTAAAAATACTGTGCTTATAAATAAAATTGTCATAACCACAGTGTGCACTGCAAAATGAAAGTTTAACATGCATTTTTCAGTCCTTTGATGTCTTTACAGTACTTTAATCTAGATAAACTTGATTTATAAGTGGCAGAAGTGCCAATTTTTTTTTAGTAAGTCCTGTATTCACATTTTTATAATCATAATTAATGAAGTAATTATAAAGTTGACACATATAAGGTCATGTGCAGTTCAAGTTTTTTTTAAACTTCTGTGTGTTATCTAGCCAAACTGAGAAATGTGGTGTCTCAGATAAGCAGGATTCCATTTAACTTACAGTTCAACACCTCATTTTTACAAAGAAATGTAGTATACTGAATATATTAAACATAATTCAACTTTTTCTTAAGACTCAGAGAAGTTCACTGTTGTGATCATTATTGTAGTGTGCAATAATACAGTGATGTCTTCAGGGCTTTCAGAAAATGGACTTAGCTTTGCTCTTACTTCCTCAAATACGAGGGTACTTGTTAGGGTACTAAAAGAAGTGAACTGAAAAGATCTGTTGCCTCAAACAGTGTTCTTCTCTTCTCCCTCACTTCTGTTTCTGTTCTCTGTCATTTACTGCTGCTCTCAATGAATTGCTTTCCATTATTTATAGTTACTTCTAATTGTTACATTTATGCCAGCTTCTGCTCTTCTATTAGTTTTTCTTCTTTCTTTCTCTCTTATCCTCCTTAACTTCTCTCCAATCTAGACTTTGGAGCCAGCTGTGTTTGACTTACTTTCTACTGTCAGAAAACAAAGAAATTCTACCTCTGTCTGGTATACTGGCTAATCATAGTACATGTTCTAAGATCTCTGTATGTATGGTTCATTTAAGAATTGCTGCTATTTTGACAATATTTTCACAACTTCCTAAGTATTTGAACTTAAAAACTTCTGAATAATTGATGAGTGCAATACAACTGTATTTATCTCATTGGTAATATCTAACAAGTGAGCAGACATAATTACTGTGACAAGGGATATACAATGCAGAATCTTCAAAATTTTTAGTCAATTTTTTGCAATGAAGTTTTATAATTTTGTATAAATGTTGTAAATCCCCAGAACACTAACTATATTAGTATTTTAGTAAAAGCATAGAGTGTTCAACTGAAACATAATTTTAGATTCTGTCTATTCAGCTTTCCTCTAGTACTGTGAATATAAAGTATTTTATAAGAGGAATTTAAGTGCTCAGGTTAATAATTACAAATATTTCTAAGGTATTAATTGACTGAGTTTTTTTGGTTTTCAATAACTTCCATTTTGCTATAAAATCATTTATTGCTTCAAAACTATCAGTGAGGTTGGTCTTTTTTTAAGGTCTTAGCTGACAGTGTTAATCATACTTATTGGCAGTTTGAACTAATATTAAATTTTTTATCTTTATGCATCAATACTGAGATTAATTCAAATTCCAGAGTAAACTGTCATGATCAATAGGGGTGAATAAGTAGCAAGAGGTTATTTGAAAAATGACATATGTACTCAAAAACCAGTAAAAAAAATTTGTTAACATAATCTTACACTTTCTACTTTATGATTTTTAGAGGAACTTGCCTGATTTCAAAAAATGCTCCTACTTTTTCTTTTTTATATATATCTTTATTGGAGTATAATTGCTTTACAATGTTGTGTTAGTTTCTGCTGTACAACAAAGTGAATCAGCTATATGCATACATATATCCCCTCCTTCTTGAACCTCCCTCCCACCCTCTCTATCCCACCCCTCTAGGTCGTCATAAAGCATCGAGCTGATCTCCCTGTGCTATGCAGCAGCTTCCCACTAATGCTCCTCCTTCTAAAGTACATCAAATATAAAACCCTCTAAAGTAAACATTATGATTAAGTTGGTATTTGCACAAGTTCCAGGCCAAGATGGCAATACAGGCTCCTCTCATATCTCCTCCCACACACAAAACACCAAATCTACAGCTACATAAGGAACAATTCCCTTCAAAAGAAACAAGCTGAGAAACATCTACACATTGGGTGGATAAGAAATTGCCCACACCAAAACTAGTAGGAAAGCTGAGACTCACTTTTGCCATAAACCCCACGTCAAGCACAGGGCCATACGATGGGAGGGAACACCTGACTTCCAGTTTCTTCCTTAAGAGCAAAGGGCTTGGATCCCACATCTAGTGCTCCAACTTTTAAGACTTCCACCTGAGTGATGGGCCCTCAAAACACTTAGCTGTGAAAGCCAACAGGGCTTGAGTCCGACACACAAGATTACAGCAAACAAAGAAGCAGTTCTTAACAGGCTTCCAAGGATGTACCATGGCTATCCCCTTACAACTCAGTACAGAAGGAGCAGTACGAGGGAACCCTGTAAGACTATCAGCAGAAACTGCAGGCCAGAAGGCAGTGGCATGATACATTCAAAGTGCTGAAAGAAAAAAACTGCCAACCAAGAACACTCTTCCTGGGACTTCTCTGGTGGTGCAGTGGTTAAGAATCCGCCTGCCAATGCAGGGGACATGGGTTCGATCCCTGGTCTGGGAAGATCTCACATGTCATGGAGCAACTAAGCCTGTGCACCACAACCACTGAGCCAGCGCTCTAGAGCCCACGTGCCGCAACTACTGAGCCTGTGTGCTGCAACTACTGAAGTCCGCGCACCTAGAGCCCATCTGCAACAAGAGAAGCCACCGCAATGAGAAGCCCCTGCTCGCTGCAACTAGAGAAAGCCCACGTGCAGCAACAAAGGCCCAACACAGCCAAAATAAATAAATAAATAAATTAAATAAAATACTCTTTGAGTTAAAAAAAAAAAGAATACTCTTCCTGGCAGTTGTCCTTCAGAATTGAAAGGGAGATAAAGCACTTTCCAGACAAGCAAAAGCTGAAAGAGTTCATCTCCACTAGACTAACCTTACAAGAAATGTTACAGAGACTTCTTCAAGCTGAAATAAAAGGACACTAATTATTAACAGAAAAACATGAAAATTTAAATCTCATTGATAAAGGTAAATATATAGTTAAATTCATAATGCTCTAATGTTGTAATGGTGATAAGTAAATTACTTATAACTATAGTATGAAAGTTAAAAGACAAAAGTATTAAAAGTAACTATAGCTACAATGATTTGTTAATGGGTACACTGATAAAAAGAAGTAAATTTTGACATCAAAAACAAAATAAAGGGGGGACAGAGTAAAAATGTAAAGCTTTAGTATACATTCAAAGTTAAGTTCTTATCAACTTAAAATAGACTGTTATACATATGTTTTATGTAAGCCTCAAGAAAACTACAAAGCAAAACTTATCATAGAAACACAAAAGATAAAGGAAACTAAACAATCCATTACAGAAAATCATCAAATTATAAATGCAGAGAGCAACAGAAGAAGAAAGGAACGAAGGAATTAAAAACAGCCAGAGAACAATGAACAAAATGGCAAGAGTAGGTCCATACTTATCAATAATTAAATATAGATGGACTAGATTCTCTAATCAAATGACAGAGTGGTTTAATAAAAAAATAAGACCTAACTGTATACTGCCTAGAAAGACTCACTTCAGTTTTAAGGACACACATAGGCTGAAAGTGAAGGGATGTAAAAATATATTCCATGTAAATGGAAACCAAAAGAAAGCTGAGATAACTACACTTATTTAAAAAAAAAACAGACTTTAGGCCAAAAGTGTAACAAGAGACAAAGAGGGTCATTATAGAATGATAAAGGGGTCGGGTCAATCCAACAAAAGAATATAACATTTGTAAATATTTTGCACCTAAAAAACACAGGAGCATCTAAATATATAAAGCAAGTATTAACAGACAGCAACATATTAATGTAGGGGACTTCAATATCCCAGTTTCATCAATGGATAGATCATCTAGACAGAAAATCAATAAGAAAACATTGGACCTGAACTACAAGTTAGACCAAATGGACTTAACATTTACAGAACATTCCATCCAACACATGACAGGAGTATACATATTCTTCTCAAATGCATATGGAACATTCTCCAGGACAGATCATATGTTAGGTCACAAAACAAGTCTTAATACATTTAAGAAGATTAAAATCATATCAAGCATCTTCCAACTACAATGGTATAAAACTAGAAATTGATTATAAGAAGAAAACTGGAAAATTCACAATTACTTGGAGATTAAACAACATGATACATAACAACGAATGTGTCAAAGAATAAACCAACAGAGAAATCAAAAATTATCCTAAGACAAATTAAAATGGAAATATAATACATCAAAACTTATGGGACGCAGCAAAAGCAGATATAAGAGGGAAGTTTACAGCAATAAACGCCTACATTAAGAAACAAGAAAGATACCAAATAAAACAACCTAAATTTCTACCTTAGAAAATAAAAAAGGAAGAACAAACTAAGCCCAAAGTTAGTAGAAGGAAGGAAATAAATATCAGAGTGGAGATAAATTAAACAGAGACTAAAAAGACATAGAAAATATCAATGAAACTAAGAGTTGAATTTTTAAAAAGATAAACACAATAGACAAAACTTTAGCAAGTCTTAAGAAAAAAAGAGAGAGAACTTAAATAAATAAAATCAGAAATGAAAGAGGAAATGTTACAACTTGACACCAAAGAAATACTAAGGAACAAAAGGGACTACTATGAACAATTATACACTAACAAATTGGTCAGCAAAGAAAAAAATAGGTAAAATCCTAGAAACATACAACTCAAGACTGAATCATGAAGAAAATATAAAATGAGATCTCAATAGACCAATTACTAGTTAGGAGATTGAATCAGTAATAATAATAATTAAAAAAATCTCCCAACAACAGAAGTCCAGAACCAAATGGCTTTATTGGTGAATTCTAACAAACATTTAAGAATTAATACCAATCCTCCTCAAACTAGTCTAAAAAAAAGAGGAGGGAACATTTCCAAACTCATTTTACCAGGCCAGCATTACCCTGATACCAAAACCAGACAAGGATGCCACAAGAAAAGAAAATTACAGGCCAATATCACTGATGGACATAGACACAAAAATCTTCAAAAAATATTAGCTAACTGAATGGCCATCATCAAAAATCTACAAACAATAAATGCTGGAGACGGTGTGGAGAAAAGGGAACCCTCCTACACTGTTGGTGGGAATATAAATTGGTACAGCCACGATGGAGGTTCCTTAAAAAACTAAAAATAGAGCTACCATACGATTCAGCAATCCCACTCCTGGGCATATATCTGGAGGAAACCATAATTTGAAAGGATGCATCCACCCTGATGTTCATTGCAGCACTATTTACATCAGCCAGGACATGGAAGCAACCTAAATGTCCAACAACAGAGGAATGCATAAAGAAGATGTGGCACATATATACAATGGAATATTACTCAGCCACAAAAAGGAGCGAAATAATGCCATTTGCAGCGACATGGATGGACCTAGAGACTGTCATACAGAGTGAAGTAAGTCAGAAAGAGAAAGACAAATATCGTATAATATCACTTATATGTGGAATCTAGAAAATGGTACAGATGAACTTATTTGCAAAGCAGAAATAGAGTCGCAGATATAGAAAACAAACTTATGGTTACCAAGGGGCGAAGGTAGGCAGATGGGATGAATTGGAAGATTGGGAATGACATACATACACTACTATAAATAAAATAGATAACAAATGAGAACCTACCGTCTACCACAGGGAGCTCTACTCAGTGCTCTGTGGTGACCTAGATGGGAAGGGAATCTAAAAAAGAGTGTATGTATGTATATGTATAACTGATTCACTTTGCTGTACAGCAAAAACTAACACAACATTGTAAAGCAACTATACTCCAATATCACTTAATAAAAAAAAGAAAAAAAGTATTTTAAAATAAATAAATATTTTTAAAAAATATTAGCAAACTGAATTCAACAATACATTAAAAGAATCATATACCATGATCAAGTGGGATTAGGTCCAGGGACATAAGGATGGTTCAACATCTGCAGATCAATGAGATACCACATTAACAAAATGAAGGATAAAAGTCATATGATCATCTCAAAAGATGCAGAAAAAGCACCTGACAAAGTTCAATATCCATTCATGATGAAAATGCACAACACGTGGTTATAGGGGGAATGTACCCCAACATAATAAAGGTCATATATGACAAACCAACAGTTAACATATTACTCAACAGTGAAAAACTGAAAGCATTTCCTTTAAGATCAGGAACAAGACAAGGATGCCCACTCTCACCACTTCTATTCAATACAGAATTGGGAGTCCTAGCCAGAGAAATTAGGGGGAAAAAAAAGGAATAAAAGGAATCCAAATTGGAAAGGAAGAAGTAAAACTGTAACTGTTTGTAAATGACATGATATTATATATAGAAAACCCTAAAGATACAACAAAAAACTGTTAGAACTAGTAAATGAATTCAGTAAACAGCAGGATACAAAATCAGTGTATAAAAATCTGTTGTACTTCTATATATTAATAATGAATTATAAGAGAAATTAGTAAAATAATCCCATTTATAATTTCATCAAAAAGAATAAAATGCCTAGAAATACATTTATCCAAGGAGGTGAAAGACCTGTACACTGAAAACTGTAAGACACTGATGAAAGAAACTGAAGAAGATACAAATAAATGGAAAGATATTCTGTGCTCATGAACTGGAATAATTAATATTGTGAAAATGTCCTTACTATCCTAAGTGATCTACAGATTCAATTCAACCCCCATCAAAATTCCAATGGCATTTTCCACAGAAATAGAACAAGGTATCCTAAAATTTGTATGGAACCACAAAAGACCCCAAATAGCCAAAGCAATCTTGAAGAAGAACAAAGCTGGAAGCATCACACTTCCTGATTTCAAACCAAGTTACAAAGCTATAGTATAGTACATATTAGCATAGAAATGGACACATAGATCAATGGAACAGAATAGACGGCCCAGAAATAAACCCATGCATGTAGAGCCAATTAATTTATGATGAAGGAGCTAAGAATACACAATACAATGGAAAGAATAGTATCTTCAATGAATGGTGCTGGCAAAACTGGAGAGCCAGATGCAAAAGAATGAAACTGGACCCTGATCCTACACTATACACAAAAATCAACTCAAACTGGATTAAAAACTTAAATTTATGACCTGAAACCATAAAACTCTTAGAAGAAAAAACACGAGGTAAGCACCTTGATATCAGGCGTGGTGATGATTTTTTGGATTTGACACTAAAAGCAAAGGCAACAAAAGCAAAAATAAAAAAGAGGGACTATATAAACTAAAAAGCTTCTGCACAGCAATGGTAACCAATAAAATGAAAAGGCGACCTACAGAATGGGAAAAAATATTTGCAAATCATTTACTGATAAGGAATTAATATCCAAAATACATAAAGAACTCATACAACTCAAAAGCAAAGAAACAATCTAATTAAAAAATGGGCAGAGGAACTGAATATACATTTTTTTCAAAGAAGATATACAAAGAGCCAATAGGTACATGAAAAGGTACTCAATGTCACTAATCATCTGGGAAATGCAAATCAAAATCAAATGAGATATCACCTTATACTGTTAGAATGGCTATCATCAAAAAGACAAGAGAGGAGTGTTGGTAAGGGTGTGGGAAAAAGGGAGCCCTTGTGCACTGTGGGTGGGCATGTAAACTGGTACAGCCATTAAGGAAAACAGCACGGAGGTTCCCCCCAAAATTAAAAATAGAACTATCATTTGATCCAGCAATACCACTTCTGGGTATATATTCAAAGGGAATGAAAACAGGTTATCAGAGATATCTGTACTCCTATGTTCATTGCAGCATTATTCACAATAGCTCAGATAAGGAAAAAACCTAAGTGCCCATCAACGGATGAATGGATAAAGAAGATGTGGTACTACCAAAAGTAAAATAGCTAGCTAGTGGGAAGCAGCCGCATAGCACAGGGAGATCAGCTCGGTGATTTGTAACCACCTAGAGGGGTGGGATAGGGAGGGTGGGAGGGAGGCAGACGCAAGAGAAAAGAGATATGGGGACATATGTATATGTATAACTGATTCACTTTGTTATAAAGCAGAAACTAACACACCATTGTAAAGCAATTATACTCTAATAAAGATGTTAAAAAAAAAAAGATGTGGTAAATATACATACAATGGAATATACAATGTGCCCTTTGGAACAACATGAATGGACTTTGAGGGCATTATGCTAAGTGAAATAAAACAGAGAAAGACAAATACTGCATGATATCACTTATGTGTGGAATCTTAAAAGAAAAAAAAAAAGTCAAAGTCATAGAAACAGTGAGCAGGAAAGTGGTTGCCAGTGGCTGGGTGGTGGGGGAAATAGGAGAGGTTGCTAAAAGGGTACAACCTTTCAGGTATAAGATGACTAAAGTCTGAGAGATCTAATGTATAACATGATGACTATAGTTGGTAACACTAGTTGTATAATTGAAATTTGCTGAAAGAGTAGAACTTGAATGTTCTCACACACACAAAAAAAAAAATTAAAAAAAAGTTCATGGTTGAACATAAATTATTTCTCCTGTGGTAATATGATACATATCAAATTAATAATGTCCAAATTCAGTGTCTTCTAAATCAAGTGCATTTTATTCAAACAGGTCAATTTTTGGTTATTTAGTCCTCTACAAACTACAAGGATGGGAAAATAAGTCATAAATTTACTTCATTATAGTTTTGCTTTATGTACTTTTATATATTTACTTACTTTAATAAGTAATGCTTCATTTGTAGCTTCAATTACTTTATTCCTGTCTTGGACTTGCTGATGCAAATTGCTTACAGTGTCCTGAGCTTCTTCTAATTCTAGTTTTGCTTTCTCTAACTGTTCATTTAGTTGCTGAACAGAAGTCTTTTGAGAATCAGCAGTAATCTTACACTTTGCATGCTTCTCCTGATGTGAAATCATCTACATAGCCCCAAAATTGAAAAGGAAAGGAAGAAAGAAAACAGGGTGAAGTTGGTTTCAACAACATTCTAATACTTTCCATTTCTACTTAAATGAAAGTAAATTCTGTTTGTAGTTACAAACATGATTTCTCAACAAATAACATACTAGAGGGAAAAAGGGGAGAAGGAACCCATAGTTTTAAATTTACTTAAGAACAGTTAACTAAATACCATGGACTTCTTTTGGATCCTGATTTGAACAAATCAGCTATGAAGACATTTTTGTGATAACTGAGGAAATCTGAACAATGATTGGATGTTTGATGATATTAAGGAATTACAGTCAATTTTTAGGTGTGATAATAGCATTGTGGTTATGTTTTTTAAAAATAGCCCTCATCGGACTTCCCTCATGGTGCAGTGGTTAAGAATCCACCTGCCGGGTTTCCCTGGTGGCGCAGTGGTTGAGAATCTGCCTGCTAATGCAGGGGACACGGGTTCGAGCCCTGGCCTGGGAAGATCCCACGTGCCGCGGAGCAACTGGGCCCGTGAGCCCCAATTACTGAGCCTGCGCTTCTGGAGCCTGTGCTCTGCAACAAGACAGGCCGCGATAATGAGAGGCCCGCGCACCGCGATGAAGGGTGGCCCCCACTTGCCGCAACTAGAGAAAGCCCTCACACAGAAACGAAGACCCAACACAGCCATAAATAAATAAATAAATAAATAACAAAAGTGATTGTTTAAAAAAAAAAAAAAAAAAGAATCCACCTGCCAATGCAGGGACACGGGTTCGAGCCCTGGTCCGGGAAGATCCCACATGCCTCGGAGCAACTAAGTCCGTGAGCCACAACTACTGAGCCTGCACTCTAGAGCCCGCGAGCCACAATTACTGAAGCCCGCGTGCCTAGAGCCTGTGCTCTGCAACAAGAGAAGCCACGGCAATGAGAAGCCTGCACACTGCAATGAAGACCCAATGCAGCCAAAAATAAGAATAAATAAATAAATTTATTAAAATAGCCCTTATCTTTTAGAAATGTTTACTGATGAAACAATCATGTTTGGGATTTGCTTCAAAACAATATGTGATATGCGGGGGAATGTGGGGGAGGGAAGAAAGGGAAGTGAGTGAGGTTAAAGATATGGTGACCACACTTCCCAGTCTGCCTACAGCTGTCTAGGTTTTATGCCTGGTATCCTGGTGTAGTTACTAATAGCACGCTTTTTCATTCTCAAAAGTATTTCCTTTTAGATAAAAGAGATGGTTGACATACTTATAGATTAAATCAAATTGGCCATGAGTTGATAATTACTGAAGTTGAACAATATATAGGAAGATTTATATCATTCTACTTTTGAATATGTTTAAAATTTTCCATAATAAAGTTTAAAAAAATCTCATTCTCATTGAAAAAAAATCAGGAGTTTTGCAATTAAGTGACTTTTCTGACAACTCTGAAACCTGTATTTTAAAAATTAGTTAAAACTTATTGATCCCCTTTCCTATTACTTTAATGACATATTCTCTCATTTTTATATTCAACCAACATACACACTTTAAAAAATCTTTGTTAAGAACAAAAAAAACCCTATATATATTTTTTTAACCTGCAAGTATTTATTTTAATTACTCCTATTTGAAGGTCCTTATTTTTGGAAAATAGCAAGGCATTTTATTATCCACTCTTTCCATTCCTTAAAGGCTTCTACAGGTTTTGGCAAATTCACATTATCCTCATGACTCTGTTTTGGAGGGAGGTGTGTCAGCAGATTCATCTTCAATCCACCTCACCAGCGCTTTGTACCCTTCCACAGTGCTACAACCAATAGCATGTAGTAACTTGTGTAAACAGATAGGGTAAAGGTTTAGGGGGCACTGGGCAGCTTTTTCCAAATCTTTGGAACTTTGCATTAGATGTTCAAGCCACTGGCAGTGTTAAAGTCCAAATATGTGTCCAATCTCATGGGTTAAAGTCTTAGAGGATCAAAGTGGCAAAACACTAGTCATTTCAGGAATGTAATAGTTATCAAAAATTGAATAGTCGTTTGAAGGTGTTCTCTGCAGCTTCTTTAGCTTGCCTTCATAAGATAAACTATAAAACCCTCCATACCTGACAAGGCTGAATATCCCCATACCATCTGTTAAAGAGGCCTGTCCAAAGGCAAAATTCCAGGGAATCTCTTGGGTAAAGCTCAATCAGTGTTATTCCCACAACACAGAAGGCATCTTTAGGTTTCTAAGTTTTTAGAACTTCAGGGTGTGCCCTGCATGAATCTGTAGGTTTTGTATGTTATCACTGACTCTAAAAGAACACCTTGCAGAGACAGGAACTGGTTCTAGGAGCTTTACTGTCAAGCCACAGAAAAATGCTTCACAGTAGCCCTTGAGTCATTTAATATATTCTTCACTGATAACTCTGGTGTTTCCTAGAGATCCAATGCACTGTATATAAATACTGCATTTCTCTGGAGAGGGTGTCTTTCCGTAAGGATCACTGAAAAACTTTTCAAAAGTCTTGGGGAGCCTCAGGATGGGAGGTATCCAATTTGATCACGAATGCAAGATGGGTCCAAAGGTATCACCATCTGGCTGGAAGGCTTCATTTATCAAAAGCTGTTCCACCAGCATCTAACTTTTACTGTGACACAAGTGCTGGGTTCTTTAAGATGAGAGCTGTTTTTAGTGTCTGTTTAGAGAGCCATACTGTTTGCATAATGAAAGGTCTCTTCCATTCACATCGTGTTCCTATGTAGAGCTTTCATTTTTCTGTTTGAATGGGTTAAACATCTGTTTCACCACGAGGCTTAAAAGGACCAGCATGTCTGGGGCCTGACCGTAAAAGCATTGTGCTGGGTGCGTGCATCCCCGACAGGCCTCTAAGACACCAGTTGCAGCCCCTGTGTGAGTGTCCATATTAGGTGTTTTTATATGATGCATATAAAATATTAATACCAGATATTAAACAGCAATACTAGAACCAATTTTTACAATTCATTTTATGTACTATCTGCTTATAAATAATTTCAGGATGCTTATAAAACTAAAAGTAAAAAATTGGATGATTAAAAATAAAAGTAGAAATTCAGACCATGTAATAAAAGCATACTGAGTAGTTCCTGGCAAATACTTGAGATGGACCAATTATTACTGATGGTCACTAAGTTGACCAGCTAATATCAAATAATTATGCTGAACTCATCAGCATTCACATTTGTCTCTAAAGACCAAAGGTTGTAATCTCTTGGCCTGAGGACTGGATTCAGCTTGCAAATGTGTTTTGTTTGGCAGACAATGTTTTCAAAGAGATTTGACTCTAAATGCATTTAAACAAGACATGGTGACCACAAACCCAACTTATCCCTCACAAAGATGTTACCAAACTCCCTAGAAATGAGTTTAATATAAATGTATTTGCCATACGGAAAAATGCTTTATTAGAACTTCATAAGTAATTTATTCAGATCTTAAACATAAATTCTGGATATCTTCAAATACAGTTTTTAAAAAGACAAGAAATGCTATTCTAATGGGTGACACTGCCCATTTCTATAGAGGCTCAGGACACATGGATAGATAAAAAGTATCGTACTACCTCTCTAACTTACTATCAGAGCAAATGTTGAAAATTACAACACATTAATAGATCTACATCACATGAAACGGCTTATATTGGTTATTAAATACCTCCAGTTAGTTTTGGCAAGCACTATTTTATAACCAATGATACAATGATAATGATGTGCCAGGCTCTGGTGTAAGAACTTTACCTACACTAATTCATTTAATCCTCAACACAGTTTCATGAAATAGATAGCATTATTATATCCATTGTAGTTAAAGATGTTAAGTTAGTTGCCCAAGGTTACATAAGTGTCAAGTAATGAGCTGAGATTTAGAACCAGGATGCCTGGCTAAAGAATTCAAGCTCTTAACCCCACAGAATATTAGTTCACTGGATATGAAGTGAAAGTTATATGTTTAGGATACCAGAAATGGAAGACCACATGTATTACTCTATAATGAACATTTAAGAGCTAGACTTGTACTTTGTTCAGATAGATCAACACACTTTAGCAGGGGGTAATAGAACAAATTAAATTTTTATTTACCTCTAGATGATAAGCTTCTTTGACAGATTCTACTTCTGCTGACAATTTCTTGATTTCTGCTTGCATTCTTGCTTCTAACTGAGCTTCACGTACTTGAGAAGCCCCCAATTCTTCAGCTAAATGTTTTCCATGAGATTCCTTAAAATGACATATTAAGTAAAGGTTACATTACTTGTTTATTTGGTTATTATAGCTAAACAACTCAGCACATTTATAGAAGTATCTTAATCTTTTATAATACTATATACTCATACACAGTTACCATATTAAATATATACTTTAAAAAATGTATTAATCTAGATTTTAATCTAGATATTTAAGAGAGTACTAATGGAAAAGTATCAGTATATTGTTTGTTATCATAATATAATAGAAGTTCACTAACCAATGCGTTTTGTAAAATAAACTAATAACCACAGAACACTGAACTTTGGCAGATAATAGTCTGCTCTTAGGTATGGGTATGCATTTTTGCTCACCAGATGTGCTGTTTGCTTATCTACAGTCAGTTGTGTATTTATCCAGACCTATTTATGCTAGTTGTGTTTGTGACTACAATTATGCAATTTTGTCATACATTATGAACATTGATGAAATATGCATGCAAAAGGAATGTTTTTATATGAAAACTAAGTTATATGCTTTGAGAAAATTCAATGAGTGAGTCACAAACATTTGCTACCCAATTAGAAGCAGTCAGGATAGTTGTAAAATATTGTGTGAAATCCCATGAAAAATATAAGAGATGCTATCCTCTGATTGATTCACAAATGTCTTTTAATTCGTTTTCCATTTTAAGAAACCAAAATTGGAAACTATAGATGATGGAATATGAGTATGGTTTATGCAAGAAAGACGAGGTGGAATTTTAATCAAGTGACCCTACCATACACCAAGAAACAAGATTTGGTCCCACATTTAAAAGATTAACGCATGAATGTAAACTTAGATTTTTGGGTTAAAATATAATACTTAAAGTGTCATTTAAAAAAAAAAAAATTATTTATTTATTATTTATCTTTGGCTGCGTTGCGGCTGCATCGGGTCTTTGTTGCTGCGCGCGGGCTGTCTTTAGCTGTGTCAAGCGCGGGCTACTCTTGGTTGCGGTGCGCGTGCTTCTCATTGTGGTGGCTTTTCTTGTTGCGGAGCACTGGCTCTAGGTGCGTGGGCTTCAGTAGTTGTGGCTTGCAGGCTCTAGAGAGCAGGCTCAGTAGTTGTGACGCACGTGCTTAGTTGCTCCGCAGCATGTGGGATCTTCCAGGACCAGGGCTCGAACCCACGTCCCCTGCATTGGCAGGCGGATTCTTAACCACTGCGCCACCAGGGAAGGCCTAAAATGTCATTTTTAATAATTCTCCACTTTCACTTACCTATTTGATTAACTGAGCTTAGTTTATCAGATAAAATCAATTATACTACATTTAGATACTATTGATAAGGACAGAAATGAGATAAAAGTAGATGGCCTCCCTTTTCCTAGTAGACTCCCATGTGCCCGACATTCTAGTAAAAATTCCCTGTATATTTTTTATTAGTCTAACCACCCAGAAATGTGAATAAAAATGTCATTAGGTTAACCAAGGTTAAATGTAAAAACACTTTCACTCAATTCCCATAGTGAATTAGTAACCATAATAGAAAGCAGAAAAATCACAAGAACTTTTCTAGAATACCAATAAATACATTTTTCTCAAAGTCTAAGTAATTAACTCACATATATCAATCTAAATATTTTTAAGCCAAGTTGTTAACTTTCTATCTAATACTAGGGAAATACAATCTATATTAGTGCTCTTGCTATTTAAAAGCCCTTTTCCTCCCCAAGGGTTCTGGACTGCAGGTTTCTAACAGTTATAAATTTAGATAGTCAGTTTTCATATATGAATGGCTACAAATGTAAAAATTTTTACTCAAAAGATTTATTAGAGACTTCCCTGGTGTCCAGTGGTAAAGAATCCGCCTTACAATGCAGGGGACACGGGTTCGATTCCTGGTCAGGGAACTAAGAGCCCACATGCCACAGGGCAACTAAGCCAGTGTGCCACAATTACTGAGCTCGCGTGCCTCAACTAGAGCCCGCGTGCCGCGAGCTACAGAACCCACGCGCCCTGGAGCCCACGCGCCACAACTACAGAGCCCACGCGTCCTGGAGCCTGCACGCCACAACTAGAGAGAAGCCCACGCGCCACAACGAAGAGCCTGTGTGCTGCAATGAAAGATCCCACATGCCTCAATGAAGATCCCGCGTGCTGCAACTAAGACACAATGCAGCCAAAAATAAATTAAATTAAATAAATAAATCTTTAAAAAAAAGATTTATTAGATTTATTTTTTTGTTTGAGTGATAGCTCAAATTCACTTGAAAGTCTGAAAGTGCTTTATAACTCATTTTACTGAAAGCTAATTAGTTTGACTAATACTCAGTTCTGAGAGACTTCCAAGTTACACTACAATGCTGTGCTAAATATAACAGTTTTTTTTTTTTAATTTGGGTAAAATACACATAACATAAAATTTACCACCTTAACCATTTTTAAGTGTAAAATTTGGTGGCATTAAATACATTCACATTGTTGTGGAACACAATTAACTTTTCTAAGAACTATATTCTATAGTCGAAAAAAGTAAATGTTAAAAATTTTAGTATTTTCAGTAAGGTAAAATTAGAATAGGCATTACTTTCTCTTTAGAGAGTTGCTTTATTTCCTCCAGTTCACTTGACAGCCTTTCTACTTCTCTCTGTGCTTGGACTTGTTGACGACGAGCCTCCACCAATTCTGTATGAGAGTTCTGCATCTGCTCCCGAGTTAGCCTCAATTCTTGCTCCAAATCTATGGCCTCCTTGTACTGAGTTGCAATGTACTGTTCCTGCTCTTTCATAACCTGAAATGCACAAGATATTTGTAGGTTTCAAAATAAAATGATACAGATAACCTATTCTTACTGATTTGTCTTTTAATAAATGACTTACCCCCTCCCAACTAAACCTCTCTATATTTTAACATATAATGAATATCCTCCACTGTGAAACTGACATTCAGAAAATGTTTTCTTCTTTTTTAATGATAAAAAAATGACAAAAGTACTGTAATAAATCTGGGACTCACTGGTATATTTTACATGACTTTAATATGCAAGCTGCATAATCCTTTAACATTATGATGCAACATCACAGAATATATAATAATATAAAGAGAAGAAAGACGTTAATATTTGATTATCCATGTCAAAGATGGAGAATATACTGGCGTGAATAATCAAAATCTACCATTAATCCACACAGCTTGGTTAAGGATGATCTTATTCTCTGCAAAAGGGAAATTTGTTATTGGGACTACTACTCCCTCTGAAAAACTTTTACATTCCTCAGTTAAATCCCTAGTAAAGTATTATTTCTTAGAGAAAAAAAAATCAGTAAAAAGTAAATTAGTTCTAAATTGGCTCAGTGAGGTAGATTAGATGGTAGATAATGACGCTTGACTTTAGGGCTGATAAGAAGGAAAGAAACCAGTACAAATCACTAGGACCCTAATGTCTAGAATGGGGGCCTAAGGTCCAACTGTGTTGTATATCAGTATAAATCTCATGTAAATATTTTTAGCCAGCCCTTGTTAGGGAACATGAAATGATTGAGCCAGTAACCTTTTTTTTTTTCTCACTGGGGCCCAAACTTGGTCTCAGAGACCCTGCTTAATTTATGTATTGATATATAATCCAACAAATATTTATTCATGCTTACTATGTGATATGTACTATTCTAGGTGTTGAGGATAAAGGAGTGAACAGGGGAGACAAAGTGGCTACCCTTGTGGAGTTTATATTCAACTGGAAGAGACAGATGATCAATTAATCAAACACAATAAAGAGCTATATATTGATATTAAGTTTTAAAGTTGAGTATAGTATTTAAAAACAAAAAAAAGTTACATCCATGAGAGTTCTTAGAAGCAAATTCACTTTTTAAAAAGGCAAGTGGGTGGAATGAGTTCAGTAGTCAACACACATGCAAACTGATGATATGAAGTCATCAAACTTTATCTGGCAACTCAATGTACTTGGCCTCAATAAAATACAACTATCTGTTAATTCATTCTCTGGATAGAGTCCCTCAAGGACAAAGGAGTGCATCCTATTAATATCTGATCTTCAGTACTATCACATAGTAGGTTCTCAATTAAAACATATATTTATTGACCAAGTGAGCATATATCATGGGTTTACTATGTGAGAGATATCATGCGAATGCCTATAAGGAATATAAAGACAAATAAGATGATAACCTCACCTATAATTAGAACATCAGAATAAAGTAATTAATAAGATAAGGAAAATAATAGGTATCTGGCACAAATAATTAGCCTAAAAATACTTATGGCACAGTTTCTGTGCATACTAAATACCAATCACATACTAAAACCAATCAGTTTAAAACATAAAGATTTATATCAGTCTTGTTCCTTAGGAGGAAAATAATTTGCTTACACTTTCCATTTCTTTCATCTTTTCTTGTGTTCGTTCAGTTTCTTTTTTCAGTTGAGTTATCTCCTGTTCATTTTGTAGCGTTATAAACTCTTTTTCTCGAAGCTGTTCTTTGGCATTTTGCAATTTTTCATTCAAAGCTTCTATCTGAATTTTAAGCAGAGCAATGTTAATGTAACTAAAGAAAAATAATTCTTCAGTCATAACTGCAATCCAAGTAAGTCAGGTTTTAAATATGTATATCTAAAATAGCAAAAATTTAAAAATATGTTTTTCTTTTTTTTTTTATTTTAGAAGAGAGTGAGTTTATTAGAACAAAGAGCCAGAAATGTGTTTTTCTTAAGACAACCATAACTTGGACATAAGCATCAGAATTCTTGTGCCTAATAAGATGCTTATATGTATACCTAAAATATACTAAAAGAGATGAAAGTCTCAATCACATTTGTATAAGAAAGGAAAATAAAGGTACGTTAAAACAACACACATTACATGGCTTTCAAAATAATTTTACAGGTAATTATCTGCATGAGGTAAAAAATACAATTAGTGAAAACAAACTCCCCTTCTTTACTATGTTCCTTCCTTAGAGGCAACCACAGTTAACAGAATTACTTGCAAATCCTTCCAGAGATATTTTATACATATTCAGATATGCACACATTATAATAAATATGTGAACACGTTGACATACAAGAAAACTACATTCAAAATAACATTAAAAGGGTAAGCACCAGAAGCTGGGGAGTCAGAGAAAAGGAGAAACGTTGGTGGAAGGGTACAAAGTTTCAGTTAGGCAGGATGAATAAATTCTGGAGACACAATGTATGGCACAGTGAATGACTGTAGTTAGTTAGTAATACTATGTTGTATACTTGATAAGTGTTCTCATAAAAAAAAAAGTAACTATATGAGGTTGTAGATATGTTAATTAGTTTGATTACTGTAATTATTTCATAATGTATATGTACATTAAAACATCATGTTGTACATCTTAAATATATGCCATTTTTTGTCAATTATACCTCAATAAAGCTGGGGAAAAAAATTGAGAAGAAAATGAATATAACGTAGGATGTACAAGATAATTAAAATTATGCAGTATTGGGAATTCCCTGGCAGTCCTGTGGTTAGGACTCTGTGCTCTCACTGCCAAGGGTCCGGGTTCAATCCCTGGTTGGGGAACTAAGATCCCACAAGCTACACAGCACAGTGAAAAAACAATAAATAAATAAATAAATAAATAAATAATAAAGTAAAATAATGCAGTATTTTTATTGTTTGTATTCTATTAAAAAGCTGTATTATGTGAATAACAGATGCTTACAGTTGAGTTATTTTTTTAAACAATTTAAGACACGTAATTTTTAATAATTTACCTGTTTGTTGCTTTCTTTAAGTTCCAATTCTGATTTCTCCACAGTACCCTCCAATTTAATTATTTTCTGTTCCATTTCTCCCCTGTACTCACGAATAGTCATATCCAAATGTGTAACCTAAGTACAAAAGCAACATTAAGCTGTCATTCAATTTTATTCTAACGTGGAAAACTGTGTGCTTGGAATGTGATTTAGAATTGTTTATAGTGGGTATAACTAAAGAATAAATGCAACTCAAATAAATTATTAAAAAGAATGACACAAATAATCACTGCTTAATAATACTGGATCTTGAGCCCGATATATGATTATGTTCACATAAATGACAAATAAAATTATTCAAACTTCATTTTATGCTTGATAAAAGCTGCTAGGGCTTCCCTGGTAATGCAGTGGTTAAGAATCCTCCTGCCAATACAGGGGACATGGGTTCTATCCCTGGTCCGGGAAGATCCCACATGCCGCGGAGCAACTAAGCCTGTGCACCACAACTACTGAGCCTGCACTCTAGAGCCCGTGTGCCAAAACTACTGAATCCACGTGCTGCAACTACTGAAGCCCGCGCACCTAGAGCCTGTGCTCCACAACAAAGAGAAGCAACCGCAATGAGAAGCCCGCACACTGCAACCAAGAGTAGCTCCCGCTCACCACAACTAGAGAAAGTCCGTGCACAGCAATAAAGACCCAATGCAGCCAAAAAAAATCAATAAAATTTAAGAAAAAAAAAAAAAGCTGCTAAATAACAATGCAACATGAAAATTGTGGGATGCAGCAAAAGCACTGCTTGGAGGAACATCTAAAGCATTGAATGCATATATTAGAAAAGAAGAAAGGCCTAAAATCAATCATCTAAGCTTCCACCTTGGGAAACTAGAAAAGGAAGAGCAAATTAAATCAAACTAAGCAGAAGAAAAAAATAATAAAAATTAGAGCAGAAATCAATGAAATTAAAATTGGGAAATCAATAGAGAAAATCAACAAAGCCAAAAGCTGGTTCTTTGAAAAGATCAATAATATAAATAAGTCTCCAGCCAGACTAACTTAAAAAAAAAAAAAAAAGAGAGAGGATATAAATTGCTAATATGAGAAATGAAAGAGGAGATATTACTACAAATCTCAAGGACATTAAAAGGATAATAGAGAAATATTACGAACAACTCTCTGCCCATGAATTTAATAAAACTAGATGAAATAGACGAGTTACTCGAAAGGCACAATCTGCCAAAACTCACACAAGAAGAAAGAGACAATCTGAATAAGCCTATACTTATTAAAGAAATTCAATCAATGATTAATAACTTTCGAAAACAGAAAGCACCAGACTCAGATGGATTCATTGCTGAATTCTACCAAACATTTAAGGAAGAAATTATACTAATTCTCTACACTCTCACTTAGTAGATAGAAGCAGAGGAAATACTAACTCATTCTCTGAGGCCAGCATTAATCTGATACCAAAACCAGACAGAGACATTATAAAGAAAGAAAACTACAGACCAGTACCTTTCATGAACATAGATGTAAAAATTCTCAATAAAATATTATTGAATCATACCCAACAATGTATAAAAAGAACTATACACCACAACAAGCAGGATTTTTTTCTAGGTATGAAAGGCTTTTTCAACATTTGAAAATTAATTAATGTAACTGATCACAACAATAGGCTAAAGAAGAAAATCACATGATCATGTTAATAGATGCAGAAAAAACATTTGACAAAATCCAACATCCATTCATGATAAAAACTCTTGGTAAACTAGGAATAGAGAGTAACTGCCTCAACTTGATAAAGAATATCTAAAAAAAACCAACAGCTAACATCACACTTAACAGTGAGAAACTCAAAGTTTTCCCATTAAGGTCAGATACAAGGAAAAGATATTCCATCGCACCACTGCTTTTCAACATTGTACAGGATGTCCTAGCTAATGCAGTAAGACAAGAAAAGGAAATAAAAGGTATACAGGTTGGGAAGGAAGACATAAAACTGTCTTTGTTTGCAGATGACATGATGATTTAGGTAGAAAATCCAAAGGCTTTGACAAAAAAATTCCTGGAACTAATAAGTGATTATAGCAGGGTTGCAGGATACAAGGTGAATACACAAAAATCAATTGCTTTCCCATGTACCAGCAATGAACAAGAGAAATTTGAAGTTAAAAACAAAATTATCATTTATATTAGCATTCTCCAAAATGAAATAATTATAAATCTAACAAAACATATTCAAGATCTATATATGGAAAACTATAAAACTCCAATGAAAGAAATCAAAGGAGCAAAGGCAATACAAGATGTCCTTCAATAGGTGAATGGATAAATAAACCATAATATATCCACGCAATGGAATACTATTCCATGCTAAAAGAAATAAGCTTTGAAAAGACACGGAGGAAACTCAAATGCATATTACTAAGTGAAAGAAGCCAATCTGAAAAGGCTACAATACAATATGATTCCAACTGTATGACATTCTGGAAAAGGCAAAACTACAGAGACAGCAAAAAGATCAGTGGTTGCCAGGGTTGGGATAAGAGGGAGAGGGATGAATAGGTGGAGCACAGAGGATTTTTAGGGCAGTGAAAATATTCTGAATGATACCATAATGATGGATAGCTGTCCAAACTCCTAGAATGTATAACACAAAAGTAAACTGCAATGTAAACTATGGACTTTGGGTGATTATGAAGTGTCAATGTATCAATAGGTTCATCAGCTTTAACAAATGTACCATTCTGGCAGGGAATGTTGATAATGGGGAAGGCTGTGCATCTGTGGGGGTGGGGGGTTTACGGGAAATCTCCGTACCTGCTGCTCAATTTTGCTGTGAACCTAAAACTGCTCTAAAAAATAAAGTCTTTTAAAAAAGATGCTGCTAAATAATGGCTTCTGAATATTTTTGTTCCTCCAATAAATACTAGCTGAGCAAGTAACTCCTTTAATCCCATTTTGTTCTGATATACAGTATTATAAGAGATCAAAAGGTTCTGATACTAAGCTAACCTTCATTCCCCAAAATCCACCTGCTATAAAAATAGCAAGATAAAGAGAGATGACATATTTCTAATTTTAAAAATATTTATGTGCACAGAAAAAAGAAATAGCTATAAAGGGACTTCCCTGGTGGCACAGTGGTTAAGAATCCGCCTGCCAATGCAGGGGACATGGGTTCGAGCCCTGGTCTGAGAAGATCCCACATGCTGCGGAGCAACTAAGCCCACAAGCCACAACTACTGAGCCTGCGCTCTAGAGCCCACGAGCCACAACTACTGAGCCCATGCACCACGACTGAAGCCCGCACGCCTAGAGCCCATGCTCCGCAACAAGAGAAGCCACCACAATGAGAAGCACACACACAGCAATGAAGAGTAGAGAAAGCCCGCGCATAACAACAAAGACCTAACACACCAAAATAAATAAATGAATTTTTTTTAAAAAAGCTATAAAAATGTCTATTTTACCAAAAAGAGGGGACCTCTGAAACCTTGTGTGATTGTATTTTAACAGAAAATTTCATTAAAATATAGTTAAGAAAACCAACTTGAGCTGCTCTTTGCTTTAGCTCCCAATTTCTCTCCTTAAGTGCCTGATCCATTTCAAGGAGTTCTTGCTTTTTGTCTTCAATCTCCATCTTGCATTCCCTGCAATTTATCAAAGTGAAAAAGATCTAAGCAAATAAATAGGAATATTATAGTTTCAAAACAATTAAATCAAGTGGGTTACCTTTCCTGTAAGTTAAAAGTGATAGGATATATTCAACTATTTCAGATTGAGAGCTCAAATTAAAGGAATAATGTATAAAGAAAATGACTGTATCAATGCAACTACTTTAACAGAGTGTTCTAAAAAGGCAAAAGTTAACTCAGATTCTACTATTGGAGACAACTTAAGTTAAATGTTAAAAGCACTACCAGGGAATAAGATTGAATCAGTATAAGAATTTAAAAAATATATCTATATTTTTTCATTTATAGATCAAAGGAGTGTTTGAAAGTCTTTTATATATAATAGCTGTGAGTTCACTATAATTGAACGAGGCATTTATCTCATGACTGATGTCCCTGATATCCAAAGCTCAGTAAACGACCACTGTTATTTCTTATGGGAATTTTTTTTTTAACATCTTTATTGGAGTATAATTGCTTTACAATGGTGTGTTAGTTTCTGCTTTATAACAAAGTGAATCAGTTATACATATACATATGTTCCCATATCTCTTCCCTCTTGCATCTCCCTCCCTCCCACCCTCCCTATCCCACCCCTCTAGGTGGTCACAAAGCACCGAGCTGATCTCCCTGTGCTATGCGGCTGCTTCCCACTAACTATTTTACGTTTGGTAGTGTATATATGTCCATGCCACTCTCTCACTTTGTCACAGCTTACCCTTCCCCCTCCCCATATCCTCAAGTCCATTCTCTAGTAGGTCTGTGTCTTTATTCCCGTCTTGCCCCTAGGTTCTTCATGAGCTTTTTTTTTTTTTTTCTTAGATTCCATATATATGTGTTAGCATACGGTATTTGTTTTTCTCTTTCTTACTTACTTCACTCTGTATGACAGACTCTAGGTCCATCCACCTCACTACAAATAACTCAATTTCGTTTCTTTTTATGGCTGAGTAATATTCCATTGTATATATGTGCCACATCTTCTTTATCCATTCATCTGTTGATGGACACTTAGGTTGCTTCCATGTCCTGGCTATTGTAAATAGAGCTGCAATGAACAATTTGGTACATGACTCTTTTTGAATTATGGTTTTCTCAGGGTATATGCCCAGTAGTGGGATTGCTGGGTCGTATGGTAGTTCTATTTTTAGTTTTTTAAGGAACCTCCATACTGTTCTCCATAGTGGCTGTATCAATTTACATTCCCACCAACAGTGCAAGAGGGTTCCCTTTTCTCCACACCCTCTCCAGCATTTATTGTTTCTAGATTTTTTGATGATGGCCATTCTGACCGGTGTGAGATGATATCTCATTGTAGTTTTGATTTGCATTTCTCTAATGATTAATGATGTTGAGCATTCTTTCATGTGTTTGTTGGCAATCTGTATATCTTCTTTGGAGAAATGTCTATTTAGGTCTTCTGCCCATTTTTGGATTGGGTTGTTTGTTTTTTTGATATTGAGCTGCATGAGCTGCTTGTAAATTTTGGAGATTAATCCTTTGTCAGTTGCTTCATTTGCAAATATTTTCTCCCATTCTGAGGGTTGCTTTTGGTCTTGTTTATGGTTTCCTTTGCTGTGCAAAAGCTTTTAAGTTTCATTAGGTCCCATTTGTTTATTTTTGTTTTTATTTCCATTTCTTTAGGAGGTGGGTCAAAAAGGATCTTGCTGTGATTTATGTCATAGAGTGTTCTGCCTATGTTTTCCTTTAAGAGTTTGATAGTGTCTGGCCTTACATTTAGGTCTTTAATCCAATTTGAGTTTATTTTTGTGTATGGTGTTAGGGAGTGTTCTAATTTCATACTTTTACATGTACCTGTCCAGTTTTCCCAGCACCACTTATTGAAGAGGCTGTCTTTTCTCCACTGTATATTCTTGCCTCCTTTATCAAAGATAAGGTGACCATATGTGCGTGGGTTTATCTCTGGCTTTCTCAGATTCTACTATTGGAGACAATTTAAGCTAAATGTTAAAAGCTCTACCAGGGAATAAGACTGAATCAGTATAAGAATTTAAAAAATATATCTATAATTTTTCATCTATAGATCAAAGGAGTGTTTGAAAGTCTTTTATATATAATAGCTGTGAGTTCACTATAATTGAACGAGGTATTTATGTCATGACTGATGTCCCTGATATCCAAAGCTCAGTAAACGACCACTGTATTTCTTATGGGAATTTTACTCAAAATGACACCTTCCGTTTAGTGAAGTACTGAAGTCTAATATAGAAATATTTTAAATGTATTTTTTATAAATTCTAGCCCTCTTAAAACACTAACTTATGAATAATTTTATATTATAAAAATGCTTAAAATGACACAATTTTAAATTTATATCACTCTGAAACCTCTAATCAGAGAACTTTAATTTCGAACTCTAAGTTCTGATACCACAAAGGATGAAAATGTTGTTGATCTTGAATCATCTTCATATGATTTTCCAATCTTAAATATGAAACAGTATAATAAAGGTACTGACTTTAAAAAGCAGATTCTGAACTTCTTTAATGAGCTGTTTACTGTTCTCCTAAAAGCCTGAAGAGTTCATACAAGGCTAAACTTATATTCTAAAAGTAATATGAAATGAATTCTAAAGATAACTCTGCTGTCTATATGAATAGCTGCGCTTCCAAAATTCAGCTACTAGCTAGAATTTTAAGTTTTGTTTTACTTCTTTTATCCATTCACTCCCTTAACCATTTAGCAAATATTTATTACATGTTTCTTATATGTCAAGGTTCTATGTGGAATTAATAGTCACCAGGATAGAT